>NC_045130.1:17755089-18073953 GCF_007655135.1 Punica granatum | reverse complement strand
AACTCCTTTATATTGTTTTTATCATGTCGATCGTGTAATAACACGTAATTAAAGTTAATTATGTCATATCATGTAGGTATAATATATATATATATAAATGTAATAGTATCATATCGCGTAGGTAGATGTACATACATATTTAGACACGCTTAGTTAAACGGGATAAACATGTTGAATCCGTGTCAACCTGTAATTAAACGTGTTGTGTTCGTATTTGAAAATCTTGACACGTTTATGAAATGTGTCGTATTCGGATTTAGAGTTTTTTGACACGAATCCGTTTAGACGCGATCTGTTTAAACACGACACGTTACATATTGCCACCCTTATCTCGAAGAACTCCCATCCCTCGGTTCAAATCTTGGGTCTTCTCATATTTCTTTCAATGCACTATATGATATCCAAAAATTCGATCAATCTCGACTTATTTATCTTCAAGTAAAGAAAAATTCTTTCAATTATTAATTTTCTTTCATTTACATGCCGACCTCGGATGCGACTAAGAGGAGGGTGATTTTGATGCGAGACTGGGGTGAGGGCATGATGCGGGTTGATTTCAGTGGGTGAAGGTGTTGACACGTATATACTACGGAGCGGGTCACGAGAAGGTACGTAGTGTGGTCCCGGAAAGCGACGATCTATCATCTTCCTTCTGCAGTTTTCGAAGCCCTCCGGGCTAATTGGAGTCTTTTCTAGTACGATTCTCCATTGCCCTTCTCTCCAAGGAACAGAACCATGCTCTCTTTTAAAATTCGCCATTATGTTTCCGATGAATAATATACAATGGCATCGCTATGCACGATTCGAACATATATCATTTGCCAATAAAAATGACAACGTTGAGATATCTCAGATAAAAAAATGACGTTAGAATAAATTAAAAAATATCTATCAACATTAGATTATATCATATAATAAATCCTTTTTTTTATTATTTTCAAACAAAGTGTTTGAGCCCAGAAAGAAAAAAAAAGTTTATTGATAAAGAATTGCAAGAAATTTCACTTGAAACATATATACATATATATATATATATATATATATTTGATAAATAGTTCATTCATACTCGGGCAGAAAAAGAAACTGTTTACTGCTCAAAATTCAAAATTAAAGACATTTCTAATTAGTTCATCCCCCTGCTTTGGGTACGACGCGGCGCCGTATAAGATAAGTCTATGTCGTCCATCGTGCTTCTAATATTTGCCTTTGACTGTTGATAAATACATCAAACTGCGACTTGACTTTGAGTTTCCACCCGTTTCCTCCTCTGTCTCTTCCTTCTTGCTAAAACGATCGAGTTTAATTAAGGCATTAAAGGGGAAATTGATCCTTCCTTCTTACGCATTGTACTTTCCTGCTTTGATTAATGAACATTGGATTATTATGTCCCACCGTAAAAGAAAATATTCGATTATTATGAAAGATTCTAACTACAATAAATTCGCGATTCTATTGACAATGTGAGATCTAATTCCGATACCTGATCATACATAGATTCCGACCTCCTAGTCCTAACAGAACGAACATGCTACCGACCTTTCATTTATTCACGAATATGTGCCAATATATAAAAGGATGGGGATCCACCAAATACAAGCATTTATAGAAAATTATTTTAAAAAGAAATTGCAACTATTTCATATTAATTTGCACGTTGCGAAAATGGCACTAACATACATGCCGTCCCACCACTAGAAAATTCTTGCTTTTTTACTACTATGATATGATATGATGGGAAGTCAAATTGTATCATCTCTTGCTTTTGGTGTCCACCCCAACCCGTGCATACTAATTATGATGAAAATTGAAATGGCGTGCAATCCTCGATATAGTAAAAGAGCCACTTTTGCGCTTTTATTTTAATTTCCCTTCTTATTGCTTGCTTAACCAACCCAAAGCCCCCTTGTCTCTTCCAATTATTAGGATCCAACGGATCCCAAAATTTTTCCTTCTTCGCATTCACATTAGGTCCCAAACTAATTCAACCCCGACATTACTTACAAATCTATCTGTGATATGGAAAGCAAAAAGAGCACCCTCAGAAGCTCGACTAGGCCAACCTAACCCGTGATGCCGAACTTAATCAAGTTGAACTGATCCTTCCTTGAAGACCCGAGTGAGTAATTATGTCACTGATATTGTACGCCCAGGCTATAGAAACCACCGCAGCAAGGTTTTTCATCCTTAACAATGTCTTCATACAAATTGAGACGGAAACCCCAGCTACCTTAAGGCACGATGATTACATCAAAGGGTTCTTAATTTGGTCACTGCAAGTGGCCATGCATCAATCTAGAAGCTTTTTTTTTTTTTGGGTGAATATCTGGAAGCCATTTTTAATTTGATTCTACAGGTGGACCCGTGGACATTTTGAAGTTGACCCAACGGTTCTAAATTGGGAGTGATTATCGCTTTAAGCTATATTGACAATATAGATTTCTATAATCAGAAGTTTATCTTCATGATAATAGCTTCTGAAGTTGCATCAAAATAGGCGAGTTGATTCATCACTTCAGATTGCTCACTTTGGAAAGTCTTACGTGGAACGTGATATTATTTATAAGACTCAATGGAAAATTTTATTTATTTTTGTTAAACAAAATTTTGTGACAGATTATTTATATAACTACTTGTGCTGATGTATCGAGTAATTATTAGCTTGTGCCGTGGCATCTTGTACGAACCGGGAAATCGTGGCCTAAAATGTTAAAGAGAATGTGCAACACAAGATGTTTCCTCAATTTTGGTCTAGTGTTAATTAATTGATCCAACTTGTCCCACAAGGGATTGGAAAAGGTTAGCTCTCCCAACTATTTCTGGATTCACCGGCCAATGGCCCCATGAGTCCTGGCATCAAATACTAATGGATATTAGTTAGGTACCAATATGGATTGGTTCAAGCGGTTCGGTGATTGTTGCCTTTAAGTAAGGTCTCGGTTCGAGTCTTGTAAATGAAAAAAATCCATACAGAAAGAGCTTTACCCCTTAATAGACCGACCCAACTTGAACTAGATTAATCATATCCCATTGAGCTTCCGAATATTAGAGTACACGCCGAAAAAAAATACAATGGATCTTAATTTCAGTAATTTCAGTAAACCTTGATCATATTTTGAGGAAAACCTGAAAATGCGATTGCGATCATCGTTCAATTTTGGTCACAAGGAACTTCTTCGGGACTTCTTCATAGGAAGTAGATATAGAGACTCCTTCGACTTATGGTACGTTTACGAAGTTCAATGATATACCGAACCTGCATTCCTTTATATCATCTGGTCCCTTGCATTCTTAGGGCATGTTTGGTTTGCATGAAATGGTACTCCATTCCCTGCGTATTCCGTATGGAATACACATTTTGACGTTTGGGAACCTGAAAATGTGGAATAGGTATTCAAGATCATAATAGGAATCCGACTCTCATATGGAATATGAAACCTCCCTTGAATGTCTGGAAATAGGTATTGTCCATTCGGAAAAAGTCGTGAAAACCCGAAAATGCCCTCAATTTTGGTCATGAAACCTCCCTTCACTTATTATAATCTCAAGCCATCGACATATCTCATATAGAGTAAACTCGAAGCTGAAGTGCTCGAACCCTCCTCTGATTTCGATTCCTCCCTCGACATAGCGGAACTGGGTGGACGGAGACGGCGAGGGAGAAGAGGAGGAGGGAAAGGGGGAGGGCGTAAATCAAGAGGAAGTGGAGCCGGTGGCAGAGGAGGATGGCGATGGACTGGAAGAGGATTTTGAGAGTCGAGACGAAGGAAGAAGAGGAGGACGATTGAGCGGTAAGACCGCTAGGATTTTCAAGGTCGTCTCTTTCCGACACGGTCTTGTTGGTCGATTGATCAGCCGTTGATGATCTTCTTCTTCGTCTGCTTCGTCTTCTTGGTTTCTCCGGTTTCGATTCAATTTGTGTCGAGTGAGAATGGGAATAGAGAAGAGAGAGAATATGTTTTTATTAAGAAATTTTTTTATTAATTATTTAAATAATTATGCTTATTAATTTATTAAAATAGTAATTTCTAATAATTAAAATTAATAAAAATAATATTTTTAATTTATTATTAATAAAAATTTAAATATTAATAATTTTATTATTTTTATTAAAATAAATACTTTTATTAATAATCACAATTTTCATTAACTTTAATTAAAATAATTAATTTTTATAAAATATTTACTTTTTAATTATTTAAAATGTTTATTTTTTTATTAATTATAAAAATTTTCATTAAAGTTATCTATTTATCCTATTAAACCCTATTAAAGTTAGCATGAAGGGCATATCTGTCTTTTCGTCCTATTTCTGTTCTTTTCATTCCTTATTCAAGCCAACCAAACTTCAGAATTATAATTCTCAGTTTTGTTATTCCCTCCAACCAAACAAATAAAAGTTATCAGAATTTCTATTTTATTCCATGTTTATTCTAATTTATGTCTATTATATTCTGTATCAATTCAATTTCAACAAACCAAATGTAATCTTAGTAGAACAGAAGGAACATGACGATTCTGGACATATCGGGTTTTCCCTCAATAGTTGCATTCCATTTAGCTGAAATCAAACAGGGTCGGGGATCGATCGGTTGGGGGCCAATTCGACCATTCGATGCCAAAGTCAAGATACTACTATACTATAGGGAGGAAAAAAGGATGAGTAATGGTGCGTTTGGATTCAGAGTTAAAATAACTTTGATTTTGATTGTGGAAAAATGACAAATGAGATTTAATTATAAATTTGATTTGAGAAACGTGTGTTTTTGTTGTGTAATATGTTGAGTTAAAGTTAAAGTTAAAATTTTTTGTTCTTGAATTCAAAGGGGCCTATTTCACTATACTCTCCTTCCGCCTCAACCGAATCAAGTCTAAACCCACTCTTGGTTCCTAGTGGGTATTTACGTTTATTCTAAATAAGCGGCAGAGAGAGAGAGGGAGGCAGAGACACCATTATCCATTAATAATTTTAGTTTTTCTTCCTCCTCTTGGTTGTGAGAAGGGCCACGAGTGATTTAAGTGCACCCATGCGTATATATATAAAATTTTAATTATCTTATCCTTCTTAATCAAATCTAGCCATATTAAGTGGAGCAGCAACAAATTACTAATGATGAGGTTTTCGAATTAGTCGGCAACATTTTTTCCTCATCAACTTTAAGCTCTTCTGGTCAAAGGATGAAAAATGATGAGGCTATCAACTTGTGGGGATAATGCCATGCTTTTGTTGGATCCCGTCTGTCGTTTGTGGCAATCCTCCGTCACCCCCCCGAAAGTGGCGATGGAACGATCGGATATCTCTCTATTAAATGTGCACGGTTGGTAGCTCATTGGATTATAAAGGTACCTACAAAAATTCAAAAAAGAAAACTAGATTATGCTCGGAAATACAAAATAAAGCTTGATCGACGACTGAGTGGCTAAGTATCAAAAGAAGTAGAAATTGTAGAAAATAGATCCCCGGCATCGATGCCAAAAAAATTTGTACGGTTTTAATGATCCCAAAGTGCACGGCCTTTGACAAATAATATAAGTTAAGTGAAGTATCATTCCCATGAAAACTTAACCGAGAATTCTACTAGTATTCGAAATTATCATAACCTAATTGAAGTCAAGCAAATTAAAATTGGTTTTTAAAATATAAAATAAATTAAAGATAATCGAAAAATCCATTGGCGAGATGACCTAAAATTACGATTTCCCCCATACTTCGCTAATTCGATTACTCACTTTTTCCCTAATTTCTAAAGTATTTTCTAAGTATCTTCTGAATTGCTTAAAAAATATATCTAACTCAACAAATCCCCTATATTCCCACAAGAATTACAATTAAGTTAAACTCATTAAGTTTCGACTTGAATTAGCTACTTAAGGTGTGTAAGTATAATCTTATCTTACCCATTAATCAACTCGATTATTTGAGATTGAACTTAGGCTACTCTATCCATGTTCTAAACCTAAAATTCCTTTCCCGAGTTCAACTAAATTAACAGATCATAACAATTGTTGATCAGACAATTGCAAGTATTGAGTACAAAATAGAGTAACTAGAATAAAATTGAAAACTCATTACGTCAAGACAAAATAAACAAATTTAACTACATGTAGATTCAATTATAATCGTGGCATATGAAATCAGCACATAAGGATTAATGAACAAGTAGAAGAGTTCAATATAGACGTTGAAATCGAAGAAGAAATAACAAGGTAATAAAAAACTAGCAAAATTATGCCATGAAAAACAAAATCCCAAGTCTCATTCTTCTCACGTTGCTCTCAGCTCCTTAATGCCGTCTGCACTTTCTACCGCATCTTCTCTTCACATTTATAGTCAACCTCTTTTAAACTTCAAATATCTCTCTTACATATAATTTCCTAATTATACGTTCAATTCTCAATCGCCAAAGATTTAAAGATTATCTTTCTATGCCCAAAAATAATCTCAAGAATCACTCTAGAAGTTTCCTCAACTTTGCATCCTTAATACCCAAGTAAAATTCTGAAACAAAGCAAGGTCGGATCGGTTGGAACAGATCTGAAGGGCTGCAGCCCTCTTTCATCGCGGCTGGGCCATCCGATTCAGTATTTTCTGCGCGCTGAATTTCATACGGTCATATCTTCCTCGTTCAAGCTCCGCTTGACGAACCGTTTGAAACACTGCGTTCCTAACTTGATAAGCTTTCTATCCATATGCAATTTGCACCATTTTACTCGAGTTTATCCTGTTGAAAACACCAAAAACTTACAGACGGTAGAAGATCGTTCAATTAACTCCGATTCGTATAAAATCAAACCAAAACTAATCAAAACCACTAAAACCTGTCAAAATTCATTTATATGAAATTAAATTAAAAACATACTAAAACTAACAAAAAAATCAATAAACTAGCCCCAATTATACCCTTCAAAAATGCCAAATAATTATATTTTCATAGAGTTAATAATTCTCAAGTGCCAAATATACATTTTTGTTGTATCCTCTTGGGTCGGTTGGACTATGTAAGAGTCTTCCTCGGTAGAGTCTTCGTCTTTTTCCTCGTATGTATCTTTGTCTTCCTGTCATCTATCTTTCAATTAATTGTCAATGGTAAACTTTTCACCACTGACGACTAACTATCAATTTATTATAAGCGTTAAATTGTTTATCACTGACAAAAAGTTGACATCTATCTATCTATTTTTTTTTATAACTTTTAACTAGCCTTGGCCGATGCTAAAAAAACATCGGACTAACTTTCAAGCATCGGCCAACTATAGCCTCGGTTTTTTTTTTAAAAAAATTTAATATGCCTAAGTTGACGTTTTCAAGCGTCGGCTTAGGCTAGGTCATGGCCAACGCTCTTCAACCAAGCCTTTTTTTTTAATTTTTAATTGTTCTATGATGGCGCTTTCAAGCGACGGCCTAGGGTGAAGTGTCGCCATAGGTAGGGTCTAAGCCAGCCGAAGCTATGCCAACAGGACACGAGGCAACGCTTTCGGAAGCGTCATAAAAAGCATCGCAAGGCATTTGGCAACGCTTCCCAAAAAGCATCACGATAGCCCTTTTTTTTTTTTTGTGGCGAGGGATATGCTCAATGAGTTCACCGAATTCGCTCCTTTTAGATGGGGGGTTAATTCATGCATGGAGGTATTGTCCATCGGCTTCCAAAATCATCATACTTAAATTCTAAAAAATAGAATATATATATATATATATTTACTTGGGGAAAGATACTAAGCACTCACTGATAGATCTTTCATTGAACGAAGTCTTTTCAAGAAGGGTGTAGGATCTCATTCAAGCTAGCTAAAGGCAACGGCGGGGTAAAGGGTTGAACTTAAATTTGGGGCCAGCCGCGTCAAATGAAAGATATAGTAGACGTATCAAAGAGGATGTAGCATAGTGATGTCATTGTACACTCGTTTAGGAATAAAAAGATTTCATGATCGATACTCATATAAAACTGTATGTGTCTCTTTATTAAATATTTAATATTTTTATTTCATTATATTAATCCATCGAACTCCCTTAAAAAAAAAAAAGGGATATAGTACACATTAGAACCACGTAGCAGGTTGTTCTCTCCTTGTATAAACAGTAGAGCCAAGTGACCCTCTAGAAGGGCATGTAGTGTAGAAACAATTAAATTGGTACGACGACCCTTTGCACCTAAATTCAAAATGTACTAGATGGAGGCCATATAACATCATATTCTGGCGGCCTTTTACCTCGTCCAAGTAATTAATTGAATGCAGATCCCATACTTAATAAGATTTTGACTTCTTAGTTCTTGCCCCGTTCTGTCCTTCCATAGAAGCACGCGGTGGACAACGATATTCCACATTCATATGGCCCTTGTGGAGTCTTATTAGCTACATATATCCAACAAGGAGGAGTACCAGTAAAAGATGGTTAATAAGAGTAACGAAGATGATTAATGAGAGTAGTTTCGTTAATTCACGATTAAGGAATAAGAATGAAAGTAGTTCCTATTAGGTCAAACCACCAGATTGATAGTTTTTTTGACAAAATCCGTCCGAGTGATTGTTGTTAGTTCTCCCTTATGATAAACCATGTGATACCCGCGCGTTATGCAGTAATCTCTCATTAATTTTTACGTGACAGAGAATTGGTAATCAACATATATAAACATACAATTAATATAGATTGAAAAAAGATTTAATATAAGCTATATATTCTATCAAACAGACTTAATAAACGTTACAAATTGTGAGAAGAGAAAATCATGTTAATAAATAAATATTTATTCTAGTCTTATGAAAATACAAATAACATATTTATTAAGAGATAATCGTGTAATAAGTATATTTACATATATATGAAGAGTGATGGATATTGTGTAGGGGTTAGGTTTTTGGAAAAATATTATATTGAATTGAAAGATAATGTGAAAGCAGAATTTTCAATTCTTCTCTTTATAGACAAGTTGAAAATCACATATTTCGAAGAAATCTATTCAATATAGAGAAAAAAAATTATTGTTCAAAAATTTCTTTAATTATACAATATCACGTACAAGTAATATGGATATATTTTGAAAATTCATTGAATACAACCCAAACAAAATATGATGAATATTTCATTGAGAAATATGAGAAGCTTCCAACCTCTCTCTTTGGCAATAGAAAATTAAATTGCTCACCCCAACCAAAAGAGAAAAAATATTATGGTACTAAACCCATGGGCCTCCCTTATAAATGGAAAAAAAATATTTTTTAATTGTTTGTTTTAGAACAAAAATATATTTTAATTGTTTGTTTTAGAACAAAGATGCTCGGTATTTAAGATTTTCATGTTAGATATTCATAAACCAGTGAAACTTGATTAAGCAGCAAAGATTTATTTATGTGCTCTTGCCATATTTGGAAGATGGCATTTTCTCAATGTTGCTCGAACTATCCGGCACATGTGACTCGAACATGCAGCCTTAGGACATGAAAAGAAAACATTAATCCAAAATTTTACTCCATCCGTGAATTAATTTCTCACGCCGATTAATTTTCAATTTTTTAAATTTTGATCAATTCATTAATTGCGATCTTAGTTGTTATATTTGAGATTGTCATGAAGTGCTTGATTTAATTTTCTCAGTACTAACTATACGCAATATAGTAATCTCTTGCCCCTTCTAAAACCACCTTATCAATAGGAACAAATACATTTCAAAGAATTGCCGACATGCTTTGCACATCATGTAAAGTAATACTGAGGAAAGAAACTACAGATACCATTGACAACAGATCGTTCTTCCATGTCAATGGCAATTACGACAATGAAATTTCAATATGCCTTCAACTTAGAATATAATAGCTTCAAAAAAAATTTCCTAAGACAAATAACTTTGGTAGAAATCATTTACAGATCGAATTACTTGCCAAAATCATCAGCAGACGGAATCATTTTGGCTTCCATCCACATCAATCTGAGCTTTCCGCGCATTAGAATCGTCGACATAGTTCTGATAGATATAGCTTGCAAAGCCCCAACAAGCAAGGAGCAGTGCGATAACCTTCACCCCGCCCATCTTATCATGAAAAGCTATCACCGAAGCGATGGGAGTTATCGCCAAAGAGACAGTACTTATGACGTTCGAGAAGAGAGAGGACACGATAAATATCAAGCCCACGACACCCACCGAACATACCTGCCATGAAATAGCAGTCCAAACCACAGTCATCACATAAGCAAGGCTTCCCTTCCCAAAGGCCTCCATTTCTCCATGCAGAGTATTCCATTCTCCGCTTGCAAAGAGGCCCACAGTTGAAACACAGGTAGCGACAAGGGAAGTATAGATCTGCATCTCTAGTACAGCGGAGAAGGTTTCCTTCTTTATGAACTTGTCGAAAGACAGTTGCATGAGGGAGAGAATAAGCGAGTACATAGCAGAAGCTGCAATGGTGCAAATGAACCCAATGAAGTATTTCCACTTGGAGACTCCAGACGGCTTGTCGGAATCATCATTCACCGCAATGAGGGAAGCAGACAAGGTCAGCACGACGACAGAATTGAGGATTAAGATGGTGAACTTCTGGGAGTTTATGAAGTACGAGAAAACAGCATTGAACGCTAGCTGAGTGGCACAGATGAGAGAGTAGGTGGAGGCAGAGAGGTACAATAGCCCGACAGAGTATAGCATGTTATCACCCGCAATGAGCACTCCGAGGACGAAATAGATCAATGCGAGAGTTCGGATAGAAGGCGCGGTAGAAGAATCGGAAGAATCTTTAGCGGATGCAAGAAGAAAGAAGGGAATGAAGAGGACCGGGAAAGCTGCAGTTTGCACAAGGGTTGCCAACCACTTGCTGTTTCCACCCTGGTCGTAGTAGAACCTCCCAAGGATTACTGCAGCAGCTTGTCCTGCGACTAGGAAGAAGATGTTCACGGCCACCAAAATCCACCACTGCCACCGCCCAAGTTTCATCAAATGAAATTGGTTTGTTATTTCTCCTTCTCTGCTCATGATTGGTTCTTCACAATCTGCCAAGAAGAGTGAAGATGTCTATTAGGACCTCAGCTATGGGACTCCAAGCAGAAAATTTGTGATCATAGTAAACCAGGCAAATTAAAATTGTCTGCTGAATATGTTCACATGAGTGTGTCACTTGCTTTTGTGAGAACAAGCATTTAACTCTATAAAGAAGATGACATCAAATAAGCAAGTATAGAGTACGGCTAGGCCAACGAAAGCGATTCATCGAATATGAACACCACCAATAACCAACAAAAGAACAATTAAGTAAATTGTTTTTATTATTGTACCACAAATCATGAGACGGGGGCATTCATGTATTTGATGCCAAAGGAAAGTGAAGACAAGTAGAGTAAGAGGAGGAACAGGGGAAGATGAAGAAATGACATATTAGAACAGATCTAGAAGGATCAGGCACATACATGTCTCTGCGGACACTGCACAGGGGCTCCAATTTTACACGTACATTCAAAGCTTTTGAGACAGTTCTCACCATATGGAGGTCTTCAATTTTTAAAACCTCCTTCTACTTATATCTTATTGCTTCTATCAGCATAAGTTATGATACCTGCTATAACCACATTACTGTACCTGCAACTTGTGAATACATGAAACTTCTCGCCTGAGCTGCTGAAAGAATTTCATGAAGTGTGCTAGCAAGTGCCATGCTATCTGAAACAACAGGAGTACCATGCAGCAGAAGCTTCAAATATCATCCATATTAACTCTTTTTTCTTTTTTAAATTCGTAGGCTTCATAAAATTACGCATCTTTTAGCCTATCTCTTCCCAATAGTTAAGCAAGAAGCTGGTGAACAATGGGTCTGGGGACAGGCACCTTGCCCTATTAAAAACTGTGTAAGAAAACATTATGCAATTCAAATTATGAGTCTATATGGGTTGGAATGGATTTTTATTGTGGACGGATTAACTTGAGTTTAATCATTTCAACCAAACTCCTGCTACACCTACACCTATAATATTAATGTTAGAGATAGTTTGAAGCCCACCTTAAACTCTATGCCCCTAGAGACGCATCACTATCAGGATTCACGCACAAGAAGAACTTGCCAGGCATCCAAGCGAGGGGGGAAAAAACATTTATTTGTTTTTCTAGCATACATAAACCAGAGCAAGCGAACATAAAAGGCTTCTATCTTCGAGCTACAAACTAAGAAGCTATTAGGTCTCGAGAAAAACTAGAAAAAATGCACAGCTCCAATCACAATCGTAAACATGATATTTCAAACCCACATCAGTAAAGAAGACCCCATTTAAAGACCGATGGAAATGCTTTAACACATACAATCCGTCCCTGCAATCAACTTCAGTTGATTGAATACATTCTATAGAAGAATGAATCAAAACTAGATTGAAAAATCGAGACACTAGAGAGAGCTTGCGACGACTGCACTGTGGCAGGTCTTACACCCAATCAACCAATAAGCTTACCATATGAATAAGCTCTAAGCTCGTGAATACGGTCGTCTTACGTCGATCACTAGAATCGGAGCTTAAGTTTTACCAAAAATTCGAGCAGCTCGCTTTGAAAAAAGGAAGCACAATAGTAGAAATCAACTACAACACCAATCAAGACGAAAGAAAGCAGCAACAGACTCAAACCAATATGATCTACCAATTGTATCGGGCCATCTAAAGTACTGAAGCAGTCAATATGCAAAGCAAAAAAGCATTATTTTCAGCCAAAGAAAAGCAACAAAAACCGAAAGAATGGAAACCCGAAAACGAAAATTTGCCATCACAATCCGGAATTGAATTAGACGAGAGCGAAACTCGCAAAATTCAAAAGTCTCGGAGCTGAATCTATGCACGGAGAACACCGCGAAGAAACTGCGTCCACCATGTGCGAAGTTCCATGAGATCTCCTCATTTACAAGTCAACGAGCAGCACGAGCAAGAAAAGCAAAATATCGTCCTTGTTGAATCCAGAACAAATAAGAACTAGCATATACTAGGGCCGTACTCACATGAAGGAGGAGACCAGAGACGGGTGACAGGCGGCCGGCGGCGATGGCGGCAGGCTGTACGGCCCGGCTGGCAATTATATCATTTTTCCGGTGGGTGGGATGGGATTCGATTTGTGATTGGTGACGACGATCAATCAAGTTTGGCTGTGGCTGTGCTGGCTTGGCCTTGGCTGGCTAGCCTCAAAACGATTATGTTTTTATTTATTTATTTATTTAAGTTCTGTTGTCACGTGCGCCGCGCGTGACTCTCTCTCTCTCTCTCTCTCTCAGTGAGGAACGAGGGTTCGACTCTGCAGCTCGGTCACTGTCTTGCCTGCGGAGAGAGAGAGAGAGAGAGAGATGGCGATGAGGGCTGCGATTCTTCGCCACATTAAAGTCCCTGTAAGGTCGCAAGCTCTCGCCGGCCTCAGGTCCCGGGAATGGAACCTCTCCGGCGGCGCTCTGGTCCGCTTCATGTCCTCTCATGACGAGCATCTCACCAAGGAGGAAGTCATGGAGAGGGTCCTCTCCGTTGTCAAGAGCTTCCCCAAAGTCGATCCCTCCACGGTTCGTTATTCATGACTCCTCCATTCCTTCCGATTCATTTGTTGGGGCTGCGACTCTCAGTCAGATCTTTCTTGTGCCCGGTTGGAAAAATTCGTTCTTGCGGTGATGCTCTCGTGTTTGTCTATAATCATTTACTGGTTGAATTACTGTTCCGGTCGAATCTAATCGGCGAACCAAATATTATGGCTTTGCAGAAGCCGACTCGCGATTTGAAATTGAGTGCTACATTTACTTCAACTGCTGTAATCTGGTTGAGATTATTCGAGGAATGCCCCAGAATTCAATAGGTTGTGTGCCGACATTCTGTAGATGGGTACATTGATCTTTAGCATGTAAAGGTTTTGCTTTCAGTTTGTTCAAACAACTATGTTGGTGCGAGGACTTGTAATTTTATTTCATAGAAAGCAAGCAAGCAAGCAAGCTTGATAATGCTTCTCATAGCAGGACTGTTGTTTGTGTGATGTCCTCTAATTCATGAGCTGAGCAGCAAATCTCATGAGAGTGCTGTCTACTTGTCTTTAACACAATAGTATGAGGTAGGTTTTACTGACGTGACTTTCGATGAAATGCTGGAGTTGTACATGCTGTACTGCATGATTTATCAATCAGATTGAACTAATCGTAGAAGAACTTGAATGATAAATAGTATAAGACAATCCCCGGATGCCGTAGCTGATCTGCTATTCATTCTGAGCAAACTGTTGGTGCCATGAATACTCACCCTTGGTTTTCCTGATGATTTCATACTTAAATATATTAGAAACATTATGCATCTGGATCTCCTATCAGAAGTCGGGCAGATTGAAATCGAGGAACTCAGCTTTTCTGATGAACAAAAAAGCTGTTAGTTTCAGATTTCCTCTATTCGAAGCCTCTCTATTGCAAATTTCCAGTAAAATTGTTTCAGACTCTCAGAAAAAGGACTTTTAATTGGTTTATGCAGAATGTTTCACGGTGTGAGAGCACACTTTTGGGGGCTATTATTCTTTATATAACTGTGGAATGCCCTGAACCTGAAACAATAATGAACAGTGTCAATCTGCTGCAAAGTATGTTTTGTTTATGCAATCTTAGATTCTTAACTTGGTTCTGTTGTTTAAGAGTGGTGGTAGAGGTGGGTCTGGACACCGAGTTATCGGGCTCTTTGTCCCCAAATTTACCTCTTTGTGGATATTCATATACTTGTTTGTTTGAAGTATCAGTGGTACTTGCGCCATGAGTTGGCCTTATTCCAATAACCACTATCAAGAATCTGTGCTAGACATTCAGATATTTTAAATTGTCACCTCTTTGTTATTGTTTTTGATCTACACTTTGTTTGGATAGAGGGATGCGTAGGGACTTCATTCGGAAGAATTTCTTATGGAGGGGGGAGTGGATATGGAGGGAAGAGGAACTTGTATAGGATCTGGTGAATTTCGTCAATTAAAAGATAGTATTACAAGATTTGTTGCTGGAACTACATAGAATATGGTGAAGGACTAGGTATTCCTGTCCCATAAAACTTGTATGTCCCTTGAAGAACTGTTTCTTCTCCTCTTACCTCTTGCTTATTGACATCATCTGAACAAGAGAAAATACTCAACTTTCTTTCCTTTCAATTCCCCTCCTGCTCCTGTCCTTTCCCTTACTAAAGTGCACCTGCTCAGTTTGTTAGGTGTTTATGAGAAATAAAATGCAGTTGATACAAGTGTTAACTGATAACTGCTAGAAGCAACTTGCCCATTGTTGGCTGATATAGAAAGAAAGATGTTGATATGTTAAAAGCAGCTTTCCCCTGCTTGGTGGTGAGTGAAAGATGTAATCATTTGATGCATGGATGATTGATTTATCTGTGACTGGGTTAGCTTCATCTTGTATCTATTTTCTTCAATTTGAGAAGAAATATTTAGGTCTATTTGATGTTTCATCAGGTCTACCTCATAGTAGAAATCATTTAGCATGTCCGATGTTCACCTTCCATGTAATTGACTGGGTATGTTGCTCTTCACTTATATGTAGGTGACTCCCGATGTACATTTTCAGAAGGATCTGGGTTTAGATAGCTTGGACAATGTGGAGATTGTTATGGCTCTGGAAGAGGAGTTCAAGCTTGAGATCCCCGATTTAGAGGCTGACAAGATCGATTCCACCCGTCTCGCTATTGAGTATATTTATAACCATCCAATGGCCGGTTAAGTTGGGCCCAGTTCTTTCATCTGATTTAGTGTTTTATGCCGCAAAAAGGGAACTGCTGAACTAGCTCCTGTTGTTCCTCTCGGTGCGTGTGGCTTGTCCATTTTGTATCAGGGACGGGAAATAATCAAGATAATCTTTTCATGAGAGATTTAAATGACTGCCTAGAAAAAGCGCGAACTGAGCGTCTCTTTTAAGCATCTGTATGGAGTCTATTGACATTTGGGGGATTTCTTTTGTCAATGTTAAAAGACTGCTCTGCTTAGGGGTCTGGCATTTCTTGTTTTGAAGGCTTCTCCTCTTACATTTTACACCCTCAGTTTTCATGTTCTCTAAGCTATACTCCGTCCGGGATCGAGGAAGAACTGTAATAAAGAAACTTTCCCATTGAATAAGTTTCTGAGAAGAGAGTTGTAAGAGAGAAGTAGATATTCCTTACTGGATGATTGTGCAAGTGATCTCTTTAAGGCCGTTGGCAGGTATACACTTGCCTGCTAGTTAATTGTGTCTGAACTAGAATGTACTGTGTAGTATTAAATATCTCAAGGGTGACTTGGTAGCTTATCTTTGAATGGAGCTCAGGGGTAAAATATCGAACTCTGCCTGGTGAATCTTAATTGGGCAGACTTAAGAGATGTGTGATGTAACTCGTGGTGTTGATTATTCTTGGCGAGATGATCCCTGGATCATGAAGAGTCCTTTGGGTCCTGCTTGTACAGAGTTGATGTTCAGATCGTCCTGCTCACGAAGAAAAAGGGAGTTCAAAATCAAGACAGCAGATCATCTTAATTTTCTGATAAAATATAACAGAACCGTCAAGTATACAGGATTTTCAGTTGCTTAAGACAGAGAGATGAACGATATGCCACAGAGGCATGGGAAATGGAACCTCGTGATCACGAGGTATACAGAAATTCTCGGGTATACAGAAATTCTCGGGTTTCACCGCAACGTAGTTGGATCACAGAAAGGCCCGTGTTTAATGAGCCCAAGCATTGTTACATTGCACATTGTCCATGTCTTGCTCACTCCATCCCGCACACATTAAGTTCAGCCTGGGCTTTCGTTGTTCTATTGAATGGAAAGGATTCAATTCGACCCCGTTGGAAAGGACCCCTTTTTTTTTTTAATTACCAAAAAAAACAGTACTGTTCCTTTTCTATTGAATGGTGTATTTCGATGGTCATATAATCAATCCATCACAGGGGGCTTTCTCTTAAGGACCAACATGTTATTCAACCATTTGAAAGCTGCAATAATTGGGAGTAAACCAACCCAACTCCAACGGGAGACGTGTTTCCGCAAGATGAATTCATCATGCCATCGTAGCTTCTGTTTCAATTTGAGTTTGAACCCAAAATACATATCATTCCCCATTTCTTAATGGAGAATCAGCAAAGATGAAAGAGGGACACCAAATCAGATATCAATCCTATTTCCTTAACTCATTTCTTGAATGAGAATCTAACTCGAACATTGACATCTCCAAACTGCCAGAACAGAGAGCCTCACCGATGGCTGCTGACTAGAGTCATCTCCAGCATGCCAATGTCACTGCAGTAGGACGTGGATCGAGCAATAGAGTAGTCTCGTTATCTTTTTTTTTCATTCTTAATGATTTCAAATTCTATACTGCAGGCTTTGTTTTTCATAAGCCTTCAACATTACATAATACAATATTCAAGCTTCAGAGCTTCCTAATCTATTCAAGTCAAGTAGTAAATCAGCTTCCCAGTGGAAAACTACAACCATATAACTTTAACACTGAATTAGACGCAGAACAAAATTGGAAAGAAAGGGGAGAGACCCGGAAATGGATCACCACAGGACGAATCCTCCTCTTCCTTCTTGTCTATCTCCCAAACTTCAGATCAGAAAACCTGTAGGATGAATTTCGATGGAATATATCTCATACGAGAATGCTTTTACCAGTTGATGAGTCTGAATACGAACTTGCTCACTCTCGTGGATAAAACTAACCAAGGTATGATCCCAACCTGCGAAAAGAACAGAAGACACAGTCCACTAGATTAACAAAGAATTCTCGAGCTTCTATCAGCTGAAATGAAATTAGAGCGATCGAATAACCAACATGATATATAACATCACATGATCCAAAATATATGATAATCGCGTCCTAGATTGTGGTGCTTCAAAGATATCCACAATCTACTGCGAACACATTCTCTCTATTGATTACTTCTCTAACGCTTCCTAAAATTTATGAAGTGTTAACAATACGGCAAGATCTTGAAACTTACAACTATGCAACTAGAAAATCTGGTGGCTACCAAATCCTATTTGTCTGTCCGGTAAAAGGGGATAGCATACCAATCATACTGTCCCAACAATGGAATCCCCTTCTATTCAATATCACACAAGCCATATTTTCACTGTTCACACTCATAGAAACATGCTGACAGGAGCAGTCCCCGTAAAGCAAAAAATACTCCAGTGCATATAAAAATCCATCGATAACAGTTGGTTTCACAGTAATAAATTGTTTCACATAATGATTCACAATAGAAAATGATATGGCAACATGGTTGCTAAAGGGAGCATCTGCAGACAAAGATCTTCACTCTGACGTGGACTTTCTAAGATCTGTTTTCAACATCTGAGTAATTGCTTTATTGGATATATTAAATTAAGGTCAATAAACTCAGTCCCTCCGCTTTCAAATATTCATTGCGGTAATCTCAGTGAATTGTCTCATGTTGTTCCAATGAATAGTATCGGGGACTATGTGGAATGTAGTAACAGAAAGTCGCTAACATTATTTCCCTTCGCACTAACATCAATTAAAGAAACGAATGCCCTTGCATTTAGATGCATCAGAGCATGCACTCCAATTGGCACGATGAAATACTAAATAAGAACATTCTCAAGATGATACAGAACTTGACAAAACCCTCGTACTGATACCAGTTCCCCATCCAACTCCTCGTATGTTTTCTCTCAAGTACATGAGGTGTTAAGGGACTGATGTCGAGATCGCTCGGTTCTTTCCAGAAAAGAAGACGCTACAATGGCTCAGATCTCAGTGTGCTGGTTCCTAGGACCCATTATAGAGGGACAGATTGAAAGGCAAATGACGTCTAAACATTTAGATATTATTTCTGGACTCGAGGAACACAATTGAATATTCTTATGCACCTATGATCACTCGGCTCTAGTTTCCAGAAAAGAAGACACTAAAATGGCTCAGAGGTGTGCTATAGAGGGACAGATTGAAAGGCAAATGATGTCTAAGCATTTAGATATTATTTCTGGATTTGAGGAACACAATTGAATATTCTCATTGACCTATGCCATAAAGGCCTCTTATTCCAGTTAACCATATTTTTGCTTGTAAAGCTTATCTACCAAAAGTTGAAAATGTTCTCAATCTTCGCTAACAATTAGATGATAAAGAACAACTTTTACGTACCATAACATTACCACTCAAAGTGCCTCCAGCTCCCCAAGATAACAATTCACCTGGAAATAGTAAGTCATTAGTTTCAATTTATGCTTCACGATGAACTTTGCAAGGCAAAGCCATGGCTTTACAAAACTGTACCCAGAAAACACAATAGGATATCCAGATATAGTATCCACACAAAAATATGAAGGATGCTGAATTTCAATTTGCTAAATAATCAAGCAGAAATGCAGTCCCCAAAAAAAGAACAATTTGAGTGATGGCATTACCAAATGGTAGCACAAGTTGCTCAGATATCGATGCTACAGGCGTCCTCCAAAACCATAAAACCAGTACAATGTATGTGAACACCTGTATTAAACATTCCAACAAATTAACTTCTAGGTAACACAGAAAAGAAAACAAAGTTTTTCAGACATGCAAGGATCATTCAACCACCTTTGTGAAGAATAGAGCTTTCAAAAAAGTCTCATAGGAAAGCTGTATCTCCTTGCCCACTGATTCTTGAACTGATAGGACATTAAACCATGAGTTAAACATTGGGAACTAAATGCAAACAGATGAATATAAATAAACAAAAGAAAATGTACTTGTGTGCTAGGATATGAAAGAAACAACAAAAAATAGTCTTTAATGCAGAAGAGATATGGGACTTCAAAAAGGAAAATGTAGCCTTTGGCAATGATACCAATTCACTGGCAGTTTGAAGATCCATCGCAGAGAGAAGACAATAAATTACTCACACCTTTTTTAATCTTTTTGCTCATCCAGATGTCTGGCTTTTATATGGTTCATCGACATCAAGTAGTCCCATAAGGCAGTACTACATATTTCCTAAAATTAAAATCACCTTGGAACTTACTAACAAATGGGTGAATGGAAGCAGGCTATCTGATGGATCTAGGAGAAGGTAACCTGATAACACGATAGCTTGCCTAGATAGACAAAGATCATTGCCGATCATGTACATATGCTTGTCTTATTATTAGCTGAAAGTGCAGGGGCAGGGAATCGAAGAGGAGGCTGGAACCAGCAAGCAAACAACAGTAACACACCGACTATGAGAGCTTAATTATGATGTTTCCACTCCATTCATACCTAACTCCTCAACCCACAAAACCATCTCTGTTACAATTTACTAACATCAGATGGACAAATAGCAGAAATTTTATGTCCCTGAGCACAATGCAAGGTGAAAAGTTGATACTCATTGTGCCCTGTTTTTGGTCTCCATTAATAGCAACAAAACTAAGGGGAGGATTGAGGAGACGGGGTAGCTTTGAAGTTCTACAAAGACTAACTCAATGCAGGGTTGATCACGTCAATAGCAAGCAGCCCTTATACTACTTTCCTGAGGCCAACAAACAAATCAACCATGCACTCTGCTGAAAAGTATAAAACAAATAGGTATCTAGTACATCTAATCACCCTTTTGTACTTCTTTTTTTTTTTCCCTTTTTGGGATATCACCATCATCTCCATGTTATGCTGAACTGCTCACTTAGATTGTTTGTTAATTGAGCTTCAACTATAAAAGCAAGCAAGATCGCAATGCAAGATAGTTCACACAAAAAGATAAGAACAAATCTCTACTACATATTGCAAGTGAGTCGTCATATTGCCAGGTTGCTACGAAATTAAGCTTATTAAGTATTCTAGCAAATGGATGAGTCCTACTGAGTTTTTGCAAGTCATATAATTCAACTCCGTCAATGAAATATATTAATGATAAAAATAGCGTGTGGGTTTATCGTCAACAAGATGAAATACGTTTGGCGAGTTCTTTCTCCTTGGCAGCTGCTTGCCTTCGAAGTTTTGAGGCTTGAGCAAATGTGGATGGCCTGCAGACAGGAAGTCATCTTCATCAATTCATCTTCCTTTTGAATGGTGATTTTAAACATAAAAGGTCCATAAGCATAATTCGTAATCTGTGAAAAAGTAAATACCATAAAACAATGAGAAACTCACTGCGAAAGGGTGCTCGCATCTCTCAAGAGCTTCTTTATTTCCCCACGCAGCTGTTCCTCTGCAACATTCTTGAACGCTCTCTGAAAATCAACTGAATCATGATTACTTTGATTCATAGAACAGAAAAGAAACTGATCAAGCACTGGCTTGATGGGGCCTAGGCTATGAGAATTAGAAGTTGCAGAAACTGGATGGCGAATGCCAGACTCAAGAAATTGATTAAAGGCCTTACCTTCTTTGAGTGCTCAAACCAACGGTTTACGAAATGGAAAGCGAGAACGAGGATGAAGATGAAGGGAGCTGCAATGGAACTGCGGTGCTCAAGGGTTTCCTCCGCCATGAATGGTTGATTCCACCGGTTTCTCAAGAAAGGCTCACCTAATTACAAAAAACTCCATCCTATGAGCCTTTGCTCACTTGAAAAGACCAAAACCACAACCAGTACAAGAGCTGGAAAATGGGGCCGAGATGATGCATGAGTTTCAGTTCTATAGTTTATATCTATCTAGGGGACAATGGCAGGGTCCCAACTCATAGCATCCTCCCTAGAAAATTAAAACAAATGCATGGTATGAATGATACCACAATCTAAGGTGGCGTTTGGTCCATACCGAACATGGACTGGTAATCCACATTACCCCGTTTGATATAAAAGAGAGTTTACCAAAAAAATGCTTCTTTTACTAGAATACCCTCAAATAAAACTGAGCAACTCTCATTACATAATATGGCTCGAAACCCTCGATCGCTGGCCAGCGACACCCCATCTCCAGTGACCAAACTTTACTAGCCCATGTAACATCATAACAAACATCCATATAGCCAGTAGTGAAATTGCAAGTGAAATCAGCAATTTCAATCCAATCAAATCATGTAATTTCAATATCATTTCGTAGAATCAAAGTATGAGCCAGCCCGTGCCCATTTCAATGACAAATATCATCATCATATATGATACTTCAACAACTGAGATCATAGTATGAATCAGCCCTGTGCCAATATGAAACAGAGATAAACGACAATACAACCAGACATCAACGACAATGCCCAATATGAGGATACTTCAACAGTTCAACCTAATATCATCGCCATTGTACACGGGCATGAAATCAACGACAATGCAAGAGCGAAAAGGGCAGCCTCTAGATCCGATTGGCACCGGAAGTCATACCTGATTGAATTTGGCAGGGGGCAGAGACGGGGCAGTGAAAAGGGCAGGAATCGAAGAGGGGCAGGAGTCAGCAACGGCCAGGAAACAGCAGGAGGCGGAGACGAGCAGGAGGTGGCGAAGGTCGAAGGGCGAATCCGGGCAGAAGGCGACGAAGGACAGAGCCAGCGACGGGCGGAGACGGCAACTCGGAGGAGGCGACGACGGGCAAGAGGTGGCGACGGGGAGGGGCCGGCGTAGGTGAGGAACCGCCAAGGGGGAAGAGCTGGTGTGGGCGAAGGGGGAGGAGAAGGTGGGCACGGGGCAGCTTTTTGTGTTACGTTGTTTGCCAGTGGCCCGACACGACGCCCGCCCATCCAAGTTTATCCCAAATTTCAGAATTACCCTCTCAGATTTTGGTCCTTCTACTCGATTGAGGGGAAATGTATTATTTATTTAAGAGTAAATAGATAATTTTATCCCTGACTTTCGTAGATTACATCAATTTCGTTCCCGACTTATTTTTTGCATCAATTTTGTCACCGACTTTGCACGATTACATCAAATTCGTCCCTGATTTTACACAGTTACATCAATTTAGTCTTTGACATTTGCAACACAAGTCCTTGAGTTTTGGCGTTACATCAAATCGATCCCCGGTTACGTCAATATAGTCCGAGTGACTAAGGAACAAACGGCGTCACTGTTCCGTTAATTTCTTGGGGGACTGAATTGATGTAACGTGTGAGCCAATTGATGTAATCCCAAAATTAAATGATGTTTGTTACATCACTTACATCCTTAATGTTGATTACATCATCTTTCCCCCTTCTTTTCCCTCCCGTTTGAAGACGCTTCATCTTCTTCCTCTGCTTTCTCTCTCTCTATTTGTCTCTTGTGAATTGTCTTTCTTCAGGGAAGAGAGAGAGATTGTCGGGTGATGTTTGTCACTAGGGAAGACACCACCCGCCTTTTTTCCTTAGCTTCCTCGCTCACTCTCCCTCCATGTGACTCGTCTCCTTCCTCCTCCTCTAGCCCCGATCCATTGTTCCTCTCTCTCTCCTCGTGTATATGTAAATGGGTGAATCTCTCATTTGTTCATTTTCTTTGTGGGGTATCCTAGCTTGATGATCAGACACCCCGTCAAACACCGAGAATCGCTCTCTAGCTCAGCTGTAGCACACTTCTCCCTCTGCTAGACCAAATCTTGGAAATGGGTAGCCTATCTCCTTGAAAATCCATTATATATATATATATATATATAGAGAGAGAGAGAGAGAGAGAGAGAGGGGGGAGAAAGGGAAGCAAAGATGAGAGATCCCAAGATGAGAGCTTTCTTGGTCTTGGTCTTCTTGGGTCTCTCATGGGCTCCTTTAAGCTCCGCTTCACCTTCGAGTCCGAAAGATGGGAATTCCGGAAAGGATCCTCTGAAGTTGATCTTGGGTGAATAACGAAAAGCCCATTTTGATACCGCATGATTGTTGTTTGACACTTCATCCAATGGCCTTTGTTCGGGTGGATGAGGATTATGTGGAAAGTGATAGGAATTAGGAATAGGCTTTGAGGGTATGTTTCAGCTTTCTCGAGACTCAAAGACCCGACAACTTCTATTTATTTTCAAAAATACGTTAAATACTTATATTTCTAGAAAAATTCCAGAAAATTACTGAAAATAGGAAATTGAAATACGAGTTTTTAGGCGCAAAAATCAGTAAAAACAAAGATCGAAGCGTCTCACACGAGCCTCCCGAAGTTGTTGGGCGTCACAAGCAAGAACTTCGGTAGAGTGTTTCTATCTCCACAGGACTCAGATTTATGTCTTCTATGTGACTGTGGAAACCTCAAACAACAAGCTACAATTTAGAATCAAACGGAAGTGAAAAATATGGAGAAAATAGGTCGAAAAACTAGCTCGAATCCTCTAGTTCATCATGTCCGCAGCCGACTTTAGAATGCGATATTTTTCAAATGACTCAACCAAATTCGGTTTCTATAAGATCCTATAGTATCCTACTGATCTAAGCAATGAAATTATATAGCAATTTCGTCAAATAACATAGCTATGATGATCTGCCATTAACGAGCCTTCAAACTTTCTCTCTCTAGAACCAAATGAGCTACACCTCAGCTTTCGGAGTTGAGGGTCACCTCGTCACCCATCGCCCCAAAATCAGTCAGATTGAAGGCAGTCTCCCTTAGCCTCAGGAATGACCGAGCCATAACAGGTGAGATTTGTACTGAAGAAGAAAAATGAGAAGGAGAGGACGAAGAAGAAGAGTAAATAGAGACATATGGGTTAAAAAAAAGTTAGGAACTAATTTGATGTAGAACGAGAACCAAATTGATGTAACAATTTGCACCATTTAACACCTTCAGCATTAATACTTAACGGCAGGGACCAAATTAATGTGGCAGGGGACCAAATTAATGTAACATTGGGACTTGATCGATGCAACCACCCCACAGAAGAACCAAATTGATGCAACTGTAGCACTAACTGATGTAATTGCGGAAAGTCAGGGACTAAATTGATGTAACCGTGCAAAGTCGATGACCAATTTGATGTAACTGAAAAGTTATGGACTAAATTGATGCAATAGTGCAAAGTCAGGGACGAAATTGATGCAAAAGTGTAAAGTCGATGACTAAATTGATGCAAAAAATAAGTCAGAGACGAAATTGATGCAACTTACGAAAGTCAGGGACGAAATTGCATATTTACTCTTTATTTAATAATGCATGTGTTAAATAGTTGTATGCAAACTTATATATCTATATATATATTTGTCTATATTACAAAGGGGAGAAGGATAGAAGCTGGTATAACTTTCATTATTCCCTAAATTACCTATGGCAAAATGAAATTACTAATTCACTGACAAATTAGTTATTGAAATTAAAAGGATGATTTAATAAATTCATATTCTATTAAGTATTAACCACTAAAATAACTTCCAACCACCCCATTTTCTCTCTCCCCTCTCCTCACCGTTCCTCCATCTTTTATCTTCCTCCTCAATATTTTCTCTTATTAATTTTATTATTTAATATTAAAAATAACAAAATCATGTTATAACCTCTATAAAATATTAATAACCGGCTGGATTATATATAACTAGAAAATATCGCATGTAGCTTTTCACATTGAATTTATGTTGAAAATCTTGCACGTAGCATGTGTCACTTTCTTTTAATTAAATTTCGTGCATAGCTTGAGTCTACATCCAGTTTATGTTACTTCAAAAAGGAAAAGGAGTCATTCATCTAACTTTTTGTTTTCAATTTTACCCCCATAATTTATATTATATTATTTAAGAATTGTTAGTTTGAAATTTTTTTTAAAAAAACTACCCACTATTCCATTTTTCTCTCTTCCCACTCTTCTCACTCCTCTCCTACCCCTTTGTCCCCTCATCTCCCTCACTCTCGTTAGCTCTCCTCTTTCTCCGCCACTCGTTGAGGAAAGGGGGCATGTTCTTGATCAATTGGCTTTCCTTTGTTTTCATTTTTTTCTTTTAACATTAATTTTTATTTTCTTCTTCAAATTCAATCAAATTACGAAGAATTTAGGGAAGAAAAAAAATCAATTGGTGTCACATGTGCAAAGTTAGTGAGTTTAGATACATGATGATTAAACAGAAAATGTGTGAGTTTCGCGCTAGCGCAAATACGCGATCTAGTACCATAAATGATCAAATAGCTCCAACCATGAATTAAAACGTATAAGAAAGTCCTAAGTATAGGAGCCATAAAGATAATTATATACAAGAAGTTACTAACAGAAATAACGTATCCTAACTAATTATAAATTGGGACAAATAGATAAAGATAGCCATATATAAAAATCGGGTGGAGGAAACCCTAACTATGGCAGTGCTTCCTCTGTCAATGGAGGCGGAAACTTCTCTGCTGGAAATGGAGGTGGACGAGAGCAGAACTGGTAGTCGAGTCAAGCCTAGCCATAAAGAGATTCAGAGTATTTGACAAATCCAACCTACTGTTCATAGGTTTACTGGTATTCATATTATAATTGTGTACAAAATCATGGAACGTGTATCACATTGGTTATACACAATTAATGATTTTTATCTATGCTATCTTTCTCTATTACTCCCCCGCAAGCGCAACGGGGAGGGAGCAACGTTGAGCTTGGATCGAAGTGTTGAGAAGCGAGAACTAGTAATTCATTTGATGAGACCGTCAGCAAGTTGATCATTTGTGCTGATAAAGCGGATGAGTAGCTGCTGTGAGATACGCTCTGGCGAACAAGATGATAATCTATCTCAATATGCTTGGTCCTAGCATGAAACACGGGATTTGCTGTGAGATAGATAGCCAAAATATTGTCGCACCATAGAATTGGTGGACTAGATAAACAAACTCCCAATTCCAAAAGTAATGATTATACACAGATGATTTATGCAGTGGCATTAGCCAGAAATCTTATATTTTGACCTAGTGCTGGAGCGGGCTACGGTTCGTTATTTCTTGGAGCTCCAAGAAATCGGATAAGGACCAAGAAAAATAGCAAAACCGTTGACAGAACGACGATCATTAGGATTGTCAGCCCAATCTGCATCAAAGAAGCCATGTAGGGAAGATATGGAGCCCGGTTTAAAATGAAGTCCATGAGTAATAGTACCCTTGAGATATCGAAGAATGTGCTTTATCGTCGACCAGTGAGCTATATTGGGTTTATGCATGAATTGACATACTTGGTTGATGACAAGTGCAATGTCAGGTCTTGTGCGAGTCAATTATTGAAGGCTTCTAACGACACTCCGATAGAGGGAAGGATCCTCAAAAGGGTCACCATCATGGAGAGAAAGGCGAGCACCCGTGGTAACGGGTGAACTAATGGGCTTACAACCCAACATAGAACTTCACGAAAGAATATCATGAACATACTTCGCCTAAGTGAGGTGTAGTCATGTCTAGTCAAACATAGCCTCCATACCAAAAAACTAGTTAAGTGGTCCTAAGTCCTTCATCACAAGTTCTCAATGAAGTGCAGTCATCAGTGAGTCAAAAGGAGTCCCTGAAGTACCCGTGAGAATAATGTCGTCAACATACACAAGAATAAGAATAGTGTAAGTCCTGCCCCGTAAAATAAATAGTGACGAGCCTGTAATTGAACCAGTAAATCCCAAGCTCAGAAGAAAGTTACTTAGACGTTAGAACTAAGCGCGTGGAGCTTCTTTAAGACAATAGAGAGAACGTCTTAAGCAACATACAAAGTCTGAACGAAGAGGATCGACAAATCCAGGAGGCTGACTCATATAAAATTTATCACTGAGATGATTATGAAGAAATGCATTCTTCACATCCAGCTGTCAAATAGGCCACCGAAGAGAGATAGCTATAAAAATGAAAACTCTAATGGCGACTAACTTGATAACAGGGCTGAACGTCTCCTCATAGTCAATGTCTTCCCACCAATTAAAACCCTTGGCAACAAAACGGGCTTTATACTTATCAATTGTGCCATCAGCCTTTTGCTTGATCCTTAAACCAATTTGCAGCTAATAATATTTTTTGAATGAGGAACAGGAACCAAATCCCATGTATGATTATGAATAAGAGCCTAGAACTTTTCTTCCATGGCGGCTCTCCATTGTGGATCTTTTTGTGCCTTAGAGTAGGTGTGAGGTTCTCGTAGATCAACAGAAACAGAAAAGGAAGCTGGACTTCGAGATATGACAAAACGAGAAGCAGGGAGAGTCCTATCACGAGACCTGGTTACCATAGAATGAGTCCTTTGAGGAGCAGGATCATTAGCTTGAACCACCTGTGTAGAGTCCATAGAGTCATCAAACTAATTGACGACTCGAGAAACCAGAGATACAACATCACCATCATGTGTAGGAGAATCTGCGTGTTCAGGAGAACTAATATGTCTAGGAGGGTCACCAGTAGCATCAGTGGATAGAGGTACGAAAAAAACTGGAAGAGGAATATGGGATAAAAGTATGGTTGTACAGGACGTATTATGTGAAGAAAAGAATGTCGTACCTGGAGCATGTACGAGTGAAAGAGAAATCTCTCTGGAACCCGCTGGGACAGATGACCTAGAACGATATGGGAATGGCCGCTCATTAAAGATAACCTGGGAGAATATAAAGATACGACCAAATACTGAATCCAGACATTGATATCCTTGATAATGAGTGGGATAACCAAGACAAAAGCAAGGGACGGACCGAGGTTCTAATTTGTGACGAGTATAGGGACGCATCTAAGGAAAGCAAAGACACACGAAAACCCTTAAGATAGAATAATTAGGAGATCAAGCATAAACAATTTCAAATGGAGATTTAAACTTGAGTGATTTAACATGAAGGCGATTAATGAGATAAATTGCAATCTCAAAAGCATAATTTTATAACTTTGGAGGTGAAGAGGCATGAAAAAGTAGAGTAAGATCCATGTCGACAATGTGTCGATGCTTTCGTTCTGCAAAACCATTTTGCTAAAGACGTGGGGACATGAAATACGATGGAATATGCCATTGTTCTGGAGTTCAGCTTGAAAGGCGTGAGAAAGGAATTCCTTAGCACCATTAGACTGTAAGAATTTGATTTTATGACCAAATAGATTTTCGACCTGTAAGCGAAATGCACGAAAGATAGACAGGACTTCGAAACGAGATTTCATCATATAGAGCCATGAGAATTTGCTATAATCGTCAAGAAAGTGAATGTAATACTGATATCCAGTATGAGAAGTAATAGGTGCAGGTCCCCAAATATTAGTATGAATGAGTTCAAGAAAGACATTACTTTTATTAGAAGTAAGTAGAAATGAGCAGTTCGCAATCTTCCCCTGCTGATAAGCGGAACACACGCGATCACTATCATCATTATTTAATAGAACAGACGCAGGCAAAGTACGACGAACAATAAGAAAGGATGGATGTCCAAGACGTTGATGCCACAATGTAGCAGACTTTGAGGTAGCAAGAAGAGCATGTGGATCAAGGTTATATTAGTCTCTCGGCTGGAAATAGTACAGTCCATCCTGAACTAGTCCCCGCATTAGCTCCTGGTGCGTGCGAAGGTCCTTTACAATAAAGAAATCAAGATGAAGCTCAAAGAACAGGTATTGTCTCGAGCAAATTTAGAGATGACAAGTAGATTTTTGGAAATTTGAGGACAGTGAAGAATATTTTTCATGTGTAAAGGACGAATATATGATGGAAAATTAGAGGAACTCGTAGCTACTAAGTATAGATTTACCACCTCCCAATAATAGCTGGTTGGAGATAGGATAATCATCATGAACATGCGGATTTGCCAAGTCAGTGCTGATGTGATGACTAGGTCCTGAGTCAACATACCTGTTGAGATCATGGATTCCTACAGAAGAAGCTTTAGCAAAATGAGCTTGCCCATCACGGAGTTGCCAGTAAAGAGCGAAATGTCCGACTCGATTACAAATCTAACAAATCAAGTTATTAAGGGGAGCAGTTGAAGGCCTGGTTCCATATGCAGGCCCACGAAATGAAAAGGTCGGGTTGGATGTTCTGCCCAATGACTGGTGGGCTCGAAAAATAAGAGAAATGGGCCGGTTGCAAGTCGAATCGTGAATTTGACTCGACTGCCAGTTCTGCCTTCATCCTCTACCTCCATTTCCAATAGAGAAGTTTCCACCTCCATTGAAAGATGAAGCACTACCATAGTTAAGGTTTCCTCTACCTGAATTACTGCCCGTATTCTTGCCCTTTCCTCCATTGTTCTTGCCCTTTCCTCCCTTGTAATTGCCACGACTCTTTCCTCCATTTCCATTGGAGTAGTGTACTTCGACAGGTGGTGGTCTGAGAAGACTCGACAGATTCGGTATCGCTGATTGCACCACGGGGAAGTAGAGAGTCATCGAGATTTATTATGGAGGAGAAGATTAGTGAGTTCATAGGTTGTCATGGCAATGAGGGACGGAGATAGAGCGAGAACAAGTGGCTCCCAGTTAGTCCCAAGACCAATTATAATGGCACGATTGATTTGCTCATAGGTTTTTGGTTGTCCAATTTGAGCAAATTGTATTGCTAATACGCACAATGTTAATGTATTTCAGTACCGTGTTTCCTTCCTTTCGTAAATCACATCGCTGTTATTCAAGGAAATCGATTTGAGCTGCAGTTTGTGTCAAGAACATGGTCTCGAGTGCAGTCCATGCTTCATGAGAGGTCTTCAACTCGACAATGTTATAGCCAATCTCTTTCATCACAACAAGCATAATATAGGTAACGGCAAATTTATCTCTCATTACCCACTATCGATAGGTTGGATTAGAAGTGGTAACACCATCCCTCGAAATTGTTTTCTCAGGTGCTGGAATATCACCTTCGACATAGCTAAGTAGGTCATGTGTTTCCAGAAGAGCACTCATAGTACCTTGCCAGAAAAAATAGTTACCTCCATTGAGCTTGACAAGTACAGTGGGACAGTTGCAAGTAAAGGTTGGAGTTGACTTGAATTGATTGTCCCATAAGTGAAATTGGTCATGGCAGAAGTTGAATCAGTCATTGAAATCGATAGTTCCATATTGGAGATTGAAAAAAGACAATTGAAGGCTGAGGAGCGGCCATACTAGGCTGAGAAAGCCCGATCTAGGGCTCTAATACCATAAAGAGATTTCGAGTATTTGGGAGAAATCTAACCTACTGTTTATAGGTTGTCTACTGGTATTAATATTGTCACTGTGCACAAAATCATGAATACAAGTATGGAAAGCGTATCAAATTGGATATACACAATTAATGATTTTTATCTATGGCTATCTTTCTCTATTAAGAACAATATATTCGAAAGATTAAATTGTCAATTTTTTAAAAATAAGATCAAACACACACACATCAAAACATAATTCATAAAAATATATAGAGGAAGAATCATAATCTCATTTTTAATAATTTCTAATGATAGTTCCCTTACATAATAACAAATAAAATTTGTGATTTCTACTTTTTGTTTGCTCTTCTCTACTATTATAAAGGGAGAAGAAGTTTGCTTGTCTCACTTGTCAAAAATGTCCATATCTATACTACTTATAAAGAAAATGTTTGGTGTCCCCTGGTAGTTATCTTAATAGTGTTTTTTTCTAAACTGACCTTAATAACTCTAATTATATTGAAAACAAGAAAAATAGCATACCAAATCCATGGATAAAACTGTAATTTCGTAACTGTCTCTCCCTCCTCTCCTTGTGCCACATGTTCCGTTTTCTCTTTTTCTTCTCCTCCTCTACCATCCGTTTCCACATATTTTTTTTGGTGTTTGTTTTTTTTTTCTACCTTCACTTTCCATTGCATTTACTTTTTTTTTTCTTATTTCATTTTAATATAATTTTTTACTTAAAAAATTAATATAATAATTTTGATTAATTTATCAACCGCGCGTAGCGCGGGTGCCACCTCTAGTTATTTATTATTCAATCGATTATTATTCAATCAATAAGGATTAGAGCCGGCAGCATTTGACACAACACGATAACACGACATGAATACGACACGGAGTTAAGTGGGTTTGGATTAAGGGTAAATGTGGTTAGTGTATAAACTGGTCAAATCCGTTTAGACATGATAAATAAATTTGTTTAAATGGATTCAACCATTGTAATCCGTTTAGACACGATTAGACTAGTTTATATTATATATTATCGTGTTAATAAATTTGTTTCACATATTGTATCAATTTATGGAAAAAAGTACACTAAAATAATCTAAATTTGTTTATATAAATCACCCGTTTATGGTGCTTTTATAAAGTTAATCGTGTAGTAACGTGTAATTAAAGTTAATAGTGTCATATCATATTGGTATAATATGTACCTGAAGGTAATAGTGTCATATCATGTAGGTAAGTATACATACACATTTAGACACGCTTAGTTAAATGGGTTAAACGTTTCGTATCCGTGTCAATCCGTAATTAAACGTGTTGTATTCGCGGTTGAAAATCTTGAACGTTTATTAAACGTGTCGTGTTTGGGTTTAGAGTTTTTTGACACAAATCCGTTTAGACACGACATATTTAAACACGCCGCGATACATATTACCACCTCATTAGATTAAGGCCAGAAAAGTAAATTCAAATGATAACTACCAACTAACTCTTTCTCACTTTCCTATTTTCTTTCTATTTCTTTTTTCACTCTCCTCCACATTATTTCTTTTCTTTTGCATTTTCCTTTCACTCCTTCTGTTGGATTAAGTGAAAAATTAGAAATATTAGAAGTTGTATCACTGATAAAAGTCTAAATGTGCTGAATATCACGTGCAGTACGAGTACTTCTTTTAACAAAAAAAATTTCTCACGCAATTTTTTTTATCTCTTTTTATCATTAATTTTAGCAAAAAGTAAAATTATCTAAAATTCTAGAAGTATGTGTAAATGTAAAAGTATGTATATCACCACATGCAACGCAAGCACGAACTCTAGCTCCCAATACTCAATTGCATGATAGAAAATTTGAGTATGTACATACACTATACTGACCCTAGAAAAACCAAGTTAAAAGTCAAAATCTATTAGATCTCCGTAAATCACGAAGTTTAAAAAAATAGTAATTTTGATTTAATTTGGTCGTAAAGTGAAGCCATATTTTCCAAAAAAAACACATATAAAATTGACACATAAAAGAATTTGACTTTTGTGTATATAGCTGAGTGAAATTATAAAAAAGATCAAACTTTTTCAGAAAAATCCTTCTTTCTTATGTCTTGTAAGAGAGAGTTTAGGATAACTTTCAACTTTTTAAAAATATTTCTTGCGAACATACTTCTTCGATTGACATGTGAAGAGTTCTCTTTGAAACTCTCCCTTAATTAAAATATATATAGAGATGTACAGTTATAGATGAATAGATTCTTTTACTTTCATCCAAAGTTCTTTTCCTTTATCCAACTTTCCCCTTAATGTTATAGAATTTGCTCACTTTAATCCTGCCGTTTATTCTCATTAGAAATTAATTTTGGCTTCCCAAAAATTTAAAATAAATTATAAAATAAATTTTAAAAACTAAAGACAAAAAAAAAAGGATCCCCATATATGCGACTTTTGGGGCTGCCAAGAATCCCAACGGAGGGGTGATAGGCTGTCCCCTCCCCCTCTCCTTCCCTTCTCCGATCTCCATCGTTCTTTTATTTTAAGACTTCTTTCTAGTTTTTAAAAGAAATTAAATAAAAATAACTTTTAGAAACATTTTTCACAAAAAATTATTTTTTTATCGAAAGCGGACAATGGAATTGAAATGAAAATAAAATTTTAATAAAAAAGAGAGTTGCAAATGAAAAGATAATCTAAATTCGAGGACTAAAAGACTTTTTTCCTTATATATTATGTATACTTATTTATATACATATACTATATATTTATATATTATTAAATGTATAAATATATATATCAAAAATATATATAATATATATTCGTCTCTTGAGAATCCTCATAATAGCGTATATCCATATTATTTCAAAAAAGAGAAAAGTTTTTTCGTCTAACTTTCCGTTTCTTAATTTATATTATATTATTTAAGGACTATTAGAATAATGGCATAATTGTAAACTTATACAACTAATCCACTTTTCTCTCTCTCTCCTCATCTCTCACGCTCTCCTCTCTCTCCGCCTCTCACTGAGGAAAGGGGCCACGTTCTTGGTAAATTGGCTTTCCTCAGTTTTCATTTTTTTTCTTCGATTTTTATTTTTCTTCTTCCAAATCAATCAAATTATGAAGAATTTAGGGAAGAAAAAGATTAAATAGTTCACATGCGGAAGGTTGGTGAGTTTAGATATATGATAATTAAAAGAAAAATATGTAAATTTCGCACGTAATATGGGTACGCGATCTAATATATATATATATTTATTTATTTATTTATTTAAAAAAAAAATGCTCATAGCAAACATAGAAAATGACTATTCAACCCTTAAGCTATTGCTTTGAGGAACTTTTGCCACAAGTTAAATTTTTTTAACATTTACCCCCAGATTACGAAGAAGAGAAAAGCTTCCCCTACTATTAGGATTTGAATCACACCGAACGAAAAAATAGCAAAAAACCAAACTAAATAAATATATATAAAAGAAAGGACATCTAATTGTTATTTTTAAAAAAAAAAGTGATATGAGCGAAAGAAGGGTTGACGGCCTCTGCTACTACCCGCCCAGCAACCACCCCGTACAACCCCGTAATCTGCCCGCCACCTCCTCGACCGAACGCCCCACAATCCTCGGGGCAACAGGGTGACTGGGAGCAACCAAAAGAGAGTACGGGGACGGAAAGAGATGTGGGAAAGAGAATGGATCATTATTTGCAGCTCAAGGAGCAAATATTCATCAAAATTCCGAGGGCCAAATCGATAAATTAAACCAGCATTGCTGCATGAATGAAATAAATATGACATGAAACGCTCTGAAGGGGGAGGAACTTCTGGCCCAGATTAATAAATCGCGCACTGGCTTACTCCTTTATCAAGCAACTATTTGAACGGATCCATTGCAATATCATTTCCCAAGATTCTATTTGAGCGGAGACTATGCTTACATTAACAACACATTAGACCCTCCATTTCCTACATCTTAGCAGTCAAACGGCAAGTATTAGCGAAATTACAACCACGAAGAGACATGAAGAGAAACGGCATTGTGCACATTCATCGATCTCATCCAAGAACTAGCAAGTACATATCCCACAATTATGTAGCCGATCTAAGAATGCAAAAGGCTGCGAGTCTAGTCCCGTGACTAATCAGATACATCTCGAATCACAACACCCAAAGCTCTCAGCTCCGTAGAGTCCCGTCGATGCAGCTCTCCAAGCAGATTAACTTTTCACCTATGGAGTAGAAAATCCTACCTGAGGTCGGAACCCATCGAGTAACTGGATTTTTTGTAAATATCGTGCATTACTTGGACACATCACATATACAGATCATGAGAACAAATTGAGTGTAACAACAGATTAAAGCCTCAAAATAGATGCTTCATCTTTTAACCAATTCCACTAAATAGCAAGGTGCACATTTTGCAAAATACTGGTACAGTCAGCTCTGAAGAGTATCAACACTCTCCCATCCGGTTTTCCGTTCGCCACATCATAGTTCTATGATAAAATAATGTGGGAGAAATACAACGCAAAAACTAGGAGGGATTTCACTCAATCATGCTATCACTTGATGATTGTTGTACCTCCCTACTCTACCACAGCCAGCAAATCACCGGCTTTGCAGAAGCAATGCCTTGCCTCTGAACCCAGTTCCACCTACAAAAATGTTTGAATTCATTCAGATCAGAGAATTATGTGATAACATGACCAAGCAGACCACATCAGACAGCTTAGTGCCGGTAAAATTCACACAATCCAGCACTCCATTCGGGTTCCAGGGACTTGGAATGGAGAATTTCAGGGAGGGGAAAGTCCTAATGATGATGTAATTATGCATATTCACAACATTAGGAAGGTCTGGCGTGAAAATCTGTTGTTTTAGCAGTGCAAATCTAATTCTTCTCCTATTCTCACCTCTCCTGACCCTTACTACCATCTTCAGCTAATCTAAAAAAGGTTAAGCATCTCTCTTTCCTCCCTCCCTTCCCCCTACCATGCCTTGCCAAAAAAAAAAAATGCATCCAAGACAAAGAGTTAAGCATTTCAGACTAAGAAGAGACCGCATACCTCATATGCATTTATATCCGAGAAAAGTACCTGCACAATAAAAACAATTCATCTCAATCCAAGAATGCATCTAGAGGAAATACTAGAAAACCTATAATAAATTGTAGAAGTGCAACCAACCATAAGCTCTTACAGAGAAAAGTATTGGTCTGAACACATGAGGACACAGCTTTACAAAAATATTCTCAACCAACTTAACTGAGCGGGCAATACAATAATTTATTTGTATAAACTCAATTACCTTCTTCCCAGCCTGCACATCCTCAACATCAGCTCCAACAGAGAGAACCTAACAGAAACAAATCCCTCATGTCTCAGAATAGATGTATGCGCCACTAAGAAGGCAGATTCCAAGAGGAAGTAGACACAGTTATCTTACTTCACCCATTAGGTATCGCTCGAACTTCACTGCTGATTTTGGCAACAAAACTCCGCCGGCCGATTTCTGCAGCAACAATGAGGATAAATTCTCATCAGAGCTGTCAACATGATCTACAAATATCAACTATGCAAGACTCGTGACAGCCAACTCCCAAAAAGAGAGCAACCCGAATTTATCGTCTATTCGGTCTCCCGAACAAAATGAAGACCGAAGTTGCGACAAACAACCCACTTTCAGGGTCCCTTTTCAACTCTTATTAACTCAACTCCTCCGCTCAACTAAGAATGCAACAAACTCAGCCACCTATCTAATTAGCTGTGTCCGCTGCACTCTATTGAATGGCAATCCTTATAACGCACAGCCATTGAACAAGAACATACCGAAATAAGATAACTTAACACACATTATCCGAACCAGTTCATAATTCATTCAGCATACAGCCAGGGACGGCCAAAAACTGGAAGACTCCCATATCAGGACTCTTTCAGCAGTGTCACTAAAACTCAGCTATGCAACATTTTTTTCGCTGAATAAAAGGCTAGGTCGAGTTATTAGCCCGCTGTGCCTATCCCAACTAAGGAAACCTAACCGCCACAAAATGTTCTTCCGTCATAGCTCGCTAAGACTTTAACCCAACTTGATCACCAGCCCCACTAACCACTGGATCAAGCATTATTGACCGACCACCATCATCCCATAATACGCCTCAGTGAAGCGCTTGATGCTTAACCATTAAATCACCGTCCTGATGATCCTCAGCTATACAACATTGCTACAGCCAGCAGGTGCTAATAGAAGTATACCTCAGGCAGCTCCTCGAGACGAATAAGGACTCTGTCTGCTTGTGGAACGACCTGCAACTCAGACAGTTAAACACATAATCAAGAAATAAGGGCATAAAAATCAGAAATTGGGGCAAAAACGGAAGATGGGGAAGGACAGTAAACCTTGGATGGCTCCACTTTCACAGCAACTGCATTGATTCTGAGAGAGTTCCTCCGGGTTGCTGCTCGACAAAGTCAGCGGAATGTCAGAGCTTGAAATAGTTAGAAACAAGGAAGATAAATGAGAACGCGGGGAAGAGGCCTTCTGCCATTGCCTTACCGATTAATCTGGAGGAATTGGAGAAAGAAGGGAGGTTTGTCCTGTGAAGGGAGAAGGCTTTAGGGACAGTGACGAAGATTGACGCCATGGATGAAGATGATAAGGCACTGACTGCTCCGGCGGAAAACGTAGAGCTAAGCTAAGCTGTTGATTGGGAGCGGAGAGGATGATGACTACGCGTGAAATGAAATGAGAACAATATATCCTTCCAAGCTAGAAACCCTGCGGGGGATGTCCAGAAACTTCGAGGTTTTTGTTATCTACCCAGAAACTTTGATATGCGTGCAATTTCCCCCTCCAGTTAAGAGAATATGCAAATTTCTCCCTGAACTTTCACATTTGACAATGGGGCCTCCTTTTCATGTGATTTTGGCGATTGAATTATCTCCATCCATTTTGGTACCATGGGGGTTCAGATCATCAAATATCTTCAAATGGGAGATAGATCATCACTAGTTATTCCAGATGCTCGCCAAATCTGAAAAAAACCAGAGGTTATTTGTATTCCTCGGAAACCCCCGCCCACATATACTTACGAAGTTGTTCCAACTTATTAATTGGCACTAACCTTAGATCTTTGCCCCTGAGAAATGAATCAATACTTTCTACTCGAGCTACATCATATACTGTTAACATTAGACTGTCCCTTGGCCCGTAGGTCCTGACACAAGGTTAGAATTCTAGCTCTCTCAATATCTCTCTCAATTCGAAAATCCAGGATTTGAATTGATGTCCTTTCATTGATTCCTCCTAAATTGCATTGATTTATCCTAAAGATTTCCTCTTATTTTTATTTCTCGAACCGAGAGATCCGTGAATCGGGATCCTAATGCATATAGATACAAATGGTCCAATGGGAGCAAGAATTTCCAGGAACATTTGGAACATTTCGTTCCAAGCCGTACATACGACTTTCATCGAATACGGCTTTCCACAGAATTCCATATGTTTTTTCCCTCCCACTGAGAAAGAATTTATTCTTCAATTCAAGTTCATTTCAAAATACTTCAATTGGTACGTTTTGCAATTTCACAAAAATTATAAAGAATATTGATTTTTAATCCCAGATATTTCCTTGTTGTAGTTTTACCACATATAATAAAAATAACAAAATTTAGGGACGGATACAAAGGCAAAACCAGAGGAAACTTACTGCCACCTTCCAATCTTTCTCGATGTCTCCAGAGGCCTTTGATGAGCTGGAGTAAGATAAAATATTACATAAGACTAATATGTACAATATGGGGTGTAACTTTCCACTTAGCTTATGATACATTGTCCTGTAGTGTTCATAGCATTTATTTCTTTTACATTTTTACTCACTTTTTATTGGAACTGACACGTACCACATTGATATATTAGGTAGTATTTGATGTGAGGTAATTTTAGGAAAAAAGACAAAAACTCTCATTATGGTTTGGAATCGGGACAAATCGCATAATATTCTTTTGTTTTGGACAATTAATCCCCATATGGTTTTCTCCGTTAGACATAAGGGTTATGGCGTTAATTTTTTTTCTATTTTCAGCTCTCAATCTTTAGTCTTTTAATCATTTTGATTCTAAAATTTTTTCTTTTATCATTTATATCATCAACTTTTCATTTTATTTTATTTTAGTCCTATAAAAAAATCAAAAGAGAATAAGAGGTCGAGGCCACCAATCGGCGATCCCAATCCCTCCACCGAGGTCGCCAATACCCACAGAGGACACCAGCGACCTCGGTGGAGAGGTCGAGGTGGTCGATTGGCGGCCCCAACCCCGGATCAACCAAGGACTCCGAGTCGAAGGTTCCCGGTCGATTCGGGGTTGGGGCCGCCAATCGACGACCTCGACCCCTCCACCGAGATCGTCGGTACACAAAGGATGCCGACGTCCTCGGTGGAGGAGTCGGGGTCGCCGATCGGCGACCCCAATTTCGAATCGACCGAGGACTCCGAGTCGGAGGTCCCCTGCGATTCGGGGTTGGGGCCGCCAATCGGCGACCCCGACCCCTCCACCGAGGTCGCCGGTACCCACGGAGAACGTCGGTGACCTCGACAGAACGGTTGGGGTCGCTGATTGGCGGCCCCATCCAATCGGCGACCCCGACCCCGAATCGACCGGGGACCTCCGAGTCGATTCGGGGTTGGGGTCGCTAATCGGCTTCCTCACCTCTCTTTCTCTTTCGATTTTCTTTACAGGACTAAAATAAAACAAAATGAAAAGTTGAGGATATGAATGATAAAAGAAAAAGATTTAGAACCAAAATGATTAAAAGGCTAAATATTTAGGACTGAAAATGAAAAAAAATTAACGCCGTAACCCCTATATCTAACAGAGCAAACCACAATGGGGCTAATTGTCCCAAACAAAATAACATGGTGCGATTTGTCCCAACCCCAAACCCCAATAGGGCTTTTGTCTTTTTCCTTTAATTTTAAGTGCCGCAAATTAAAAATTAAGTGATTAATGGATAAAGTGCTATAGAGTGCTTAAGGCCCTATTTGGTTTTAATTTTTTTTTAACTCAACTCAATTTATCTCCACTTATCTTCAATTCAACAACACAATTATTACTTTTTCATTTTTCTTCAATTTTTTTAACCATCCAATTCAATTTTAATACTAAATTCTCTCAACTATTTATTACTTTTTTCACAATTCAACGACACAATCATTACTTTCTCTCAACTATTCATTACATTTTCACACTTTTTCTCATAATTCAACAACACAATCATTACAAACCAATTAAAATCAAAACTCAACTCAATTCAACTTTAATACCAAACACAACCTATAGATTCAGCTAATTGGGTTTGGCGGAGAATATGTTCAGTTTTTGCCCGTGTATTGCACAAGTTCCATTTAATATATATATATATATGTGTGTGCGCGCGCGCATATGTATATTTTCTTATATTCTTTTTTATAATGTAATTATTTTTTAAAGACCAATTTTTTTATTAAGATAAATAACATTTTTTAGTTATACTAATTTCAAGTTTCAGAGAATAAATTTTCATAACTTCTTATTAATATTATAGAAAGTTGATTAGCTTAATGATAATTTTACAACTAACCATCTCATTTAATATGTACAATCTATTTAAGTTAATTATAAACTCATATTTATCACATGTACTTTAAGTTCAAAATTACAACATAAATTTATATTTACCAACTTTATATTGAAAACAATTTTTATGGCATCCATGTGTTTTTTTAATATTTTTTATTGACGAGCATACGTAAATATAACTTGCGCATAAGTTTTTTTTCTTCTGTATGACCATGAAATCATAAAATTAATAGCTTATAGTCTTTCTCGTGGAAATTATATATGTCATCAATAAATTATTTCTTTAGTGTTGCATCCTTCGCGTTGTACTTTTAACACATTTATATTTTACTTCTTATAATAATAATATTATGATTTCTGGAAAACATATTTATTTCTTCATATAATAAAATATCTCGAATTATTAATTTATATTTTAATCAATGCTATGCTAAAGAATTAAAACTAATTTTAGAATAGTTCAACAACGATTTTGTAACTAATGCTATTAATTAGTATGCATGATATATTTATTTGATTATTTACATATTAGGTATTTTTTTATAGATACTCTGACAAATTTAACTATACGTTTTTTTAGAGTTAATATTTTATTACATCCTTATTTAAAATATTTTAAGTTTACATTACCATAATTTCATAGAAAAACTATAACAATATCTTATATCTTATACTATTATCTAAGTGAAAATTCGATTTTGTAACTACCTTGTTATCTTTAATATGTGGTTGAAATGTCCAAAGTATCATTTATCCTTAGTTTATATGTGATATGATTTAAAATAGAAGAGATGAATTGAAGGATAATATTGTTCACTTAATATTATTTTCTCCTCTCTATTTTCTCCAATGTATCAATCTCTCCTTATTTTGCTCTTTCCATTTTCAACCTCAAAATTACATGTTCTATCATATTATTTCAAACGAAAAAAATCCAAAATTTAAAAATAGTAATTAAAAGTTTCAACGGTAACTAAAAATTTCGAATAATAATGCTAATTAGACTAATTTCAAATATTTTATTGCTAATATTGCTACTAATTTCCTCATTTGTGTTGCATATTTATTAAATGATTAACGTAATGTAGATCCAATACAAATATTAAATGTAAGTACACAAACTTGATTTTGAATTTCTTCTTGAAAATTTTGTCATGTTATCTCCTTACTTTCATTTATCAAATTTTTACTTCTTTTGTGATCCTAATTTCATAGAAAAGTTGTCTATATGTAAATAAATATTTTATATATTTGATAGTTAAATTTAATAAGATTATATATTAAAGATATCTTGCATAGAAATATAAATGTCGTTTGATACATTTTTTAGAATAGTTCAATCAAATTCTTTATTTTCACACGTGAAATTTTATATTTCGAAATGCTCCTAAATTTATGTAATTAATGTTTTGTGATAATTTATATAAATGCTTAAATAATCATTTTCATATATAAATTATTCTAATATCTATTTTTGTATTTTTTATTAGAAAATTTTATTGTTTTTGAAATAAAAATGTTGCATTTGTTGATAAAAGCTATCAAAGGGTTATTTTATTGATTCAAGATTCTTACTTTAACATGTTAAATTTTATTTTTTTATATGCTCATACATATATCTAATTAGTAATTATCGATTGTTTTCCTCTTGCTGTGGACATATTCGTTGTTACATGTTTCTATATCATTTCTTATTTGTAATTATTTGCAATTTGAAATACCAATTTTCTTATCAAACATAATATTTTTCAATTGTTAATTTCAAATATAAAAATAATAATCTTCTATAATTTTTCTCAAAAAGTATAGTAATTTAAATAGTTCAATGATAATTTGCTACAAATTATTTTAATTAATATATCACATTAAGTTAATTGTTTATATACATTTATTACTTATGTATAACTTAGAAATTACAACGATTTTTTTTTAAAATAGTATTTGTGAAATTCTTATTTTAAATATTATTTTTTATTCTATTTATGATCATAAGTTTATAGTACCGACTATTGTGTGTACAAAATTTTTATTTATTATTGAAAGTCAATATAATTGGTGGCCATGACTATTTTTTGGCGAAAGCATAGTTTGTTTTGCTATATACTTAAGATAGTTTCTTGTTCCAATTGTAATTTAAAAATTGGTTCTCAATTAATTTTTTATATTATATATATTTTTTTAATTATTCTTTTTTTAAAAAAAAATTCTATATTTTTATTTTTCTTTTAATTGTAGTTAGTAAGAGATTTAGGTACATTTTATTGCATTTATTATGCACACAAGCTAATTTATTGTGCACACAAGCTAATTCATTATGCACCCAAATTATTTTCTTTTAACTGTAGTTAGTAAGAGATTTAGGTACATTTTATTGTATTTATTATGCACCCAAGCTAATTTATCATGCACCCAAGTTAATTTTGCTTATATATAGATAGATTTCTAAGTTGTTTTTGTTATTCTATTTGATGGCCCAAAACTTTTCATTTTTCAACTGGTGGCCCAATTGTGCATTCTTAACACATGGAAACTCCTCCATCAATTAATGGTGGCAAGTAAGAGGGAATTTTTCCCTTATGGAGGTGGGCGTATGTTCTTTTTTTTTCATTTGAGCCCTCAATTTTTACTATTCTTTCAAGGCTCCGTTTGTTTCAAGAAAAACAAGTTCATGAGGAAAATAAATTATGTGCGCACCTGAATTTCGTCTCGTCGGGGCACGCATGCGCGCGCCTAAATGCAACGCGGCTTGGGAGTGTCCACCTTCCCGGGGACGCTCGATGGACGCACGTGAGAAGGAGTCGCCACTACCTGTTTACGACCCGAGGGTCGAGGGCCGGTGAGTCGCCCGGGTCTAGGGGTACGGGGTACACCTAAAATGCTAAGGCAATGGTCTGTACGGAACCGAAAATTCCGAATTCGGGGGTTCTATTACGTGTGGGCCTATATCCCACATGCCCTTTCGGTACTCTAGCTTGTCTAGGCTTGCCATTTTAATTTAATTACCGCTTAATTAAGTTCCGTTCATCTTATGCGTTTTGACACCGTAAATTCGAAGAAACACTCTGACCGTCCACTCTCCGATCGGGATTTTACATGAATATATGTATAATATAAAACCTTACATTGTTCTCTCAAATAAATAAAAGACAAGGTACAATGACTAAATCCCGGTCGGTTCGCATTCGGCCATGATTTCACTCATGCTCACCGTATAGTTTTGAAAAATTAACCGAAAATTAAATTAAATGCGCGCTCGGTGTATGGGGGCATTGGACCCCGTGATCGTGTCCTAAAGGATCGGGCTCGATCCGCATAACAAATAATTGTAAAAACGTAACAAGCAAGCTCAAATAAACAAACAACGGAGTTTTGTTAACGCCAAATTTACGTGAATTAACTGATTATTAACCGGGGTATATTGGCATACAAATCCTACCTTAAACAAACAGAAGGGAAGATGGATAGGGTATGTGGCATTCGACATTATTTTAACGGACCCGACAGACATGATGTCTGTAGTCAAGTCTCGAATGTGTGGGTTGTTTTTAGATTATTCTATATCGTGATAATACGGCTTTACAGATTAAGAGTATTTTCACCTAAAACCCAAAAGACATAACCCTCTATTTGACTATTGTCCATGTTTGATTTAAGCCAAGTTTGAAATTAATCTGTTTCCCCATGTTTTAACCCGTTCTCAACACACGCCTACACTAGAGTGACGGCAGGACAAGAACCGATAATCATACCCTTGAATCGGTAAATATGTGTGTGCATGAAAATCAAGATTACGTTGTACGTATCTCGGTGCTTTTGAAATTGTGAATTTTGAGAAGGGCATGACTAACAGTTCTTGAACTGTCGATGCGATTACAGATTATTAATCGATTCGTGCAATTCATTTAAAAGAGTCAAGTGATTTAATTTAGCCAAATTTAACGTCCCGATTATTTCATATGTAGAATTTTAGGTTAATTAGAAATTTTCCGAATGCTTTAGTCTACGAATTTCGAGCCGTCGAGATAGCTATTAATTGACTGCCCGATAAACTCTAATTTCCGACATGGTCACATTGTATACATATAATTACAAAAATAAAATATTTAAATGGGGCACATACATTGTCGGTGGGTGATCTAAGTAGGAAAGGGTCAGATATTTTTAGAAAATGTCCAGGGCACTGAATTGAACGATTTTAAAAGAGCAAGGACTGATTTGAAAATTCTGAAAAAAATTGGGGACTGATTTGAAAATTCTGAAGAAATTGGGGACTGATTTTAAAATTCTAAACAAATTGGGGACTATGTAAAAATTACTGAAAATGTCCTAGGACTTATTTGAAATGAATTTGAAAATCTGGACTGATCTGAAAACAAAAAAAAGGCCCCGGGACTAAACTGAAACAACTTGGAAAGTTCCTTGGGATGCTTGAAAAATGCTGGGAATTCCAGGATTGATTGGAAAATGACTGGGACTTGATTGAAAAGAATTTTTGAAATTCGAGGCAGATCTGAAAAGGGTGAAAAATGGTCCCGGGACTAAACTGAAACAATTTGAAAAGTTCTTTGGGATTCTTGAAAAAAATTCTGGAAAATCCAAGGACTGATTGGAAAATAGTAAGATGGCCAGGACTTGATTGAAAATAATTTTGAAATTCGGGGTAGATCTTAAAAAAATAAAATACGTCCTCTGAACTGAAATGTGACAAAATAGAAAGTTCGTAAAATCGAGTTTGGGACAAATCCGATCACCCACACGACCCAAGAACACTCATTTCACATTATATCCATCAAGCAAGCAATAATATTCAGGAAAAGAGCCCTAATCATGCAACTAAGTCGAGAATTTACCTAGTTCGGAAAGTTGAGGGGTGATTCTGTAAAAATAAGAAAATCGCCGGACGAATCGTGTCGTATCGGATCGGATCGGATCGGACTGCCTGCCCGAAGGAGAAACCGGGCGGAAGAACTCTGGGCCGGACCGGAGCGTGCTGGGCCTGAATGGGCTTGGGCTGGGCCTGCAAAGAAAGAGAAATGGGCCGAGGCCCGTTAGCCAGCGGGCGGCCGGGATCGCCGGGAACGGCGGCGACGGCGCTGCAGGCGGCAGTTCTCGCCCTTGGACGCCGCGGTGAGGGCCGGAATGGACGTCGATGACGGTTCTTGACACCGCCGACGCTTCGCCATGGTCAATCAGGGCCTCACCGGAGTTAAAACCGTCGGGATCGGGGAGAATTTCGCGATTTTCCGGCGACGGTTCTCGAGTTCCTCCGATCTCCAAATTCCTCAAAACGAGAGCAAATTTCCCGTTTTCGTTTGCTGGGTCGTGTTCCTCCCTCCCCGATTCCACTTTCTGTCCATTTAATTTCAATTTCATCCCCTTTTCCGTTAAGATTTCGACCGATTTGGCGGAAATCGCGAAAATCGCGATTTGGGGGATTTCCGGGCCGGCGGGGATCGCGGGCAGCCGGCGAGCGCTGCTCGGCCTGCCCGAATCTTTAAAAAAAAAAAAGGCCAGCTGGGTCACGGGCAGCCGGCAACGCTGCCCAGCCTTGCCCGTCCTGCCCGAGAAATTTTTTTTTAAAACTTATTTATTTATATATATATATATATATTATTACTTTTATTATATATATATATTTATTTATTTATTTTTTTAAGAAAAGGTAATAAATTGGAAAAATGACGATTTTACCCCCTAGAGCCGATGGACCGAAATGGGATGCTGACAGCTTGCCCCTCTTTAGTTGTGTGCTCGGATAGATGATGCAGCCAAAGATCATAAGAAGCACCCCGTCTGATCTCGGCGACCGTCCTGGCATCTTTCCCCACAGCCACTTGTTCTCTCTGGTTTTGGATTCATGGGAGGGAGTTGGATAAACGTATGTACCTGAAAGCAGTGAAGAGGTGGTTTATGGATCCAAAAACAATAAAGGTGGCCTTATGGCCATGAAAGCAGTAAAGATGGGTTTACGGGCCCAAAGAAAGTAAAAATGTGGGTGTCCAAACTCAAAGTAATAAATGGTGGGTGTCAAAACCCAAAGTAATAAAAAAGTGAGTGTCCAAACCCAAAGCACTAAATGTGGGTGTCTAAACCCAAAACAATAAATGGTGGGTGTCCAAACCCAAAGCAATAAAAAGGGGGGTGTCCAAACCCAAAGCAATAAATGTGGGTGTCTAAACCCAAAGCAATAAATGGCAGGTGTCCAAATCCAAAGCAATAAATTGTAAGTGTCCAAACCCAAAACAGTAAAGGTGGGTGTCATAACCCAAAGCAGTAAAGGTGGGTGTCAAAACCCAAAGCATTAAAAGGTGGGTGTCAAAACCCAAAGCAGTAAAAGGTGGGTGTCCAAACCCAAAACAGTTAAGGTGGGTGTCCAAATCCAAAGCAGTAAAGGTGGGTGTCCAAACCCAAAGCAGTAAAAGGTGAGTGTCCAAACCCAAAGCAGTAAAAGGTGAGTGTCCAAACCCAAAGCAGTAAAGGTGGGTGTCCAAACTCAAAGCAGTAAAAGTGGGTGTCCAAACCCAAAGCAGTAAAAGGTGGGTGTCCAAACCCTAAGCAGTAAATGTGGATGTCCAAACCCAAAGCAGTAAAGTTGAGTGTCCAAACCCAAAGCAGTAAAAGTGGATTCGGTCATCAAGGATGGCCTGAGAACTTGAGAGAGTTGACTTGGGCCCGATAAAGCCGATGGATTTGTCAGATAATGGTGCCAGGTGCCTCCTTGAGGGCCTTTTGCTCGAGTTTGAGATTGCGATCTTGTCGTATGAGGCAGACATGAGTCCGTCAAGGGGAGACGCCTCTTAGGATCCACATGCTCGTACCTACATAGGAGGGTGGCAGCTAACGGCCGTTGTCAGTCGCATAAAACTGGTGGAATTACGATGTGCAAAGGAAATCTATGTAATGATGCTTCAGGGATTTGAAGTTGGTGGCTATTTGAGGGGTGGCCGTGTCCCGAATTCATGTTTGACCAAAAGAAAGGTTTTTCACAAAATGAAGGCATGGCCCACAGAGCTTTGAGTGAAGGTAAATGGAAGGATCTTATGGATCCTCCAAATCAAGGATACGACGATTCGACCCCATTTCGAGGCGTATCTCGAGCCTTGAGAGTCGAAGAGAGCTTGCTTGCGTTGAGGATTGCCGAACCACTACTAGTTGTAGCTTCACGCGGGGTGTTGCTGTTCTTTCGTGGTCGAACCGACAATTGCCCCTAATTTTTACCCAGGCCGCAAAACGCGTGACAACTTGACGGAGTATTTTATTTTGACTTTTCTCTCATGAATGCTCTCCTTTTACTACGATCGCCCAAGATAGGGTCCGATCGCATCTCTCGATTCCTCTAACTTTTGCCTAGACCGCCCTTTGCGGGTTTTCAGCCTAGCAAGGATATGATTTATGCTCTCCTTTTGCCACGGCTCCCCGTTGCGGGATTTTAAGCCGTGCCCTTCGTTCCCTAACTTTTGCATAGGTCGTTTCGAGGAGGTTTTCGACCTAGCGGGAAACTTATTCTTTTCTCTCAAAGGTGATCTTAGATGGAAAGAGTACAGGTGCTGATGACAGATGCGCTGAGGCGACATAAGCGTGGAGTCTGAAGAATACAAAAGAAGACCAAGGTCGAAAATGTGGCTTGCAGCCTGCGGGGACATGAAGAGGCTGCAGAATGACCAAGAAGGCTATCAGGGATAGTACTTATTGAGGGCGTCGGCGTTGACTGGGAGCGCATTTTCGGTCTCGTCCATGTCACTTAAGATAATTGCCCCTCCAGAGAAGGTTTCCCTGACGACGAAAGGCCCGTCATACTTGTACGCGAACTTACCCCGAGAGTCAGGTGTAACGTGAAGAACCTTTCGCAGAACAAGGTCATCGGAGTTGAACTTGCGGTAGCGGACTCTTGCATTGAACGCTCGAGCCATTCTTTGTTTGTAGCATTGGTCGTGGCATAGCGCTGTTAGCCGTTTCTCGTCGATGAGTTTGAGCTGCTCGTAGCGTTGCTTCGCCCATTCTGCTTCTTCGAGCTCAGACTCGGCAAGGACCCTCATGGAAGGAATCTCCACTTCGATTGGGAGGACTGCTTCCATGCCGTAGACCAAAGAGTACGGAGTTGTCCCGGTTGAAGTGCGAATAGATGTTCGGTATGCTAAGAGAGCAAAAGGGAGCATCTCATGCCAATCCTTATAGGTCACCGTCATTTTTTCGATGATTTTCTTGATGTTCTTGTTCGCAGCTTCCACCGCACCGTTCATTTGGGGACGATACGACGTGGAGTTACGATACTGCACTTTGAATTGCTCGCAGAGCTCATCGATGATCTTGTTGTTCAAATTCTTAGCGTTGTTAGTGATGATTGTCGCGGGGACTCCGTATCGGGCGATGATGTTGCACTTGAGGAAGCGTACCACGGCCTTTGCGGTGACCGAAGCAAGCGTTATGGCCTCGATCCACTTGGTGAAGTAGTTGATTGCCACCAAAAGGAAAAGGTGTCCGTTGGATGCTTTGGGATTGATAGGGCCGATCACATCTATGCCCCACATTGAAAAGGGCCACGGGGCCACCATTGGATGTAGCTCATTGGGGGGTGCTTTGATCTGGTCGGCGTAGACTTGGCACAAGTGGCAGTGTCTGACGTGTTTGGCGCAGTCAACCTCCATGGTGGACCAGAAATAACCCAAACGCATAAGTTTCTTGGCGAGCATGAGCCCGCTCATGTGAGGTCCGCAACTTTCCTCGTGTATCTCTCCCATAAGGTGTTGTGCCTCAATTTCATCGACACACCGGAGTAGCGTGGCATCGAAGGAACGGCGATAAAGAACCTCTCCACTCAGGAAGTAATGTGCTGCGAGTCACCGAAGTGTTTTTCTGTCACGCCGGTTGGCGAATATCGGGTATTGGCCGGTTTGCAGAAAATGTTTGATGTCTTCATACCACGGCTGTTCGTCAGTTGCCTCGATTGCGTTGCATTGAGCAGGGCCCTTGGCAATCTCGATTTCGAATGGCTCAATGAGGTTTTCTTTCGTGATGCTCACCATGGATGCGAGTGTCGCAAGTGCATCTGCAAATTGGTTCTTGATGCGCGGCGTATATGTGAATGAGATTTTCTCAAAGTTCTCCGCTAACTCCTCGAGATACTCGTGATATGGCACTAGCTTCGCGTCCTTCGTCTTCCATTGCCTCAACGTCTGGAAAATTGTAAGCATAGAATCGCCGAACACTTCCAGTTCCTTCACCTTGAAGTCGATCGCCGCTTGTAGGCCGAGGATGCATGCCTCGTATTCGGCCACGTTATTAGTGCAGGGGAAATCAACCTTTGCTGCAATCGGATAGTAGCGTCCGTCGGGGGATATCAGCACTGCACCAATGCCGGACCTAGTGGAATTTACTGCGCCGTCGAAATACATCTTCCATGCGAATTTGTTCTCCTCACTGTCCACTTGGAGGATCCCTTCGTCCGGAAAGTCAGAGTTGATCGGCGTATCGTCTTCGATTGGGAACTCCGCTAAGTGATCCGCAATTGCCTGCCCCTTGACCGATGTGCGGGGCACATATTCAATGTCGTATTCCGTCAGCTGACATCGCCACTTTGAAATGTTCTTCATGGAAGATGGACTATCGAGCAAGTACTTCAGGGGATCCGCTTTTGACAGTAAGCGAATAGTATGATAGAGAGTGTACTGCCGGAGCCTCTGCATGACCCACACCAGCGCGCAACACATCTTCTCAATCTCCGGGTAGTTGGACTCCCTTTCGGTGAACTTCTTGCTTAAATAGTAAATGGCATGTTCTGCGTGCGTGGACTCGTCTTCCTGCCCTAACATGCATCCTAGGGATTGCCGACGCACTGTCAGATAGAGAATAAGAGGGCGATCTGGAGTAGGCGGGGCCAATATCGGGGGTTAAACCAAGTATGCCTTGATAGTGTCGAAGGCCTTCTGACATTCTTCGTCCCACTTAATCGCTGCATTTTTGCGAAACAAGCGGAAGAGTGGTTGACATTTGTCTGTCAGGTTTGCAATGAAACGCGCAATGTAGTTCAGTCGTCCCAGAAAGCCTCGTACTTCACGCACTGTCGATGGTGGAGGTAACTCCCTGATTGCCTTCACCTTGTCGGGATCGACCTCGATGTCTCGTTCGCTGACCACGAATCCTAACAGTTTCCCTTACTTGGCGCCGAATGTGCACTTTGTCGGGTTAAGTCGAAGCTTGTATTTCTTGAGTCAGTCGAAGTGGCGTTTTAGATTAACGAGATGATCCTCTCCTTCTTTTGATTTAGCAATCATGTCGTCGACATAGACCTCAATCTCTTTTTGCATCATATCGTGGAATAGCGTGACCATGGCCCTTTGGTATGTTGCCCCGACATTTTTGAGGCCGAAGGGCATGACTCGGTAACAGACAGTGCCCCACATTGTGATGAACGTCGTCTTGATCTTGTCCTCGTCGGCCATCCGAATCTGGTTGTATCCGGAAAAGCCATCCATGAAGGAGAACAATGTGTGGCATGCTGTGTTGTCGACTAAGACGTCAATGTGAGGCAGGGGGAAATTATCTTTGGAGCTGGCCTTGTTGAGGTCCCGATAGTCGACGCAGACTCTAACTCTTCCGTCCTTCTTCTCCACGGGCACGATATTCGCTACCCACTCAGAATAATTGCAAACTTCCAGGAAACCCGCGTTGATTTGCTTGACGACATCTTCCTTAATGCGGAGGAGAAGGCCGGCTCGCTGGCACCGTAAGTGCTGCCGTTTAGGTGGAAACCTCTCTGTATCGAGCGGAAGGAAGTGCTTAACTATTGAGGGATCCAAACCTGGCATGTCGGCATAAGACCAAGCAAAGACTTCTTGGTACTCCTTGAGGAAATCGATCATCCGGGCTCGTTGTATGGGGTCGAGACTCGTCCCGATTTTCAAGATTTGAGGCTCTTCTTCGGTACCCACGTTGAACTCTTCTGTCGGCTCAATTGAAGTGAATTGACGGTCCTCGAGGCGGCGCAAACTCTCCTCTATCTCAAGCATTCGACTGTCCTCGTCGAGCCCTTCCCCGAAGTATATGGGTCGGGACTCTTCGATGTGTTCCTCGGATGAGTTCGAATCGACTTGTCGATGATTTGGATTCGAGTAGAGCCTGGCAATTTAAACGAGTAGTCTTAGAAATTTAGAGCGTTGCGAGATAAGTGAAAGAAAGAAGAAAGTAGACGCGGAAATTCAAAAAATGCGTGCAGAGATTTTATTAATGGTGTAAGCATGAAGCCATAACAAAATCCCTCTTCCGTCATGTGGCTTATGACTATGCCGACACGCGGGGAAACATCAAACACATAGATAGCCTTACACATCGGCGATTTCAACCGAGTAGCGCGGGACTGAGGTCCAGTTATTGAGCTCCTCATTCTCCTGTGCGAGACGGATATGGACCCCCAAAGGAGTCTCATCAGTGACGGCGCATATGGCTGACAGATCGACAGGCTCGTCCTCTAAAGCCGAGAAGGGGCCGTCAAGAGTACCTCCGATGTCGTGCGGCGGTGCGGGAAAAAAGTGAGAGAGTGGGGGGACCGGGATGCCCTTGTTGATCTTCCAGTAATGCGCAGCGAGATGGTGGAGGTGCTTGCCCCTGCGGCCCTCAATAATCTCGTGGCAGGAAGGGCGAAAACCGAGTCCCCTCCTATTCTTGTACTCTTCAATCTCGATGGGGCAATTGATCCCCTGCCCCTGTGCTCCGAGCCCGGTACCGGGAACATAGTTGTGACGCAGGAGGACCTTCCCGACCATGCGGTCAGCACGAGACGAACGGATCTCTCCATAGTCCCCGAATGACAGAGATGGTCTCAAATGAATGGAATGGAAAGTTCTCGTCGCCTCCGATGCTAATATAGGGGACAGCCGTTTCCTTGTAGATGGCGTAGTCCTCTTCACCCTTGACCGTAATGAGCCGACCATCCGCGATGAACTTGATCCTTTGGTGCAGGGACGAGGGAACGGCTCCAGCTGAGTGGATCTAGGGTCTCCCGAGGAGCAGGCTAAAAGCATTCGAGATATCAAGGACTTGAAATGTGACGTTGAATGAGCACGGGCCGACATCGATCAAGAGGTCAATCTCCCCATTCACTTCCCTCCGTGAGCCGTCAAAGGCTCGAACCGCGGTTTTGCTCGGGCGGATGCGGTTAAGGTCCACATTCATTTGTTTCAGCGTGGACACTGGGCAAACATTGAGGGCGGAGCCGTTGTCGATCATGACCCGGCCAATGATGAAATTGTTGCACTTGCAGACGATGTGCATTGCTCGTGAGTGTGCCCATCCTTTGGACGGGAGCTCGTCATATGAAAATGAGATGGCATTAGAGAAAATCGAGCTGACGGTCTCTTCAATCCGATCCGGGGCTGTCTCCTTAGGAACCTGTGCTGCAGTAAGGACTCGTAGGAGAGCTTCTCGGTGTGGCTCCGAACTCAAGAGGAGAGCGAGTAGTGAAATATGAGCTAGAGACTTACCCATTTGTTCTACTACCTTGTACTCACTCACCTTGATCACTATCATGAAAGCCTCAGCTTTTTCTTCGATCACCTTTTTTTTTAAACTTATTTATTTATATATATATATATTTATTATTACTATTATTATATACATATATATATATATATATTTTAAGAAAAGGTAATAAATTGGAAAAATGACGATTTTGCCCCCTGGAGCCGATGGACCGAAATGAGGTGCTGACAAATTCGACACATGAAAACTCCTCCATCAATTAATAGTGGCGAGTAAGAGGGGAATTTTTCCCTTATGGAGGTGGGCGTATGTCCCTTTTTTTTTCCGTTTGAGCCCTCAATTTTTATTCTTCTTTCTGGGCTCCGTTTGTTTCAAGGAAAACAAGTTCATGAGGAATATAAATTCCACGGAAAATAAATTCTCAGAAAGCAATATATTTTTCTATGTTTGGTAATGTTTTGAAAAATAAAGCTGAAAAAGGAAGAGAGAAGAAAAAGGTATAAGTTGAAGAGAGAGAGAGAGAGTGAAAAAGAAATTCACTTTCTAAACTTTTCTCTTAATATTTTGGTCAAAAAGAAAATTGTTTTCTGTTGATCAAATACTTATGTATTACCAAACAAAGGAAAATGGAAAATTAACTTTCCTGTAAAATGTTTTCCCGAAATAAACGGAATATATTCTCTTTTTTAAAAAAATTTTATGATGCATTTAAACGTTATCTTCTTTAGAATTGAGAAATAACACGTAAAATAACATGTATATTTTCAGTTTTTACAAGTAATAATAATTGATCAGATAATTGTTCATTTTTACAATTTGTATTGTATACACTGTCATATATAATTTCACTTTATTGTCAGCATTTTTTTAGATTCATTATGTCATCTCTGTTTTCTCTAACATCTACGAAACAAAAGATTAACTCAAATAGTATGAGTAAGATTAAGATTTTTCTTTTATGAATGTATAGTATACCAACAAAAAAATTTATACATATAAAATATATAAATACGTGTAAACTGTTGTCATATATGAGAATCTGCTATAGTATCACGTTTTCTATAAAATATATAAATACATGTACACTGTTGGTCATATATTGATAAAGCATGACATCACTATTCTCTGTATATGAGAATATGCTATAGCATCACGTTTTCTATTAATTTTTTCAGCTTGTATTTTAAAAGTTTTATGACATATTACTGCAGATGAGTATACATATGTATCAAATATAAAGATGACATCATAAGTATTGAATAGGCCATACATATTTCCCGATAACTAATGACAATTTCTTGCATAAAATTTAGAGATTGATATATGATTAATTTACTCAAAAATATATTACAAAATTAACAATAATTTTTTTTCAGATATAAGGGACGCTTATGAACCTTGTACAATGAAATAGAAATCATAAATATTTAATAAAGGGGCGAGGATATTCCTACTAGTGTCGAACTTGGATATAGTACTAGTAGTCTATAATTAAAATTTAATGTTTTCCATCTTAAATATCAAGAATATAATTTAGAAAAAATCAAGTTAATTTTAAAAAGCTCTTTTAGACTTTTTGACTCAAGCATATATATATTTATTTATTAAATTTATTTTTTCCCCTTAATTATAAAATAATCATTGTTTTATTTCTTGTAAAAATAAAGTTGGAATTTTATTTTTAAAAACACGAAATTAACAGATGGAAATAGAGAGGAGATATGGGCTCATTTCAACTGCCCCGCAGCAGATGAGGTCACCACAACCTCGCCTAACAGTGGTGGTTGGCTTAAGCAGTGGTGACCAAAACACAAATCACCACTGCCAAGATTCCCCCTCCTCTCCTCTAGATCTTGGCAATGGTGGCTTGTCACCGACCATCACTACCGTTAGTGAGGTCGTCAACAACATTTGTGCTCACCGATCACCACTGCCATAAACAAGGTGGTCGTCAAGCACAAAGTCCATTGGCGACCTCATCAGAACGGTGGTGGCTGGATTTACTTTGAGTTTATCAAACAAGCTAAACCAAATTGAGCATTAAAAATTTAATTTAGCATTTAATTTGTTTTATCAAACCTCACTTTAATTTTATCTAATATTTTCTCAAGGAGGTATGTTAAGTACGTCCGCACCTCTAATAAAACTTAAGAAAGAAATTAATACCGGGCGATAAAAGCCTTAGAACATCTCCAACACTAGTGCCAACTCAGTTTCCAAGTACCACGTGGCACCTTTAAGGTCTCGACACCGGCACTTTCAATGCTAGAGTGCAAGCACCCTACCTTGCAATGCCTTTTTCAATAGTGACAGACCACGTGGCCTCTTAATGGCTTGCCGTTTTGTTTGGCTTTTTTTTTTAGAAAAAAAAGGCAAAAGAGTTATTGGTGGCTCTTTTGCCCTAAGATGGGCCCGTTACCCGCCACATGGTCGACAATGAGCCACATGTTACTTCATTTTTATTTTTTTAAATTAAAAAGTTTGGGTAAACAGTTTGGGGCCCTCAACAAGGTCCACTATTGGAGTGGGGAGTACCTCTTGAGATGGCGGTGACTCTTCGGGTGATGTAACGTCTATGCGAAGCAGTGTGAGCCCTAAATGGCACCCGAATGGGTGCATCTTATGGTAGATGCTCTTATCATCGCCTATCATCAACATTGTGCGCAATCTTAATCGAGAATGGTGGCAAGTGGTGAGGACCCACCTCACCTAGACAGGATCCTCACTCACTCTTTCCTATCTGCTTTCTATAGAAGGTGAGGCCTTAAGACTCAAGAGTGAACAACCACCATCTCTACTAATTAAGGTAGTATCTAAAATGGAAATGGAAAGGAAAATTTACACTATATAATCTAACTCATTTTTAAAAATATTATTTGTATTAGGCTAACGGACCCTTTAAAACTGGGAAAAAAAAATTATCTAGCTATGTTTGGTTGTATGTAATGGTCATTTCATTATGGATCAATTACATACGTAATGCTAGTTATATTGTTTGTTTTCGTCGATAATCGTAATAGTAATTATGGGCTGGGCTTAGTATGTGTAACAGATAATGAATGGCCATGCTCTACTATCACATGTGTGATGGAATTCTGTATTTAAAAAGCATTGAAGTTACTAATCTGCCCTTACTCATTCAGTAAATATTTAGATTGTGCTACTTGTCCTTGTTGTCCTCCACCGCTTCCTCCGTTGCCCTCTGTTATCGCCACTAGCCAAACTCCACCTCTGGTGATGTTGAATATAATTTTTGGCCTGGATTGAAGTTGTGAAGCCAAATTCAACCTCAAGTTTGCTGGATTTAGCCTTGATAACTGAGATTTTGGCTGGAGTTTCTCGGAGACCCACAAAGGGTATGGGTTGAGAGCTAGTGGCTCTTGAGCCACGCAAGGCTTATAGATGCTAGGGTTGAGTTTGCCCTTGGCTTGTCCTCATCATTCTTCAATTGAACACAAGGTTTGGGAGCCCTAAGTTAGCCCATTCGAGGCTCGTGGACCCTAGAGTTGGTTTCATGAGTCAAGGGCGAACCCAACCCTGCCTACGAGCCGTAGGTGGCTCAGGAGCAACTCGTCTTCTTCTTTTCTTTTTTTCTTTTTTTTTTAGTTTTTATTTTTACAAAAAAGTAATTTTTTTTTCTAGATTTTAGATTTTAGATTTTATTTGTTGGATGGCGGAAATTTTGAATCTTCGTATAGGAAAATTTGGTTATAATAAATTACAAGTGATAAAAGCAATTTTATCATAATTGGACCGGACCGGACTGAGTGGTTCGACCAATCGAACCGAAAATCGAACCTATGTCCGGTTCGGTTAGCTTAAAAATTAAAAATGCATAAATAGACCGGTGAACTCAAAAAATCAAGCGGTTTTTAGGCAAACCCATCGAATCCATGTGAACCGAGCGATTGTATGGGCTCAGAATTTTTTAAACATGAAGGACCTAAATGTAAATTTGAAAAACCAAAAAACTCAAAACTAAAGGTTGAATGAAATTATGAAACCCTAGTCTTCGGCACCAGTTCGCCTCTTCTCTGTGGCAGAGGCTACAAGTATGGTTGAAGTCTCGATCTCGAAGTCTCCATGTGAAGTTGTGAATTGACAAATAGAGATGTAAATTTCAATTGCAAGTCGCCTCTTCTACAGCGATGTCGACGGCTTCCTTCTGCATGTCGTCCTTCATGTCGGCACTCTTAATGATGATCCTGCGGCTGACGGAGCCAGTGGCGGAGGACTTCCAGTCATCGGAGTTGGATTTGGATGTTGGAGCACCGAGATTGCACTTCCTCGACTCGTCGCTGCTCATCCTGGTCAAGTAAGGGGCCAGCTAGTAGAATCAATCAAGGAATCAATTTAATCTCCCTCTGGGTAGTGCGTAGTGAAAGTTGAGAAGCACAAAAGAAGTAGAAGGAAGGAAATAGAAAGGAAAGTTGAGAGAATCTCACAGTTTTCTCTCACCTCTCTTATCTTTTTCTCTCTATCTTTCTTTTGAGTTGGGTTTTACAGTGTCAAATGATTTCTTCTTTTTTTGCAATTATATTTTTTGGTCACATATTATCTAATATTTATTACTATTTTTTTGTATTTTATATTATTTTCTTAAAATAATAAATATATATTTATTTTATAATTAAACACGTGGTCTGACATATCGAATTTTCAGTTGAATCCATAAATTCATGAACCCATAACTCGATCAGTTCGATGTTCGATCCGATTATGATAACACTGAATAAAAGTGCTAATCATTTTAATTGATATGAGAAATATTTAATAAAAATATCAAATGTGTTACCGTCGCATTGTGCGTGGCGTGTCAGACTAGAAAAAAAAAAAATTCAGGCACAGCACTCTCTTTAACGGCTAGTGGGGACCACCTATGCCTGACCTTTTGTCCTTAATCTCTGCAACTGCAGCCCATCAAATTGCCTTGAATCACAACACTCTCTCCTCAGTCCTCATCCCGGGGTGCACTTTACTCGGCAAAGACATTCCCACTTCCCGAATCCCAATAACTTTCCTCCTCTCTTCCCCCATTTTTCCTGGGAGGGAAGAAGACTTTTGCAACCGGCCAGCCACAGCTAGGGCTCCCCCTTTCCACTCGAGGTCCAGGGTGGTGGGTGACAATGGTGAAGAACCTCAGCTGCTCTGCCTCTGCCTCTGCCTCTGCCTGTGAGTGGATTGTTTGCTGCCTTCTCCTTCTTGCTGCATCCCCTGTTTGCTCCAAGACCCATGGTGAGCCCTCTGCTTCATATCACATTTCTCCTTCTGCCCGTTGTTCATTTGCTTGAGGGATAAATGTGCATGGGGAGGGATGCCTATGTAATCATATCTGATTATGCTCCAAAGCCCAAACTGAACTGAACCTCTTCCAAATTCATAACTTGAAGACAATAAATAAAACTTGCCAGCTGAAATTAAGCAAAACTATATGGTCTTGGGTTCAGTCTGTTTTTGTTAGTTGATTCAAACTTTCGGGTTAGTTTTCATATTTTGCCCGGGTGTAAAGTATGTCAAAATGAGAGCTTGGGCTAATTAGCTTTGACCGAAGCTGATGCGTTTACTTGTGATGAAGTCTTAGTATTGTGTTGTCAAGCAAATAGATGAACTGAAAGGGAATCTCATGATTCACTCGGTGATTCTCAGCATTGATTGATTCTACTTCCAGTGTCTCGATGGATTGGTTCTACTTCGAAGTTCTGGGTTTGAGTTTTGCTAGCTCACCACTGGCATGCATTCAACCTAGCGTAAGCCTCTTTTTCACCGTAAAAGTGGAGATCATTGCTGGGGTTTCATTTGTCAACAATGATTAAAGTCTATGAACTTTGAAAGGAGCTTAATTAGCATGATAATTTAGTTCAAAAGAGGATGACACTCTGATTGGTGGCCCTGGCAGCATTATTCATATGTCCTGCCTACTGTAATATTGGAATCTCCAAGTGTAAACCTCCTTAATGGAAACCAGTGCATGCATCCTTTCTATTTTTGGTATAGGTTTGAGGTAACACAGTGTTCTGCCGAAGTAAAAACTCTCTGCAGCCATGGAAGGGGACGAATTATGAACATATTTGAAAGGAGAAGATTTGCCTAGTGTTATTTTTCACCAGAAATATTCCTCTCTTCACAGATCAAATGTTTCATCTTCTGTTTTTAAAAGTGAGGAAAGACAATTCTTTAGAGAACCAGAGAGGTTCTTGTGTTGTCAAATTGTGACATGAGCATAAGAGGCATATGGACTGGTGCTTTTAATCTGAACTATTTGATGTGCTTGTTTAATTTTGTTTTCAATAAGGGGTTCATTCAAATTTGAACAAGGGAAGAATATTTTGTTCGGCCTTTTATGTTGTATGGATAGGGATGTACAATAAGAAGAGTGCTTTCCTGTTCTTAGTAGATGAGCAAGCGCAGAGATATCCCTATCCAGACATACCAGTGGGCTAACCTTCTTCAGCGGGGTTGGGGTGGCGGGGGTGGGGGCAGGGGGAATAAAACTGTATTACAGGGAAAAACCCGAACATGTGAGACATACGAACATAAAGAGCAAGTACAAAAAATATTAGGCTGAAGACCAGTTGGCAATGGACTTCTAACTCGCACTTGAGTTCCAAGAAACAAAATGAATTCATCTAATGCGCCTTCAGTAGTTGACAGTAAGTAACCTTTTAGTGTTGATGAAGACAAGGAAAAGGTTATTGATCTAGTCCTTACTGCATAATGCCAGTTTTAAGCAGTTTTAGGTCGATGCTTTTCACTGCATCTTGATAGCTAAACTCTTTTTGCAATGAACGAGTGCGATCATCACAGTGCTTAAGGAACTGTCTTTGCACAATCACTCAAAACCATTTGTTTTAGTGTTTTGTCGGAGGGGCACGTCCAGTCTTTATGCAACTTCTGTGCTTAAACTTGCCATGCTGCTGAACTCAACTGACAAAACTATTTTCGTATTTTGGTTCTACCCAGAAAACCCAGCAAATGATCTTGTGGACATCATCAACAGCAATCGAACATCCATGAAGCTCCCATCCTTAAACCGCAGTCCTGGGATAGGGTGTGTGGCCTTGCAATATGCCGAGCTCTGCAAGGGGAACTGCACGAGCAACAACACTCTACACTGCAGCCCATCAGAGGACAATTTCACTGAGATCTTCGCACCTAATTGCGGCATCGAGCTCCCCACCTTTGGGTCCATCACTGGTCAAATCATCGGCTGCCACTCTAAGCACCTTGGCCCATCACAAGCCTTCTCGCAGGTCCTCATCAGAGACAACAGGACTCTGTCCCTTTTGAGGAACAGGTCATACACTGAGGTTGGAGTAGGCGTGGTCCATCAGTCCCACAAGGGGCCATCTTATTGGTGTGTTCTGTTCAGCAGTGATAGGGCGAATTCCACTTTTGTCCTCGAGGATCGTGGCATCGGGATCAAGCAGAAGAAAGGTTGCTTCAGTGGGAGCAGCTTACCATGCAGTGCTGCTGGGATGAAGAAGACGACCAAGTTTGCAAACGTGTTCATGGTAATCACTTGCTTGTGGATTTTGCTTCTGCAGCAGTTCGAATGATAAACTAGTAATGTAGATGGGAAAGCGAAAAAAGTTGAAAAAATGCTTGTAGTTTTGTTCATATATATCATTGATGCTACCAAATATTCGGGCAGATGGAAAAAGAAATGTCCACGGAATGCATTGCTATCTATGAGACGGGGGACCGCTTGTAATTTCTTGAAATCTTAGTTCGAACAAGTTGATGGCCCATTTTTTTTACAGGCTAGTAAACAATCTATGAGTGTTGTGCCACCGATAAATAGGACAGAGTATGAAACCGTGATCGGAACATGATCGAGCAAAAAGACCTTATTTAATGGCAGAAATTACAGAGGTCAACCCATTCATTCTCTACATACATGGAGTTGTCATCGTTTTTTTTTCGGTGTGTACCTTGGTATCCAGAGCCCAATGGGATTTGACTAATCTAATCGGGAGATCGAGCATTAAAGATTATTCTTCCTCCCAACAAGTGTGCTTCTCGGGATTCGAACTTGTGTTCTCCTCCTATCAACACTTTTGTTGGTGAGTTGTCATTGTTTCTGTTTGATAAAAATGATGTCTATAGCATTTGGATAGATATGTACTAGAAGAACAATGACTAGAGTTATGGAGCAGGAGGTGAAATTGTGTTGGAAGTGATGACGGGTTGATGCAAAGTTCATATGGAAAGATTTTGTAGAACAATCATAAAATTATTATTTGATGATGCAAATTATGGATAACATTAATTGAATATTAATACATAGTTATATCCTTAACTGATATAAGAATGATCCAGCCAAAAAAAATATGGGAAAAAAAAAAAGTACAAAATCCCCATTATGGTTTGAGCTAGGAACAAATTGGACCCCGTGATTTTTCGAGGGATAACTAACTCTCTGTAATTTACTTTGTGAGATAATGGACCTCACCGTTAGTCTTTTGTCACTTTGGGTGCTCAAACTTTTATTTTTGTCATTATTACCCTCAAACTTTCAAATTTTTACAATTTGGTCCTGAAGCTCGGAAATAAGAAAGGGGAAGAGGCTTGGGCCGTTGGGATTGCCACCGGTTGGCAATCCTAACCCCACCACCGAGGTCTGCGACACCCACAGAGGATACTAGAAACTTCAAGGGCGGGGTTAGGGTTGGGGTTGCCAATTGGTGGCCCCAGCTCCGGAATCGAATGGGATCTCAAACTCAAGATCCCAGTCTATTCGGGGATGGGGACCGCCAATTTGCAACCTCGACTCCACCTCTATGGTCACCGACATCCTATTTGGATGCAGGTGACCTCGGTGGTAGGGTCGGGGTCTCCGATTGGTGGTCCAAGTCCTTTTCTCTCTTTTTTTTTCTCGAATTTTATGATCAAATTGCAAAAAGTTGAAAGTTTGAGGATAATAATGGTAAAAAGAAAAGTTTGAAGACTAAAAGTGACGAAAAAACTAATGGTGGATTCCATTATGTCTCACGAAGTAAATCATATCCTGTTAATTGTCCCTTAAAAAACCACGATATCCAATTTGTTCTAAACTCAAATCATAATGAGAGTTTTTGTACTTTTTTTTCAAAAAAAAACTGTTTCAAGAATGAAAGCACATAACTTTGAGTTGGGTGCACGAGTTATCACTTATTTTTTTTCCCAACTAATTTAAGCTCGAGCCGAGACATTAGTCTGGTCCCGGTATTTATCTAATGCATAACTTTCATGTTTTATTTTGGATTACGTAGTCGCATAGTCCTCCCGGAAATTAGACAAGAGAAGAGGGACATTCCGTTTATCCAGGGACTGAGACGGCTACACCTAAAACTACCAATTTGGTATTTTTTTGTTGAACAAAAACTTGACCAAAAATTGAATCTCAACTCCCCCTTCAATGTCCCATCCGCAGCAAACGTAGTCATCCATCTAATTCACCCCCGCAAATTGGACCCCGTGTTATCACTTACATATCTAATTAACTTATTACATGAGACTGGGTGCGATCATACCAGCACTAATGCACCGGATCCCATCAGAACTTCGAAGTTAAGCGTGCTTGGACGAGAGCAGTACTAGGATGGGTGACCTCCTGGGAAGTCCTCGTGTTGCACCCCTCCTTATTTAACTTTTATTCATAAAAAAAAAACTTATTACATGAGTGTTCAATTCAATCAGGCCGCCCGCCACCTTTTTGTTTGTTTTTTTTTTCAACATAAGATTTTCTAGCTCGGTCGACCATGGGATGTATCGTGTTTTTCGTTCACTGATGCACAGACTCACTACGTGCGATCGGCCTAGTCAGAGTACGAGGTACATACGTGGGGTGCTCCTATATATATTATATTTAATATGTATCAACTATCATAAAGGGGTTGTTTGGTTACCTATACACATATTACTTTAACCATCTACACGCTCACAACGTGACTCCACCCCATTTCATTTCATGGTCGGTGCACTCCCGTTCCCCGTACAACATAACTATCAGGAAAATTAATTGCATGAAGAAGCAAACAAATCTAACCAAATTAAAAGCAACACCCCGATGTTTATCTTATATAAGTTTTTGCCAAAAATTCTTTGATCCCGATTCCACTTCCTTACGATTCTTCGTTTTTTTTTTGAAGATGTGATGTAACAAATTACGAATATCGGAATAAAAAGCTAGAGCGGAAGAAACGTGTCGAGAGAAACATACCAAGAACATCGATGAGAATCACATGCATGCTCAATTATCGCGTTTTCATATCCTTAAGCATCAAGAATACCAAACCAATGCTAATATCAATAACAACAACAGTTTTCACTCCCAATAGCAAAAATATCCGTAGGGTATTCTACCCAAAGACGAAACAAAATGACATATCGTAAAATTATTTACTATATCGTCATTATATATATGTGAAAAATACGTAAGTCCCCACTTTTGTTCTATAATATATCTACTTTGAATCGTGACCGTTCATATCTTTACAGAACAGAATCTCGCCCGTCGGCGTCGCGTCCTCAATAGAGAGAGAATCTCGCTAAGAACCATTTAGCCAAAAAGAGCAAATGACCGGGAGAAAGAAAAGAAAAGAGAGTGATTCCTCAACTTCACGAAACTCACGTGATCCGTCACTCCAAAAATTGCTATGTCCACTCCAACATCCTTCCGCAGAGTGGAATTAGCAAGACACAGAGTGGAAAAGCGTTAAAAAAATTGGATTATTTACCGATTATACCCCTGAGGCCCACCGAAAGAGCTCGCTGATTTCTTCTCCGACACGGCTCGCCTCCAAGTCCCACTCTCCGACGCCGGCCACCTCGCTCCGGCGGCTGCTTCCGGTGAAAAACCTCCTGGAGCTTCGGAGCGACAGAGTTCGCGAGGAGAGCGTTGCAGATAGGCGATCCATGTAGTCCCCAAGCCAGCTCCTCCCCGCGGCGACTTCAGAGGCGAGGCTCGGGTCCACGGCCATCTGAGGCGCAGGCTCCTCCTTATCCGAGACGCTCCTCCGGTGGTTTCCGACCACGGCGTTGGCGACCTCAGAATCGTCGTCGACAATGTAGTCGAACGAGCCGATGGAGTAGGAAATCCGCGCGTCTCCAGTGTCGGAAGTGGAGTGGCGGCGGCTGACCGAGCCAATCTCGAGGCGGAAGCTGCCGCTTCCGGCCGCATTGGGCTGAAGCAGAGCGGCGATGTCGGAATCGGAGGCGTGGATGTTGGAGCGGCAGAGAGGGCACGTCTGATTGGAGCGAAGCCATGTATCGACGCAGTCGGCGTGGAATGCGTGGCAGCAGAGGGGGAGTAGCCGGAGCTGATCGGGCGGCTTGAACTTGGAGAGGCAGACGGCGCAGTCGCCGTCGGCGGCGGTGGATGAGCGGCGGACGACAGAGGAGAAGGAGAAGAGAGGGAGGGAGTCGAGGAGGGAGGAGGAGCTGTCACCGTTAGTGCGACTGTGAGGAGGTGGAGGGTGGCGGAGGGAGGGGGCGGCGGAGGGGGGAGCGGAGGAGGTGGAGAGGTGGTGGGGACGGATGAGGCACGGGATAGGGAGACGGTGGAGGTGGCGGAAGAAGAGGAAGAGGCAGGCGGTGAGGATGATGGTGACGGAGAGTATGAGGAGGGTGATGATAATGCTGGGGCTCAGATTAGCTAACGACGATGAAGATGATGAAGAAGAAGACGAAGACGACGAAGACGGAAGTGTGACCTGCGGCTGGTAGTAGTTTGGGTCCTCGGAGTTGATCAAAAATGGCGGTGGACGGTTCGTGTTCGCCATTTTAGAGAGAGAGAGAGAGAGAGGGAGGGAGAGAGAGAATTGGCCGAGAATAGAATAGAGAGAGGAATAGGATTGCAATTGATGATATGGGAAATGAGATGACGAGAAAGGAATTTGAGGAAGCAGCACATCCCTCCACGTACTTTGTCAAGTGTTTTTTAAGGTAAGACTTTCTTAGAATCTTAGATGTAAATATAAATATTTGATAATAATTTTGTTCTTATTTGAAATGGATTATTGGACCCAAATTAATGGATCACTCCATGATCTGATCTCACTAAACATATCACTATCAATTGCATGCCTGTTAGAAATGAAAAGAAAAATATAGGAAAATGTAAAAAGACACAAAAAATGAACTTTTATCTCCATATATTTCACACTGGTCGATCACAAACATTCTAAATGACCAACAACAAATACATATGCGATGTTCAAAAGTGCGTTGATGTTACAGTCGGCAAAATCACGTAAAATATATATACATATATAAGCTTAGCTGCCAGAAATATAGATCTACCACTAATACTACTACTCCCAGGCGGAATCCAATCCAACACAGGGCAGAGAGGGTCGAACGGAAATTTATACAGTCCAGGGCGAAACCGATTTAGGATAATTAATCGATTGAAAATATAACATAGTCAATTGCATTTTGCTCCAGTCGATTATATTTATTTTGTAATCAATTATGTTACTTTAGATCTGTTCTGTTCATGGACCGGATAAGCTCCCGGGACGAACAGCAATGAATCGGGAAAAGGAAAACCGAATTAATTGATTTCAGAGGTTTTCATTCAAGTTGGTACCTAACAAACTACGTGTTTTCTGTTAAGAGACTGAAGTAAATGCAGGTTTCAGGGGCTTTAACTCCTTTGTGTTTGTGGGTGGCCGGTGCTTTGCTAACATGCGCCGAAAAGTGGGACCCCCTTCAATTTTTGGGTCCCTTCTCCAAATTTTTTGCATATAAATAAATAACTTTACATACATGCACGCATACATAATACATACAAGCCAAAATGTAGAAGTTGGAGTCCGAATGAAATCAGATCAAGACAGTTCATTTGTTATATATATATATATATATATATATATAGATATTCGATCCGTCTCTTTTCCAGTTCTAGTCGGATTAAAGAAAGACTTGCGGGGGCATGATGTTGGCGACAAAGTTGTTAATATTTGAAAGATGTGCATTTCACTAAAATAGAATTCGGTTTGTTGTGACTTAATTCCACACGTATAATAAAAAAAGTATGTGTTTATAAGATATTAAATTTTATAATATATCAATTCGAACTTTTGAGTGAGGTGGGCACAATCGCTTATGGGACTACTAGATATTTTAATTCCTAATTGACATATGACTTTAGATCACCAATCATTATCAATTTTTTTCGATGTGAACCATAGTATTTGGAAACCCGATTGGATCTCGACTAATGCAGTTGAATTGAATCAGCCACTGAGGGTTAAAATTCTCTCAGCGTGGATTTTCTGTAATCATAAGAACACAAACTCGAGACTTTACTTAAGCGAAACAAATGTTGAACCGCTTGAACCAACTTACGTTAATGACAGTCAATGATGTTTTGATCTTCTTGGGTCGATGATGTTACTGGAGACCACAGGGCCACCCCAAGCTATAATGACAAGAGAACACGGGGCCACGCCAAATCGAGATTTCTGGGGACTGTTTAGGCCTATTTGGAAGTTGACATGCATTCGAGAGATTGCCGCGCCCCGACATGTCTATACCACAAGTTAGTGTAATTGCCAATTGGAGATCTCGCCGTCCTCGTGATTGTAGACTCTCTCAATTAGCCCCCACAACATTTACCTTCTTTCCAAGATTCATCTTCTTTCCAAGCTAGATTCACTTTCTTTCACTACAAGCTCTAACTTCTTTTCGAGATTCACCTTCTTTCCAGACTCGACCTTCTTTCGATCGGCATGCCTGGATCGGAGATAACGAGGCTTCTCAGTTCTCTTTGCAATGCTCTGTCCATGCCATGTCAAACTAGTCAGTGTGTCTTCATCTTAATCTATCACTTGCATGCATTCCGTCTAATGATCGATCGACTTAATTAGCCCCATCCAGCTTTGCTAGGACATTTTCATTTTTTTTTTTCCAGAAAGGGCGAGTTCTCGTTGCCGTTATGCCCAATTTTGTGTCTTAATTGGGTTTTCTCAAAGTTGCATATATACCTGCATTTAGAAACCAATGTTCCACGAATCGAACTTCTCCTCCATCTTCAATCTTTTGACGGGACATCTTCTTAAACTATTCGGATCCCCCATACCGATTTATTGTTGCAGACACCAAACTGAGATTAGATAACATAAAACTTGGTAGATTCGATACCAGAATTACGGGGGGGGGGGGGGGGGGGGGGGGGGGGGGGGGGGGGGGCGGGCGGCGCAGAGCACTCACTATACGAAGATCAATCAGATATTACAACCCTAATTGGTCGTCTCCATAAAGATATCATTGGGAATTACCCGATCGATAAGGTTTTATTGCCATATTTTCAGACTGTCCCTAGCTCCCTGACCGGCCCCAAGGCACGCAGGGCATCCAAGGCTATCTCTCAACTCGTACAAAACCGTAATAAATGCATGACAACCATTGATATCTTCTGATATATATCTTAATATCTTTTAAGGGATATCTGATCATGGATATTTCATCTTTAATTTCAATCGAGCTTGAGCTTACAAATTAAAAGATCCTGAAATAATAGCTAGAGAATCATACTTCGTCCCAAACCACGCCGTGTGAATACTGGCTTGAGGCTCATCATGACTGTGGTCACCAGTAACTTGCTGACCTCTGATAATCGCATTCATGGTCTCTTGAACACAGTCAAGCAGCGTCCTCAAACTACTGGAGTCTGTGATCGCAACAGTAGTCGCGTGTTCATCTCCTCAACTTCCTCAACTTCCTTACTTGCTCGCTTCTTCCATGTTTCTTGAGCATCCGAGTTTATGAACTCAATGCAAGACATCTGAACAACTAGCTGGCAACTGAGGGTCATATCCTGGGTCGCCACAGCCAACGTGTCCGAGCAACTATGATGGTGGTGACCGGGTACATTTTGACCAACTTCCCGTAGCCGGTGCTGCTAAGTAGCACTTCAAGAGATGACATTACCAGAATTAATCGACCTACCTTGCCAGCAACATATTAAGTTGTCAGGGAGCATCGATGTCAGCTCGAGCTAACATCAAAGGTGGTTGGTCCATGACCATCCTGGGAGACTACTGAGGCAGCTACGAGCTAACACCAGCAGCTGTGACCGACGGGAACTTCAAACTCCGGGGATGGGGAGAGGGTTGTGAGGCGGGACCAAGGTGGCCACTCTGGGTCCATTTCCCTTGGCAATAATGGGGTTGCCTTGCCCCAGGCCGAAATCTCCTACGAACAACGTCCTGGCCCGACGTTTTTTCGGGCTGACATATATACGCTTGCAAAGTATTTTTAAACCCAACTGGAAGTCACAACACCTAATTTAATTAAGGAAAATTACTTCGATGATACAAAACCTTTTAAGTTGTAACGCAGACGGTACAAAATCTTTTTTTTGTAACAATTTGGTACAAAACGTTTCAAATTGTTTCAATCAAGTTCAATCCGTCAATTTTCGCCGACGGCGTCAAGACCTTCTGACGTGGCAAGCGATGTGGCAACTCATATAATACGTGGCTGACAACTTAAAACACTCGTTTCTAAGGCGGGAAATAATCCAGGGGCTGAAAAAAGAAAAACACAAAATAAAAGACAAAAAGGAAAACTTGAGAGAGAAGACAGAGGGTTGAGGGGAGACGATGCCACTGGTTGTTTCATTGTTTCATTCTCTCCTACTTGCGATCAGGCTAGGGTTTTGTTGCAGACAGTGAGAGAAATCAGAGCACATGCAAGGTTTTGGTTTGTCTACAATGCCTCACGATCTAAGCTCCTAGGACCCTGCTCCCGTGCATGGTAAGTAATCTATTATCTTACTGTGTTGATGATGTCTGTGGTTGAGATTTTAGGTTTTGGGTGAAGTCGAAAGGTGTGTAAGGTTAGATTATCTGGTGTTGCTGTGTTTTGAGTTTACTAATCCTCTTTTTTCTCCCGAAAAGAATAAAAAGGTTCGAACTTGCGGCAATAATGGTGTTTTTGTTCGGTGTTGGGTGGGGCTCGATTTCTTGTCGACCTGAAGCTTTCATCACCCTCACCCTCCCCTTCCCTCTCTGTCTTCAGCTTGCTTGATTTTGAAGGATTTTGCTGTAATTTGATTAGTTTACATCTCTCTCTATCTCTCCCCTGTCTTTCTCTCTATCTCTCTCTCTCTCTCTCTCCCCCTGTCTCTGTCTCTCTCTAGTTGGTGCTGTTCGGTGAGTTTTTCTGTAAGACCCTGCATTGCTTCTGCATATATAACAGTCCATCTTTGTGATAACACAAAATTGATCAAAATACTGGAGTTTTAGCTTGATTAAAAGAAATAGAAAAGGGGCACATAAGGTGTTTTAGGTCATGGAGAAGCAATCAGTATCACATAGATACAAAGTTACTCAGGTTTAGGCTACATTTAACGTATTCTTGCTCAATTATTTCTGTATCACGAAGGTAAGACCATGAATCATGTTTCTTATTCTTACAAGTAGTTTCGGGATCATTATTTGGGTTTGGCCTTCTTGTCAGTCCAGAAAAAGCAGACCAATGAACATGAGTTGCCATATAGGATTACCATGAAACATAAAGCAAGTATCTATCTGTAGGTAACAACACTTCTAACCACAAAAAGATAGCAAATATGCTGAAGTGAAAATCAGGACCACAGCAAAGTACTGCTTCAAATGCAGAAGGCAGGGAAGCGTATAAGAACATGCTTAATGCTGATAGCACTTTATCATGACATCAAAAACATTCTAGGCTTAAAAAACATATTTTGCTCGCTGACAAGAAGTTTACCTTAGCATCTGGGTTAGAATATAACATAATGTAATCTGGATAAACCCTCAGGGTTGAAACAAGCTGCAAATAGGCAAAGTTTAAGACAATCAATACAATTTAGAGTAATAATAAAATAATCTTAGTAACAGGAACCAAGAAGTAACAAGACTTAAAAGCAAAATGGAGCAAAAGCAACCAAAATTAACATGCAGCTTAAATGAAATAGCATCGGTAGTTTTTTAAGCACTAAAAAGCTTACCTGTAAGTGCAAAGCATCTGGGAAGGCATACAGTGAACTTTCAGGCAATGGAGTGGAAACATGAAATCTTGTAGTTTTATCCAATCCAATTACGGTAGCACGGACAGTACACTGTTGATCAATCATTGAAAATTTAAAGTTAACACCATAATCAAATTTGCAAAATGCACACGAGGGAGCAAGTTAACCTCTATAATTTACTTTATATGATTTTACATGCTCCTAAAGGTTCATTATTAAGTAAATTTTCTTCTTGTGCCTTCTCCATATTTGAAACACATTTTTAGTGCCCTTGTAATGCTAAGCCCTCAATTTGGTCCGTGAATGATCTCATCTTATATTAATTTTTTGTCTTATATTGAGTTGGATTAAGTGGTCAACTGGAATCACAATTGTTATATTTAGAAAGTCGAAGGCTTTTTGCTTTTTTAGGTCTTGTTAAACATTTATGATGATGGGATTTTTGTTTTTGTCCACAGAGGAGGCTGTGGGAGATGAAAGAGACGCAAAGGAGGGTGTTAGAGATGCAGAGGAGGCTGTGGGAGATGCAAACAGAGATGTGCCTTCAGTTGATGTCCAAGATGACTTTGAGTATGTAAACTTGCATATGGAGGTGTTAAGAATAGAGGATGATAAAGCTTGGGATAAGGGTTCTGAATTGAATGAGGATGAGGGTTCTGAATTAAATGATACTGATAATGACATGACATATGACGTGGATTTGGTGGATGTGAATGTTGCATTACAAGAAGGCATTCGACATGGGAAGAGAGGTAACCACTCTTCTGAAACCAGAGAACTACATGTCGATGTTATCAGTGAAGAAGGTGATTGGGAGGCAGAGGATAGAGGTGACGAGTTTGATGGCTTCCAGAGTATAGACTCTAGCGATGAAGGTGGGAGTGCAAGTAGGTTACCTGAATTTAGGTGAGAAAGAGACTTGCAAAATCCAAAGTTTGTAATTTGTATGTTGTTTGGAACCACGAAGGAGTTAAAGGATGTTGTGAAGCAATATGGTATCGTGAACAAAGTCAACGTGGCCATAGTGAGAAATGAAAAGGACATAGTCAATGCAAAGTGTAAGAATTGCGATAGATGGATGCTAAAGTTAGTATGGAATAAAATGCACAATGCATTACAAATTAAGAAGTATAAGGACAAGCACACATGTGGGAAGGAGATTCCTGATAGATATATCACTTATAAGTGGCTAGGTGAGACTTATAAAGCTTAGTTCCAGGCTGACCCAAATTGGTCCTCCAAGTCTTTTGCACATCAGCTTGACCATGACTTCAAGGCCAAATGCAATAGAATGAAGCTATGGAGGGCAAGGAATTATGCTCTAACCTTATTAAGGAGTTCAGACGAGAAACAATATGCAAAATTATGGGATTATTCTGAAGAATTAAAAAAGACCAATTCTGGTTCCTCTGTTTTTATTGGGACTGACCAACACATCTTCGAGAATATGTATGTATGTTTTGATGCCTGCAAAAGGGGTTTCCTAGCTGGTTGCAGGCCATTAATTGGATTGGATAGGTGTTGGCTTAAAAGGAAGATACAATGGACAGCTCCTAGCCGCAGTGGGAATCGATGCAAATGATTGCATCTTTCCTATAGCATTTGGGGTGGTGGAGATTGAGAATAAAGAATCTTGGTCATGGTTCTTAGAAAATCTGGCAAAAGACTTGAATATTGATGATTCATCCTCCTGGACTTTTATGGGAGATAAGGAGAATGTATGGTTTTATTGAAAATTGATTAAGCTTATTTACATATATGTGTTAATTTATTTGAACCTAGTTAAATGCCTATTTACTTGTGGGACTTGCTGATAGTGTTTTTCTTTTCTTGTGTTCTGTTATCAAGGGGTTAGTTCAATCCCTTGATGAAATGTTTCCTCTTGCAGAAAAAAGGTTCTACACTCGACATCTATGGAAAAATCTTTGTAGCGTAGACATTATCAAGAAGGGGAAAGAATTGAAAGACCTGTTATGGGCTGCTGCCAAGGCCACTTACCCAGCAGAATTCAGGAAGCACATGGAGGTGTTAAGAATACAGGATGAGAAAGCTTGGGAATGGCTCCAGGATAAACCGCCATCACAATGGTCAAAGTCCCATTTTAGGGAATATCCCAAGTCTGATATTCTGTTAAACAACCACTGTGAATGCTTCAACAGGTACTCTACATACTTAGTAAGTACAGTACTTCGACTTGAAAGTAAATAATAATGTGTAATCTTTTTTATTGTACAGGTGGATTTTAGAAAAAAGGGACAAGCCTATTATTATATTGTTTGAGAGTATCAGAACAAAACTGATGAAAAGGATGTCCATAAAAAGGAAACTTGCAGACAAGTATAATAAGAGGTTTTGTCCTAAGATTCTGAATAAGCTTGAGAAGTACAAGGAGTAAGCATCAGGGTGTTGGCCAACTGAGTCTGGGGCAGGTAAGTTTGGTGTGACTATTGCTGAGAAGCTCTATGTCGTGGATTTGCTTGCTTTGACATGCAGTTGCAAGCGGTGGCAACTCTCAAGTATTCCTTGTCACCATGCTATTGCATGTATACAATTAGAAAGGAGGAAACTAGAAGATTTTATCCATCATATCTATAGTGTTGCAAGCTTCAAAGCTTGCTATGAACCAATTATCTATCCATTAAGAGATATAGATGATTATGACTCGACTGGTTTGGAACCAATAAAACCTCCTCCCTTGAAGCCAAAAAAGGGTAGACGCCAAACTGTTAGGAGAAAAGTGTCCCGATGAGCAAGCTGTACGAATTGTTAAAGATGGCACAAAGATTATTGGAAACAAAGGCTGCATGAAAATGAGATGTTCAATATGCAAAGAAGCTGATCATAATAAAAAGACTTGTTATAAGCGAGGAAGGAGTGCTTCAGCAAGTTTTTCAAACACAGAGCAAGATCTGCCAAGTGGAAGTTCCAGCTAACAAAACACTGTGAGTTACTGCTAGACAATATATAATCCTTATATTCATTCATTTCAGCGATCTAATTCCTTGGTTTGCAAGCTATTTACAGGAAAAGATGAGGAGGACATATGAGAGTGTTCCCGAGCCCCCATCTACTAGTCCACATCTTTTTAGATCAGAGTTCATCCAAAGCAATGTTACCCAGGTATACATATCAAATACATACACATTTTCATGAAAATGTGAGACTTTTATAGTTATTGATTGATTGGATCCTCAAGCTTGTCCCCAACCACCTGCCCCGCCTGCTCATGGTCAATTTGAGTCTCAGTTTATTAGGATGTCCGAGCCACCAACAAATCCACCTACTGCATCTGCTTCAAGATCTTCTAGCCAAAGGGCAAATAAAGGAGGAATAGGGCCTTCTAGGTCTCTTAAAAGGAGAGGCAAGAGAAGCAAAGACACATGTGATGAATTTGCTCCAAATTCTCTTAGTCAGGAGCCACCAACAAAACGAAGGAAGGCAAAGACATCAGGTTCTTTGAGCCAGCCACCAGATGTTGGCAATTAGGATATAGAATATCATTTTGATGTTCATCTTTATATGAGATTACAAATGCCGCACTTTTGATGCTCATGTTGAAACTGATTGGGTATAGCTGATTAGGTAGAAAGAATATTGTCGATCTTTTTTGATGTTTTAGTGGTGGAAAGAATATTGTCCTCTTTTGTTGTAAATTTAAAGAGCAGTATATTATTTTGATGTTTTAATGGTGGAAAGAATACTGTCTCCTTTTGTTAGAAGTTTAAAGAGCAATATATTTTTTTAATGTTTAGAGTTTAAGTTTTTTATTAATTAATGTTTTGGTTTAATGCCGATTGTATGGAGTGGCATTCGTAATTTGTTTAATTGCCCATTTTCCTGCTATGAGAACCAGAAATTTGGACTGCATGAAAGCAGTTTGGAGTATATCTGTTCAATTGGATAAGTTTTAGAGGATATTTTTTCAGTTGCAATCATGAAATTGCGAAGTATGATTACGACTTAAAAGGTTTTGTACCATTTCGTTACATTTTAAAAAGGTTTTGTACCAATTTGTTACATTTTAATAAAGTTTTGTATCCATTTGTTACATCATGTTAAAAGCTGTCAGCCACGTCTGATACGAGTTGCCACGTCGTTTGCCACGTCAGAAGGTCTTGACGCCGTTAGCAAAAATTGACGGATTGGACTTGATTTAAACAATTTGAAACGTTTTGTACCAAATTGTTACAAAAAAAAAGATTTTGTACCGTCCGCGTTACAATCTAAAAGGTTTTGTATCGTCGAAGTAATTTTCCCCCAATTACAAACTGCTCCTCTAATGATGGGCATTTTTGTCATTTTATATTAATACTAAGAATTACCCTTACGTCGTCCAAAGTCCAAACAATTTTTTCCTTTTTAGAGTGATCGTGCGAACATTAATTAGGACTTCGCTAAATTCTTTGAGAGATCTCCTTGACTTGCAATCAATCCCTGCCTAACGCATTCTCCCAAATCCCCTATCGGATCCCGACCGGTAGACGAGGTATACACGTAAAAATCGGCCAAAAACTCTCTTTGCTATACGGTCTCTTTTCAGAATTAATTAAGGGAGCTTAAAGGATGTTGGGGGCGCGTAACATACGACTATTGCCTAGGGTAAAATGAACCCTGCAGCTCTAAAGTCTAACCCGGCTTCTGTCTCTCGAACGTTCGATGCATTCTTAAAATATGGCATATTGTTTATGATCAACGAAGCAGAGCTCACCAGAGAGAATCTCAAAGGAGATTTTCTTCACTTATGTACCGCAAAGATCGACGAAACCATGTTATGTTATATACTAATTAGTTTACTATATACAATAATCAAGCAAGACATGCTGAGAATATTATTAATTCAGAAATTAATAATACAAAGCTGATAACACATAGTCAACTCTATTCAAATTGTATAACTGTTTAACTCAAATTGCAATTTGTAATGTGCTTCACCATACACATAATTTAGGCAATTCTTTAGTATTTATAATGATTTATCCACAATCTGCTTATTAATGCTTTCAGCTTAAAAAATTGAACAATCTTCGCAGCTCTTCGGAAGTCAGCTTATCTTTTGCATATATAAAATTTAAAAATTTAAAAATATAAGCGCGACGCATGCATCATAGGTTTATTAAAATTACTATGTTAAGCTTTGTATGATTCCTTGACCAAGTCATTGGCACATGTAGACACCTTACTTTGGTGAAATTACAAATTGACCTTATCATCCTGGTTGGAAGATATTTGTTGAACCTGAAGTTTCCTTTTCTTAGGACCAATTTGCACCCTGAAATTAATTTGAGTTTGCAACCTCTCTTCTTCTTTTTTTTTTCCGATTACGAGAGGACCTAGTATAATAAAATAAAAATCCTAAATATCTAATAAAGGACCACGAGTAGTTTTACTTTAAGTATCGAATTTAGGACCTCTCGGTCACCAAACGAGAGCATGCGCTATTGCAATACACTCTTTTTTTATACTTTACAACCTTACATTGGCACATGTAGACACCTTACTTTGGTGAAATTACAAATTGACCTTATCATCATGGTTGGAAGATATTTGTTGAACCTGAAGTTTCCTTTTCTTAGGACCAATTTGCACCCTGAAATTAATTTGAGTTTGCAACCTCTCTTTTTTTTTTTTTTTTCCGATTACGAGAGGACCTAGTATAATAAAATAAAAATCCTAAATATCTAATAAAAGAACACGAGTAGTCTTACTTTAAGTATCGAATTTAGGACCTCTCGGTCACCAAACGAGAGCATGCGCTATTGCAATACACTATTTTTTATACTTTACAACCTTTTCATTAATATATATATATATATATGTGTGTTTCGGGGAAACACCAATTAAATGACAAACCTTCTAGTCTTGGATTCGAAGTTGGGACCACCTTGCTCCGTGAATTTCACATGGTGCCGGTTTGAGCGAGGAAATTAAATTGTGCATTAATTTCTAATCCAACTTACTTCTCGCGTTGAATCCTTGACACCATCCAAGAACCTTGGCCATGAGAACTTCCTGCAGGCTGCAGCGCTGCAGATGTGCCAACCATCCATTAATATTGCACAATCAATCTAAAATGCCATGTGCTAGCTGTTTGATTGTTGGTTTGCCTTATGTACGTGTGTGATTTTACGCAATGTGATAAAATGCTATGGACAACTATCTATATGCTTTTCTTATCTGTTTTATTCCCTTCTCTTCTAGGACGACCCATCACAGTTTGACCTTATTAAAAAAAAAAAAACTCTTTTCAACATAAGGATAAACATGGATTTTGTCTAGTTTAACATAATTAGAGTACACTAGTCAATCCACCTAAGCTTTAGCGGAATTGTTACTTGTAATAGTTTTTAGTATATTCTACCGTATAATTTTTAATTATAGAATTTTAATTAATTTATGATTATATAAAATTAGATAAAATTTCAAATACAATGCATTGAAATAATTTTATTAGAATACTTAAATAACTATATTTAATATTTTCTAAATAAATTAATATAATCTTATTAATAAATTTATTATAATCAAAATTAATATAAATAATTAGATTTCTATATTCTAAAAATTTATAAAAATTTTAACATCAAAATTATAAATGCCACTTTAATTTTATAGATCTGACATAATTTTTGTATTTGAACTCAAATAATATTGTTTTTACTTAGGATTTTAATTAAATTTATTTTTTAAATGTCACTTTTAATTTCTCAATATATTTATTTTTACATGAAAATTGACCATGTTATTTACTTTTCTAAAAATATCTTTATATTTTCGAGCAAGTAATTAGTTGTGAAAAATTTAATTTGACTTTTACTTAAATCTGTAAATTATTTGTCTCTAATATACTAAATTAAAATTCTATATATTTTTACATACATAAGATAGTAAAGTATATGACTTCAAATTATTTCAAAGTTCATGATCTTTTATTACTTAGTTTCTTTTTAATTATAATATAAATATTTATGTTTGTTTGAGTTTTAACATAAATTTATAATTATTTGACTCTAATATACTAATTTAAAATTTGATGTATTTTTACATGCATAAGATAGTAAGATATATAACTTTATGATATTCAAAACTAATGATTTTTAAATAATTAGTGTCTTTCTAATTGTAATAATAAATATTAATGTTTATTTTGAATTTAAACTTAAAGTTGTAAATCATTTCACGTTAATATACTAATTTGAAGTTCGAGATATTTTTACATATATAAGATAGTAGTAGTAGTAGTAATAATAATAATAATAATAATAATAATAATAAGAATCATCTCTTTAAAACTTAATAGGTTGGCCTGTTGGTTAAAGGTTGTGACTATCAGGGAGAGATCTCATACTCAAATCACGCCCCGAACACCATGTAAGAGAATACTCTCTATTGGACCACCTGCACGGCCTGTGGCCGGACTTACCAGTCTCGTGAGCTTGATTAGAGAGAGAGAATCATATTTATGATGGGAAGATCCATCTCAAGCTCAAAATTATCCAAAACTGAGAGTTTTCTTCTTGCTTCAAACCAAGAAACTTTTAAGAATTATGGACAAATGACGCATCGAAATTCATCTAAACTTTCATAAACTAAGGAACTACTTCTCATGTTTAACCTCATTAACAAGCCTCTTCCGAGCTAAGAAGGAGCTGAGCAATCGCAGGGCAGCAACACAACAATGAGGTGGAGGAACCGAACAGCACAGTAGCGAGCAACAACTGGAGTTTGGGAGTAGAAGGAGGCTCGAGCAGCACTGGCATTGACTCGGGAGTTGGAGGAAAGTTTGAGTAGGAGCTGCAGCAACTGGGGGGGATGGAAGGGGAATAAGAGGAACTTGTAATGGCCAGAGGAAGAGGAATATATATATGTTTGATTTATTTTTCAAATTTTTGTTTTGGCTTTTCAAAATTTCGTTTTGGCGCCTAACTTTTATATATTCCGATGCACATGTGTCGGCATAGGTATGTAAATGTGCCGACTCATCTCTTCATGTGTCGGCAAAATACCTTCTTTCCCAATGTATATGTGTCGGCACGTTTTTATACTTGTGTTGACTCAATTTTGTGTGTCGACAAAGATCTGAACCTGTGCGGACTCAGTTTTTTGTGTCGGCACAAGGACTCCTAGCTCGATGCATTACGTGTGAATCGGCATAGACTCACTCTTTCTCAACGCACATTGATTGCGTCGGCAAAAGTCATTTTGCATGAACTTTTTCCACCACATGTTCGGTGCGTCCGCATGAAAAGTGTCAGGAAAAATCATTTTTGTTGTAGTGACGGCTTACACCCATGAAAAGCAAAATGAAATAAAAAGAATACGAATGCGGGATTAACGGAGCTTTTAAATTTCCTTCATGATGAGGAATTGATTTATTTTGCCCCCGCAACCAATGGATCCTGGTAATTAGTCTAGCGTGTAATCCCACAAAAGATTCAAGCCACCCTGCTAATTATTCGCTTCACCCCGCACTAATTAGTGGGTTAGTATTTTAATTAATTAGTGCATGTTGTGAATTGACAATAGGGAGGCATAAAATTCTAACGGAATTACACACTAGACCTGATTGAAGCTAACATATGGTGAAGTCTTAATAACCAATTTTAACTTCAGTAACTTAAAATATTATCTTCCAAGCACTTCACTTCTTGTAAAATCAATAATTACATTGTGATAGCTTCGTTTCGTTGCTCTTTTATCGTCAACACCATTTCCAAGCTAAGCGTCTAGGCAGTCGATCATTGGAATATATTCCTGTGATTTTGGGAGGGAACACTGCCTTAAAGTTTTATCATCAAGATATAAAAAGGTGAACGACTGACAAATAATGGATCCGCAGCCCAGCCCAATATTTATAATACCATTTGCGAATTTATATGGATTTATTGTAACACCAAGTTGAGATTATCTTTTCCTGATGTGGTTGTTTATAAAAATTATATAATGCAATCATCAAAAGTGGTAGTACATACACTTAAATATTTTACTGAAAATATATATAAAATTCCTTAAAAATCCTTATATTTTACTAATAAGGTAACAAAAACCTCTTCAAAATCATTGTAATTTACTTCAATTGTAAGTAAGTCACTAGAAATTTAATTAATTTAGTGCAACTAATTTGAAAAAGTATGTGTAACTTACCCAATATACATATAATTTACTTAATACTAACCTTTTTTTTTAATAATTATTCTATTCAACTTCGTATTCTAGTAGCTTTTTAAAAAAAGGTAAATTGTATTAAAAAATCATGAACTTTGCATGAAATTTCAAATCTATCACGAACTTTCAATTTTTAGCACAAAAAGTTATAAACTATTACTTAAGTTACACATCTACCATCCGTTCAGTTTCCCGTCCACTTTTGCTATTGTGGCAATGTCAGCGCCGTAAGAGCCGTTTGCTACTATATTGCCACATCAGCAAAAGATGGACGGGAAAATGAACGGATGGTAGATGTGGAATTTAAGTAATTGCTGACATTTTTTTTGCTAAAAATTGAAGTTCAAGGTAGATTTGAAATTTCATGCAAGATTCATGGCTTTTTTTTTAATGCAATTTACCTTGAAAAATAGAAAATCATATGTGTAATTTAAAGTCGTAAAATTAATGAATAGAGAACACAATTATCAAAAATTATTTTTGATTATTTTACAAAGTGATTTTATAAATGCACAATATTTTAAATTATAAATCAAATATGTTAGCGTAACTAAACAAATTGCCATATAGATTATTTTATTTTGCTTTTAAAATGAGTATCATATTAAATAAATAGATATACATAATAAACTATTAATTATCAAATAAAATAAATTTTATAAAATAAAACTCTTGTTTGCATTACAATAATACTTATACATATGTGATTTCTAAAAATTTAGAGCTAGTTACCGAAAATTATAATAAAATTTACAATTAATATTCAAATAACTTTTCATACGTAAATTCGCTATTGAAAATTTATTAAGGTTTTAAACTTTATATAATAAATTATAAAGACAAAATTAGATTAGTTAATGGGAAAATTGCCCCAAAAATCACAAACATTTTCTATTCTCCCAAATCTAGCATGAAAGATTTTTTCTCATAAAAATAAATCAATTTTCATTTCATTCCAAAATCTAGCATCCGTCAAATTTCCATTTATTTTTGCTGACATGGCAAACAGAATGCTGGCATGACATTAAAAAATCCAAAAAATAATAGAAAATGCATTAAATATCCAAAAAATTCAGAAAATAAAAAGAAATATTCATGAAAAAAGAGAGGAAACAAAGAAATAGTCTCGACCAAAGGGGAGAGGGCAGTGGTGGCCACGATCCCGACCATCACTGACACATAGGAGGTTGCCACGAGCACAGAGGCCACTGATGACCTAGTATGGGTGGTGATGGTCGGAATCGGAGCCACCAGCGTTGCAAATCTACCTCTCTCTATTTGATTTCGAAAAGAGAAAGGATGAAAAATTGGAGTGGTGAAGGTTGAATAAAATTAAATACAGAATGTGAGAAGTAGAGTAGATATCATATGAACAATCAAACATGGTTGGTCATGAGAAATGAAGTTTAGTGCATTGGCGCAGATTGCCATCTCAGTTTCAAGATGTCTTAGATTCAGTCTTCGCTAATGAGACTTTCATACCTCTTTATTTTGTTTTCCTCATATAGGCCCGTCGACCTCTTTTATAATTGCAAAAAAAAAAATGTTGGCCTTAAACAAAAACTTCCATATGCCTAGGAATCCATGTTGATTTCTGTGAAACTTGATTTAAATTTCTTGGGCCCACATTGTTTCCACGTTTAGTTGGGCCACTACAATTTGCATTTCCACTCTAGATCGTAACTATCTTACCATCCTACAATCCAACTAGCTAACCTAGTCCTATCTTACCTTTTAGATCATTTGGTTGAGATCGGGATAGATGGCCCAGTGCAAGATCATTAGATCGCCCGATCTTAAAGATCGTGCAAGCTACCTTGACAACCTTATACAGATAAAGCAATTACCATGATTCTTGAAATCTCTACACAAAGGGAAAAAAAAAAGCTCCGGAAGGCTGAGGAGCAGCAAAGCCTGAGACCTGCTCCATCGACTACTGTCTTCCCATCTACGTCGATCTTGAATTGAACTGCCGGTTCCTGTGGCTTCTTAAACATCATAGTATGGTGAGGGTAAATATAAGAACTGATTAAGCAAATATATTTATAATACATAAACCAATCTAACCTACGAATGCAATAAACCATAATATATAAGAACTTAAGCAAATATATATTACAATATATAAACCAATCTAACCAATATTTCATTTAACCGTCTCTCTACCTGAAGCCCGTAAGCAAATAATATGAAAATACAGGAAAGCTAATTAATTGCACGCGTAAGCAATAAAAGAACACATCGACTGCACATACTTAATCCACGCAATAATGTAATTTACTTAGAAGACGGCTGATCGACCAATATTGATCGACATTTGTTTGCTCCGACCTCTGCAGGCAAGGATCTAGATCGGGAAAGGCCCAGATGCAATGGATTTCCTTTCTCTTCCTCTTCTACGTCCATCTTCATCGGCGGACATTTCTAAAATTTTCTGATATTCTAGATTTTTCTATTTTTCATTTTTTCCTGAATCTTTTTCATCTTTATTTTAAATTTTTTTTATTTTTAATCCAAAATTTCTTGAAATTTCATAAAGTTTTTTCTACTCTTCTATAATTTTTTTGAATATTTTAGTTTTTTTTGGAATCTTATGCATTTGATAGGAAATTGTATTTTTGTGAGAAAAAATAATTTGTACTAGATTCACAAAAAAAGTAAAGTTCGTGATTTTTGGCACAATTAATTGTTTTAAATCCATACTTGTACTATTATATAAAGCAGGAGGTGAGGTGTTGGTCTACTTTTGATTTCCAAAAGTACCTTCTTGTAAATATTATCTAATCAACTAGTGGCTTGCTGTGTGCTACACGAGTTTGTTTCAACATAATTATTGATAATTTTTTTAAAGTTGCTTTTTAAGTATAACGAAATATTTCAACAATAATTGAATATTTTTAATTACAAACCTAATATATTAGACTAATTTTATATAATTTAGTGCAAGTTTACTTCTAGTTTCCTATTAAATTGAATTGCATATTTATTTAATCGTTTACATTATTCAGATTCACAACAAATATGAAGTACAAGTATACAAATTAGATTTTGCAAATTTCTTTTAAAAATATATTTAAATCCTTACTTTCATTAATTAAATCTTTTACTTTTTGGAAATCTTGCATATAGGTAACTAAGTATTTTATTCAACACATGTTGAATATTTTTCATATAATACAAATACATATTGAAGACGTCATGTTTAGATATATAAATTTTATTTTGAATATTTTTGAAATTTTTTAATCATATCCTTATTTTCACATGATAAATTTTACTTTTCAATGTGCTAGTAAATTTATATAATTAGTGTCCTTGTGATAATATATACATATGGTTAACTAATTATTTTTGAATATAGAATAATCTATATCCATTTAACATGTGTTTATTAAATTATTTACTGTTCAAAAATTACGTATAATTGTTACATTTATTGGTAGAATTTATTGTAAAAGGTAGTCAATTTTACATATGCAATAAATTTTTAAGTAGAAATTTAATTTAACAAATTAAATATTTTTATTTTTATTTTTCAATTCCATTAGTTTAAAAGCATTTATTGAGTAGCATTACTACTCAAGTAAATTTTATTTACCACATCACTACCTTGTTCACATCCCTATTTTCCCTTTATCTTTCTCTTTTATTTCACGATACTTTCTCTCATTTTCTTTATCTCTATCCATGAATATATTTTTCTTTCATTTTAACTTGTATATAGATGTACCATTTTTTATATATAATTTGACCCAAAAAAATCACAAAGTTTACCTCCGTTCCTAGATCTACGAAAACGTTAATTACCTAGTCAAATTTGATGACGTGGTGGTTAACAGTGCTAATGTGGCACATGGATGCTTATGTGGATGACATGCCCAAAGTTTTTACTTGAAAAATCAAGTAGTTTGCTTCCTTTCCCACATCCATCTAAATGTGATTTCTTTCGAAAATCACATAGTTTGTTTATGTTTCCACGTCTACCAAAATGTGGCTTCTTTAAATGGTTATAAGTTTGAATTAAGGACTTATATATATGTATGTTGGTCTACAGAAAAGGAGAAAATTCCACCTCAATTGATAATGCGTGGGTAAACTTGAGAATTAAGATTGGAATGGTTGGGATAATTATTTGCAACGCGACAATTTACCCTTTTCCATCTAGAGTAATAATATCAATGTTTATCAATCAATCAAATGGGGATGTTAATTTAGAAGATTAAAAAAGATGTAGAGATATGTAAATATTCAAAAATCTAGTATATGACAAATACAATCGTCTCGTACTGATTCAATAGGAGATTTTGTGAAGAAAAATGGAATATAAATAGGAGACACCATGATCCTCCACGAGGACAAGAGCCACAATTTCGTGAGTTAACTTCTTAGCTTTTCACAAATTATTAATGCCACGTTTTTTTTCTTTTGAGTAAAAGTTACTTCGTTTGGATTCAGAGTTAAAGTTACTTTGATTTTGATTTTGATTTTGATTTTTATTGTGGAAAATGACAAATGAGATGTAATTATAAATTTGACTTGGAAAATGTGTATTTTTGTTGTGTAGTGTGTTGAATTAAAGTTAAAGTTAAATTAAAATCAAATTTCTTGGAATCCAAACGGATGCATGGTCGGAATTGAAGATGAGGAAGAGTAATTAGGGAAAATATGTTAAGTTAAATGACAAAAATTAATTGTTGACTTTTCTAGGGATGCTGATATCGTGAGATATTCCGGTAGTGGATGAATAAAGACAAGAAATATGAAGAATGTCTTACCTCATAATGGTAAAAAAAGAAAAAGAAAAATAAAAATCTTTGGTTGATTTTTTCTAAATGTGACGTGGCCTTAAAAAGAAGTTCTTTTAATTATTTTTTCATTTAACAGCTAGGACTGAGCTTTTTCCCTTCACGGTTCCTCTATATCCTTTCAAAAGAGCTAGCTTTCTCAATTATGAAAATTCCATTCCTAATAAGAAGGTAAAAGAATCCACACTATAACGAATTTTTCCCCCTCTAAGCTACTAAATTGAAGAGACAATCTAGAAGAAAATGACATATTATTGCATTAAAAAGAAGAAAGGAAAAAAAAAGTCCCTTTATTACTGTACATCTAACTGTAAAGTGAATTTAACAGATTAGTTTATTAATGAACTTGCATTCTTTCCCTCTCTACAATGAAAGGGCACACGTCAAGGGCTTGTCACATTATTGTCGAGTAAAGTTAATGCATTAGTATAATAAAAGAATTTGGATTCTCTCGCGATCTATAGAGAAAGGGCGAGTGTCGAGAGTTTTCTGAGTTATTGATAATTGACAATTTATCTTCATAACATTTAACAAAATATAAGCATAACGCTCATCGTATATCTATTAATGTTATTTAATCTCTAGATGGAAAAAGGGGAAATTGTTGCGTTGTGAATAATTATTCCAGCTATTCCAATCTTAGTTCTCAAGTTTAGCCATGTATTATCAATTGAGGTGGAATTTCCTCTTTTTTTCTGTAGAACAACATAAATACATATAAGTCCCTAATTCAAACTTATAACCATTTAAAAAAGCCACATTTTGGTAGATATAGGAATTTAAGAAAGTAATTGAATTTTTATGCTATTAAACTTTTATCTATTTCAATAGATTTGTACACAAATTAAGTTAATAAAACACATGGTCGATGCGTCCATCATCTAATCAATATATAATAACAAATCCTCAAGCCGGCATATTACGCCGTCACCTCATTAAAAATAAAACTGACTTCTCTCACACTGCTATGTCATTGGAATTCTAAGCCGTCTTATGCCGCCATTATCAGCATCTTATGTTTTTAAAATTTTTTAGAATTTTTGATGATATAATTTCAATATGTAGTTTCTTACTAAAATTGAGTTTTTACTATTACTATATGTGATATATTTTTTACATGATATCTTAAATGAATCAGTCGTCTATTTTAAGAAATGTTTGTTTGATAGAAGTGAATTAAATAGTTACATGATTGGAAATATATACAACACCACATTCGGTTGCGAAGAGGTCAGCCTTCGCCTCGATTTTCCTTCCCCTTCCCTCACCAGTTTTGTCCATTTCACCTGTTGGCACCTTTTCAGATTGCCCTCCAGCCCGAACAGACATATACCCCACTACTGGTTTGTGCCTATGACTCCCACTTCGGTCCCCTCGCTATTCTTCTAACAACGTTTTTTATAGCACCCCATAAATGGAACACGTCTTCCTCCTTGTTCACCTTCCTGCTGTGCACTTTTACTCCTTTCCATTCATTCCCATCCTTGTGCCTGGAACCTTCTCATCAAATTGATACTTCCCATGCCTGGTTATTGCATATTTTCAAAGCAGCTTTTGCTGAACCTGCGTTCACCTCCAATTGCCCATGGCTGAGTACAAGACAATCCCTCGGTTCTATCTCCTAACTCAGATGTTCGGTGCCATTGTTGCTGACGTTTTACTGATTAGATAATTGAGCTTTACTTAAAGTTGGGTTTATAACATGTCATGCTCTTGGCCTCTCAATTCGACTGATGTTTGTGGTATGTTCTATTTTATCCCTTTGGTTTGACTGACGTTGAATTGTTTGTGGATCATTGCCATTCTTGTTTTCTGTTGAAGGAGATAAGGTCTCTGTGGTCTGATTAGAATCATTAGTTTTGTATTCTTTCTTGATATAATTTAGTCATATATGTTGGCAGATCCTCCACTTTGTTTCCACCCGCGGGAAGTCTAGCATTGGGTGCTCGATTCCCGCTGGCCATTGGACCCCAGGAGGGATTGTTGGAGAGGGGCTGAAAGACTTCAGCAACCCGCCCTGGGGGCCGTGCCCGGCAGGGAGCCCCCACTTCCGCCCCTTCTTTCTCTCTTTGAAATTTTATCGGATTGTTTCTATCTTAACTTCAAATTTTTCATTACATGAATGTAAAAAATTTTATTCAATACATATATATATGTATGTATATTTTTGGTTTTGGTTCCCCCATTTGCAGATCGAGAGTATAATGGTGCTTCTGGAAATCTCTTGGAGAGAGACTAAGAAAAAGCATGGTATGTTCATTCATTATTATTGGGGTGTTGGAGGACGACTCGGTTTGTATTTATAACAGTTAGTGAGCCATAGGATTCTTTTTATTTCCGTTTGTCTAAATCAAATATGGCACCCAATCTGAGAAACTCAGAGGTGACTGGAAGTGATTGAATAGAGGCTTTGAGAGCTTCGAAAGAAGTATTGAGATGTGTTCAGCATGCCGGGCTTCTTAATATCTAAGAAACATCCAGAAACAATTCGAACAAATGTATAAAGAAATAACAAAAATTGGCTATTTTTGAAGTATCAATTCACTAAATTTAGATAACGTTACCCGTATTGATGCCTATCATAGTTGGCAAAAACTACTTTCAATTGGAAGAAAGGGAGAGATTCACTCCTGCCCATGGAAATTGCTTTTATAAAGAAAAAAAATGTATCAAAAATATATTCAGCTTTGTGAAACGACTTTAATTTGTTTGAACAGCTGGTTCTAACAAAGGTAAAGCTGCAACAATGGATTCCAAGGCTCTTTGCTTCATTTTAGTTGCAGCTTTCCTTGTATGGACCCCGACCGCCAGTGCCTTCAACATTACCCGCCTACTCGGTCGCTACCCAAACTTCAGCACGTTCAACGACTATCTTACGCAGACTAAGCTCTATGAACAAATCAACCGGAGACAAACCATCACCGTTCTTGTGGTTGATAACTCCGCTATTGGGGGTATCTCAGGAAAGCCGTTGGACTTGATCAAGAGAATCTTGAGCACGCACGTGGTGCTTGATTATTACGACACAGAGAAGCTCCATGACCTTTCGAAGAAATCTACTTTGTTGACCACTCTGTACCAAGCAAGTGGGATCGCGGATAACCAGCAGGGTTTCTTGAACGTCACAAAGAAGGGCTCATCAGGAGACGTTGTCTTTGGATCTGCCGTGAAGGGATCGAGCCTCGACGCCAACCTTGTACAGCAAGTCGCTGCACAGCCGTACAACGTTTCCGTTCTTCAGGTCAGTTCAATAATTAATACACCTGGATTGGATGGCGCAGACGTGAATTCAACATCTGCTCCTTCACCGCCGCCACCAGCAAAAACACCAGCAAAGGCCCCGTCACCAAGCACGGCTGAGGCTCCTGCTGAAGAAGCTACAGCACCAGAGTCTTCAGATGCACCATCAGATGCCCCAGCTGATGCACCGGCTGCTGATGGACCGTCTCCATCTTCATCTGTTCCAGCGGATGCCAAGGCTCCGGCCTCTTCGAAATCTCCAAGCACTCGTGTAGCTTCAAGCACGACCGTCCTTGCTGTGATTTCTTTCTTTGCATTGTCTCTTTGGTAGTTGCATTGCAATAAATATGGTAATATAACAAAATTGTAACATATAGCTAATCATATTTTGGAAACCAAAATTAATGAAACGTAAGATATTCGTTTCCTTTATTTTCTAATAATATCATTGCTATCAACAAAAGTGTTGGTTGAGTGGTAAGCAGCTCACCTTCGTAACGAGGAGAACACAAGTTCGAACCCTGAGAAACGCACTTGTTGGAAGGGAGAATAACCTTTAATGCTCGATCTCCCGACTGGATTAGTCAGACCCCATTGGACATTGGACTCTGGATACCAGGGTACACACCGAAAAAAAAATATCATTGCTAATATTATGAGACCATTTGAGAACTCGACTAGTATTTTTAGTCTTGAGCAAGTTGCTATATGAATCAATGCTTTCACATTCCGTGGAATAACTTAGATCTTCTTTTTTTTTGTTCTGTGCATCATCACGGTTTGACTTTTTCTACCTTTCTTGCGTTGGCTCAAATGCTGCAATCAACCATTCTAGGCCACACCCTGACACTTACGCATAAATAGAAGCAGATTAATAGCTATCTTTATGATTCTGGAGCACAGGTACATAGGTCATTTGCTGCATTTTATGGATTTATGTAAGTTTCTTCTATATATCTCATTATTTTCTTTAAAAGACTTATCTCAAACTATTCATTTTGAGAAACCTTGAGCTCTTGAGAAAGCGTGCTATACTGCAGCAGGTGCATGGCCTTTTGCTCTTTTCTCATTCGCTTGAGGGTCTTGAGAAAACATGCTATATTGTAACTTTTTTATAGCAGCAGTAGAAGACCATTGGTTTTTGTTATAAGTTATTTTACTGAATTTTGCAAGAACATTGAGCGAAAGTGGATAGTGAAAGCCAATTGAAACTAGGAATAGGCATTGGACATTGGACAAATCCTCCAACATTATCTGCTATGTCATCTAGCAAGTGACTCTTAGATTGAATCATTGGAGCAGCATTCATTCCCACCCCTTTCCATAGTTTGCTTCTATTTGCCGGTTGTCAAGTGGCCTTTATATTATGTTAAAGTTAACCATTGCCCTTGACCTGTAGGATGAAAAGTATTCTATCCGGGAATTTCAAAATCGCAATTATCAGATTGTCCTATCATACCATCTGCCTTAGCTCTGTAATATTTATTGTTCTAAAGAAATCATGGAACATCTCCTTTGGAAAGTAGATCCACTTTGTTCGGCATTGGGCCTCGATTGCCTGCTTAGTTTTGATGCAATTTTCCTTTTTACATGTGCAGATCCTATACTTTTTTAGGGCCTAACAGGAAAGGAAAAATAATGTGCAGGGAAACACTTTGATAGAGACTATGTTGCAGGACAATATTCCGATTTTAGCAATCTTATATTTTTTGCATATATCTATGTTTTGTAAGCAATATGATAAATAAGTTGCTCCAGGAATTTCTTGAGCCTTGAATGCGACTGAAATGCTGGGAAAAGAAGATAAATAACTTGATATTTCCAAGTTCACACCAAATTCACAATTCAAACCAAGAAATAGGTTAGTTCTATTTTCCGATTAAGTTTCAACTTATTGCTTGTATTTTACGTTGTTGAATTTTAAAAAAGAAAAGGATTATATTCAAGCTTTAAAAATTATTTTGTAAAAAGTTACCTTATTGTGGCAATGCTATTTGCACTTCTCCATTGCTAAGGCATTTTGGGTTTTATTTCATTGCATGTGCTACCATATCTGATCTTAACCGCATACTTGCATAAGCTATCTAATACAATATCCAAAAAATGTGCTTGTGCTTATTTTACCTACCGAAAATACTGCTACATGTGCTTTTGGCATCTCCTTTGCCATATGAAATTTTTAAACAAACAGATGATTTATGGGATCACTGTATGTAGGCAATATATAAATAAAACAAACAAGTTTTAGAACAATGCTCTTGCTGTGTCAAGGCTATTATGTTGCTTCGCTAAGCTTATAGTCCTCGGATTGCTTGTGATTATTAATATTGCTTGATGTGCTTGTCAGTTCCATATCTAGAGCAAAAGTCTGTATTAGTTATGTTCGAATTTCTCAACCTCCTCCCATGGCATGAATTTTTGTGTCCAGCTTAATTTCCCTATTTCTAAACAGTACAAAAATTATATTTGATGTTTTTTTTTTTTGCGGTACATTATCCTTTTGCTCCATTCTTGTTTCCATTTAATATTGTGAAGTATGGATGGTATATTCTTGGTAGTTTTTGGACAAGATGAAGAAAAAGGTTCTTATTCTTTATCACTTGGTCTATCCATGTTTCCTCTACAGGATCGAATTCATGATGGATTACTCTTAAAGATTAGCAACAAATACCGTGACTTTATGTAACTACTCGTGTGTCATCTCCACTTGCTCTCCTATGGTTTTAAAGACAGGAAAAGACTAAAGTTTCAGCATCCTTCTGGTATGAGCTGCTTATACATTTCATCTTAATATGTCAGTTCAACTAATCAGAAAATCATTTTGGGTATTCAAAGTTCTTAATTTCGTTACACCATAGTGGTGATAAGTTGACATCTTGCTCCACGTAAATCTACCTCGGTATTAGCATAGAGTAATAAATCTTTATGAGTTTGAATTTGTGGACTGTTGAGTTTTTTTTTTTCCAAATGCTTGGTGGAATAACGATGGATCAAAGAATGCAATAAGAGGTAAACATTTTGCAGAAGGGTAAAATTATGATGTTTGGGCTTAAATAAGAAAATTTATAAGGAGTTGAACTATGATGAAGAGGTTGGATATGATGCGGAGGTGAATTTTACTTATGTAACAGATTGGAGTTTCACCATATTTAATATTGCACGAAGATATATACTATAGCTATTTGATTTCTCTCTGGAAAATGGACATCATATGCCCTTTTTCTCGTGATCTTTCAATTTCAATAATTCAGTCATGCCACATTAGGGTGTAAAACTTTTGGTTCTTTCTGTGACATCAGGAATCCAAATTATGGACCTTGTGACAATTGGAAGAACTATATGTGTGTGTGTGTGTATAAATATACATCTCACAAGATGTAGAAAATTGTGGGAAGACTTATGGAGTCATTTAATTTATATGAAATTGGTGTTTATTTTAGATGTGCTTTATTAGTGATCTATTTGTGATGAAGCTTTATAAATATTAACTTGGATATGGTATTACTTTTGCTTTGCTCTGATTCCCAATTTTATGCTGATTTTCGATTGGTTTATTGTGGCAAATTTTCAGGTTGCATAAATTGTTTAGTAACTCGTTTAAGGGAACTGTCATGTGTAATTTCAGGCATGGTGATAGGATAATCGATGTCTATGAGAGAGCTATTAAAAGCACGGCGATCCTCACATTCAATAATCCCGTGCAGCTCCAACTAATCTCATAAGATGGTGAAGTGGTGCATATTTGCAAATAGCTTTTACATTCATGTATCAAGGTCTGAGTTGAAACTACAATAACAAATATGCATGTACAGAAATCAACAACTAACTTACATTTTTGTTTATATTATTATTTGCAGTGACAGTGGTTTTTGTCGTGCTTTCTTGTTTCATTAAATCAATCAGTAAGGTAGGTTGCACGTTCAATGAACGTGCTGTTACACTCGTGTATCAAAAGCAGCAGCTTCCGTGGAAAATGATCTCCATGGAACCAAACGGGCCTTATCATACTAACATGGTAGGGTACTTTATCTTTGACTAATCCTGGAAGTGCCTTCGCTTTTAGGACTAAATATTTGGCACGCTATAGATTGAGCTAACTTGTTGGTTGAGAGTGTCAAATTGGTTTGGTGTCTAAAAATGTCTCTGATGTTGCTCTTGCTTTCTCTCTCACACGAATCCCCTTTCAGGCACAGATGATATAATTGAAGTCACATTTTCAAGTCAATAGTGGAAGCAAGGTTTCAGGTTGTTATGTTATACATTTCCTCTTATAGATCTAATTTTGTTTCTGCAGTAATTTGTTTGCATCGTCTCCATAAATCATTTGCCGAGCAAATTCTTGAACCAGGTGATTCTGTAGATTATAAGCCATTGTCTCGAAGACTGTCAGATTGTTTGTGTCTCTCACTCCGGAAGATGGATCGACCAGTGCATTGGATACTGTTCTCAACTTAATGCTTGGAGTTCTTGCTTGACTGGATAGTTCTCGTAATTTTTCCGAAGTAACATCCTGTCGCCAGCGATGGGCTCCAGTATTTGAGTTGCGGAACTCAAGGTAACGCTTTATATTGTATTTGTCTTTTAGTTAACCGATTGCCTTACTCTTTCATTTCCTGTTATAACATATCTGGTTTTGCATCTCAGTTTGTTGAATTTTATTCGTGAATTGCTATCAGAGAACGTTTACATACTCCAAGTATTCAAGGTTGATATTATTACGTAATACCTCTTTGTTAGTTTGATGTTCTAATATTTTCCCTGACTTACATCTTTGGGCTTTAACTTTTAAATTGCTTGTTGATTTACAGGGTGCTCGATAATTTAATCGAATCCAACACAGAGGAGGTAATCAGTCTTCTGAGATGCTTCTGTAAGAAAATGGAAGCAAAAATGCCGCACTTTAACTTTCGCTAAGGGAAACATGAAGGAGGAGTTTCGAGAATCTGTTCTTATATAGGGAAGCTTATGAGCTACTGGAGCGAATTGCCGCATAGCAGTAACCTGATCATAGAAGTTGATGAGACTAAATTGACTCTGATTCATGCTTTTTTATTGGCTTCTAATGGATAAGGATGGTATGATAACTCTTCACTTAATAAACCATAATTCTACTGCTTCTTATTGAAATTCGTGCTCGGCAGTGATGGAAACATTGGGGCTTTTAGCTTCTGGCAAATTTGATATAAAGCTCCATGTGTTCTAAAGTTTTAGTCAATTTTCAAACTTTGGCGCCCGTAAAATTTAAAGTTCTCATTAGCTCATTGCTTGCGGACCCTGCTCCTGCCTCATCAAAAGTCTTGGTTTTTGTCCCTGCTCTTAGATTCTTTCCAACAAAGCTGTTGTCAAATGATGTTCTCGTCTCTTTTGGGGGGTCAAAAATACGATTGCTGTGAAGCTTGTAGTTGTTTCTTCTTGTTTTTTTTCACTTAATTTCCTAGACTTACAGTTTATGTTCTGCAGAAGCACATAAGGTCTCGAGCATTATCTCGCTTTAGGAATGTTATGACTATGAGCAACATGTATGAGGTAAGATTTTGCTAGATTAAGTTCTGATAATGACAATTTTCTAAAATACTAGTATCAGGTTCATACTGAGCGATTTGTCGATGATCAGGCTATCTGAAAAGTATTTTTGTCCCGGTGTTCTTCAATATGTCGTTTGTTGTTCAAGACGGGAAATCATAAAATATCAGAAACGCTTGCCTGGAGGCCCTTGCTTCAATTGCCGCTAAAATGGATTGGAAGTCATACTATGCCTTTCTCAAGGTGCTTCCATGAGATTTCCCTAAACCCAGAGAAGCGAAAGGTGCTCCTTTGGCTAATCTGCTCAATTTTGGACCAGTTTCACTTTATGAATGCATTTGCAGATCAAGGACCAGATATCTCATTGGGCCATGCTTCGGATGATCTTGACATGACAGTGGGTCTGCTGCTTATACAGTGAGAAAATGCAGTTCTGCTACATTCACAGAGACAGAGACATCCCTTCATCCACGTGTGCTTCCTAAGATGCAGAAACTACTTAACTTGGAGAGTGACAAGGTTAATGTGAACATCAATCTCGCTATGCTCAAGCTGTTGAAGCAGCTTCCAGGAGAAATAATGGAGTCACAACTTCCTAGTTTTATTCACTGCATCTCAAACTTCCTGAAGAGTCGTCTTGAGAGTATTCGTGATGAAGCAAGGTTAGTTTTAGCGGCCTGTTGAAGCAGCTCGGTGTGGATTACTTGCATTTCATTCTCAATGTTCTCAAAGCGACTCTTAAACGCGGATTCAAGGTCCATGTGTTGGGGTACACCTCGCACTGCCAAGTGTCGAAGGTCCTTAATGACACTGGTAAGGGGAAGTTGGACTACTGTCTGGAACACCTTCTCTCAGTAGTAGAGAACAACATCCTTTGAGATGTCTCGGAAGAAAAGAAGGTGGAGAAGATTGCATTCAAAATGAAAGAGACAAAGAAGTGGGCTTCGTTTGAGACCCTAAAGATGATTGCCCAGAACATTACTTTCAGAAGCCATGCACGGAAGCTTCTCTCTCCGCTCACTTGCAGAAGCATTTGACACTGAAAAAGAAGGCAAAGTTGCAGATCATGTTGAGCCACATTGCAGCTGGGATTGAATATAATCCTTTTGTTGACCAGACCAACCTATTTATTTTCTTGTACAGCCTCATAGAAGATGGTATAAATAACGAAAAGGGTCGTCAGACTCATGAAGACAACATTCAGGGCAAAGAAATCCCGCCCACCCGGGTCATTGGTGGTGACTCACCAAGTTCACATGCGATCATTGTTTTTGCTCTCAGGCTGCTTCAGACCTGTCTAAAGAAATTGAAACTTGATGGGAATGACAAGTGACTGCTGTCAATGTTGGACCCTTTTGTTGTGCTCTTGTGCAAATGCTTGGGTTCCAAGTAAAAGGATATATTATCCTCTTTTCTTGGATGCTTAATCCATCTGATCAGGTTGCTTTTGCCATCTCTCAAGCCTTGAGCTGATAAAATCAAAGCAGCTCTATTAGACATTGCTGAAAGCACGGCAAACAGCAGCAGCCCATTGATGGAATCATGTTTAAGGTTGTTGACTGTCCTCCTGCAGAGTACACACATCAGCCTCTCTTATAAACAGTTGGCTGTGCTGACTCCGTTCCCAATGTTTGTCTAGCTTGGTAGGATTTCTTCTCCTGTTGCACTCTCTCTTCTCAAGGCTATAATTCAGAGAAAGTTTGCAGCTCACGAGATATGTGATGTTGTGACACAAGTGCAAGAGTCGATGGTGACAAGTCAGGTGGAGCCTATTCGTAAGAAGTGCATTCAAATTTTGCTGCAATTCTTACTTGATTATAAACTCGAAAGAAAACGGCAGCAGCAACATCTAGATTTCCAGCTGTCTATAGCAAACCTAATACAAGGAAATATTTTCCTGTGTCTTTTTTCCTTTTCTTTCATTTTTGAGAAATGGGATTTTTACTATGATTATAAGTTTATTTTAGATGTGGAAACATAAGAGGAAAGTCGAAACATCTGCGTCTGCCATTGTTCTGTTTTGAGGAAACTGCGCTATAGCAACTTGGGTTCTTTAAGACTGGTTGTACTGAACTGGTTCCTTTGTTTTTCCATCATCAGGTATGAGCACTGATCGGGCAGAGAGGCTGTGCTTGAGATGCTTCACGCAATTGTGGTTAAGTTCCCTGAACATATTTTGGACGAGCAGTCTGAGACGATTTATATCGATCTGGTGCTTTGCTTGTCGTATAAGCCACCCATGTCTCGATTCTATTTTTGACTACAGCTTATCCTGGTATCTGAGTAAGGAAGAGCAACTACGGGGTGCTGCAGCTCAGGTGGGTGAGAAGAACCAACTATGGGGTCTTGCCAGGGGAAAAAAAAAATCAACTATAGGGTGCTGCAGCACAGGTTTGATACTGTCAAGTATTGCTTTTATTTTACCGTCAAGATTTTAATTTGTGACAATGCACATGCAGGTTTTCTTCTTCTGGAGAGCTGTTTGTTTCATTACTCCTCTATTTCCTTTTAGGCTGAACGACTGATTCCAGATGTGAATATGCAGGTTCTAGGTTTGCTGGTGCAAGTCATGAAAACTGCCTTCCAAAAACTCGCATCTCGAGCATCTTGCCTGTGACTAGAAGTATCTTACAGTCAGCTGTCAGTGCAGTTGCAAATCACGATTGCCTTTCGGATTTTGATCAAAGCAATGGGAAAGATTGCCTTTCGGATGGTGCCTGTTCAGGTTCATATTTGCAATAGCAAATGGGCATGAAAATTTTCATGTAATTAGTTATCTTAGTGGTGACAACATTTTATTTTTGTGCTGCTTGCAGATGAAAGTTGTATTCGATGATTTCCAAAAGTTCACTTTGCAAATCAGCGGTCAAGAGTCTTTGCCTTATTCAGATCAATTACTTATACCGGTCTTCAAAGTTTGCGAAGGACATGCCGGGAAGGTTGTACCTGGTAAGTCTTCAAATTCCTTATGCTTCTAAAATTTTAATTCCAGAGACATGTTTCATCTGTTTATGTGCAGTGAAAAGCTATCCCCCGCGAAAGGCGGATTGTTTTTCTCTTGATGGTCCCCTACCACCACTCAAGTTCATCTAAAAAATAGATTAGTCTTAATATTCTTTTATGGAAACCTCAACGCAGTTAGCCCAAGAAATCTCGGAATCTCTGAGGAGCACATTTGGAATAGAGAATAATGTTCGGGTACACGCCCAGACAAGGAAGGAATTCAATGACGAGAGGGACAACACGAAGCGGGATGAGAAGCTCATGGCAGTCGTGGACCCTGCTAGGAACACAAAGAGGAAGCTCAGGATTGCTGCCAAGAACTGTGCCAACAAGAGACGCAAGATCATGTCCATGAAAATGCAGAGAGGTGGATGCGCAAGCAGCAAAGGGATGAGAAGAAAGAAACCAGGGAAAATTCCAACTTGCGGCCTACCTGGATTTATTTTGACCGGTCTATACTTCGGTAGGAGGGGCATTCATTCATAGATCTGGGTTAAGTTTTGGTAAAAACTATATAGGGTTAATTTTTGGTAAAAACTATACGTTGGCAAAAACTATTGGCAGGAGGGGCATTCATTCATAGATCTGAGTTAATTGCTAGTTCGACCTTTGACTAGCAAAACTTTTGGTTCTGACCAAAAGTACAGAATTCGATTGAGTGGTTCTAATTTAACTTCGTTGGGAAAATTGTATTATCAAAGCGATCTGATCTGCTGCTTCAATCTGGAAAATTCAAATACCATGTTCATCACAGAGAGGTTGTGAGTCGCTTGTTCGGACCTTAATTTTAACACTAGAAGATCCAAAAAACCACACTTTTCTAAGTTAAAGGAAAAACTACTTTTCACAATATCTTACTATGGCATATTAGAGGTATGCTGCAATTTTAACATGAATTTACATAAATGACATGTCATATCCATTCAAGTTGTGTGTAGACTTGAAAAGGGGACCAACGTGGATTGATTCAAGCGGTTCGGCGCTTGTTCCGCTTAAGTAAGGTCTCAGTTCGAGTTCTTGTGAATGTAGAAAATCCACGCTGTGAGAGCTTTAGCCCTTAGTGGTCTGACCTGACTCGATTGGATTAGTCGAAGTCCAATTGGGCTTTCAGATACTAAGGTTCACACCCAAAAAATGGATTGAAAAGGGGAGTGGACATATTCTTTCAGCCGGTTTAGCATATGTGGGCCACTCCACTCAGCTCGTCCCTGATGGTATGCACCACCTCACCCCCGCCATTTAGTCTTCTTCTCAGCTCATCCCTGATGGTATGCTGCAAACCTATGTGCTGCTCAGGTTCATCTGTGGAAGGCTTTGTTGGATATCAAAAGGTAAATAGGGATGGGCCCCCAGATGGTAAGACAGGATTTTAATGTGATTAGCAGGAGTGAAAAGACTAATAGTGCTGATATTAGCTGTCTGCCTGGTATGGAGGATCTTAAGGAATTTTTGTGTAATGTTGAGCTCCTAGACCACCAATATATTAGGGAATTTCTTTACTTGGACAAACAAAAGGGATGATGGTAATATCACTTGGAAGCTAGATAGAGCACTGGTGAATGAACAGTGGCTATCAGGCTTTCCAGGAACTAAGGTGGAGCTCACTCCACTGATGTCAGATCATTGTCCCAGCATTACTATTTAAAGGACTTTCAGATTTTTTAATTTCTGGACAGAACATGAGAAGTATGCAGATGTAGTGGAGGCAGCATGGAAGATTGAGATTAAGGGCACTCCTATGTATATCCCCTGTAGCAAACTGAAGCACTTGAAGAAGAGGCTGAGGAGTCTTAATGCTAAGCATTTCTCTGAGCTGAAACATATCCAGAGTTTGCTCATGCAGGGCAGTACTGATGCTGAGCTCATTCGATAGGAAAAGGAAGCTAGTAGAATAAATGTGGAGCTCAGATCTGCAGAAGAATCTCTCTTCAGACGAAAGTCGAGAGTAAATTGGTTATCTTTAGGGGACCACAATACAGGATTCTTTCATCGTATGGTCAAGGCTAGAAGAGCAAAAACCAATGTTATGGTACTTCATGATTCTGAAGGAAGAAGGTTAGAAGAACCAGAGGCCATAATGCAGGAGGCCATTAGTTTCTATAAGAGGCTGTTGGGTACACCTGATGCGAATGTTAAAAGGTGCAGCTTGCAGTGTCTTCAAGGCATTCTTTAGTATTCCATCCCTGAGGTTTTACAGCATACACTTACTGAGTGCATTACCGAGGAAGAAATAAGGATGGCACTTTGGAGTATGGATGGGTATAAGGCCCCAGGCCACCATGGCTTTAATGCACATTTCTTTAAATCTCTTGGTCCATTATTCGAAATGATTTTGTGAGAGCAACCAGACTTTCAGATGCTCAAAGCTTTTGGGGCAATTTAACGGCACTGCAGTTTCCATGGTACCTAAAGTGCCGAATACTTTGAGGATGGCTGAGTATAGACCAATCTCTTGCTGCAATGTGCTTTATAGGTCTATTTCAATATCTGCCAAATAGACTTAAAGTCACTCTCTGTGGGTTTATCTCAAAGAGTCAATGTGCTTTTGTTCAAGGAAGGAAAATGGGAGACAACATTATGCCTGCACATGAGCTTGTGAAGGGATATCAAAGAGAGTATGGCGATCCAAGATGTGCAGTTAAAGCTGACATAATGAAGGCTTTTTACTCAGTGGATTGGATGTTCTTGCTGCAAGTGCTGCGGGCTACTGTTGTCCAGACAAGTTTATTGAATGGATCTCAGCATGTATAACAGGGCCAAAATGCTCTTTAATCATCAATGGACTTGCAGGTCATATTGAAGGAAAGGAGGGTGTGAGACAAGGGGATCCTCTTTCTCCTCTTCTCGATAGGGCAGCAGTTGATGGAAAAATTTGTTATCACCCCAAGCGTAAAAGAATTCAGCTCACCAATTTGGGGTTTGCAGATCACATGCTCATATTTTTAAGGGGGGGTGTGCAATCCTTGAAGGAACTAGCCAAGGTTTTGAAGTATTTCCACTATCTTTTTGGCTTGAAACTCAATCCTGCGAAGACGGAACTGTTATGTGCAAGTTTGAATAAGGAAGAGGAGAACCTGCTCTTGCCTGTAAGTGGATACAGACGAGGGCAGCTTCCACCTGGGAGTACCACTAATTCCTGGCAGGTTGACATACAAAGAATGCCAGCCTCTTGTGGAGAAAATTGTTGAAAGAAACAATGGCTGGACAATTAAAAATTTTACTTATGCATGAAGGTTTCAGCTGGTGAACTCTGTACTCCATTCTATGGTTAATTTCTATTGTTGTTACCAAAGAAGGTGATAAGGATGGTGGAGCAGAAATGTAGATCCGTCTTGTGGAAAGGAAGCAGAGGCTAGAGGTGCTAATGTTAAATAGGCCGAAGTTTGCTTGCCTAAGAAAAGGAAAGGTTTGGGAGTAAAGCGGTTAGAGGCTTGGAATAAAAGCCTGTATATTGAGATATTTGCTGTTGATCATGGTCAAAGCAGGATCTCTATGGATTGTTTGGGTGCAAGCATATTTTCTTCGAGAAAGGAGTTTCTGGTCTGTAAAGCCATCTGATGCTAAGGGAAGAAACTATTGAAGTTAAGGGACCTGGCCCATCCTCTTATCAAGCATAAGGTGGGAGATGGTTCTGATACTTTCTTATGGTTTCATAATTGGCACCCTTGGAGTCCCCTAAATAGTAGGTGCCCTCAAAACGTTATTACTGTCTCAGTGCTTCTTTTGCTGGCTCGGGTGAAGGATATAATAGAAGAGAGCAAATGGAATTGGAGGCCCTCTAGAAATGGCAAGAATGCAACTAGTCAAGCTGTTTTGATGCAACTGCCTGACCCCTATGCTGATAGGAAGGATCAGATTATCTGAATTGGGGGAAAAAGGGACAATTTTCTATAACTAGTGCTTGGGAGGAGCGCAGAAGGAAGGAAGAAAGGGCGAATTGGCACAAACGGATCTGGTTTAACCCAAGTATACCGAGGCACAGTTTTGTCTCTTGGTTAGCCATAAAAAAAGGGATCAAAACAAGAGAGAGTCACTGTGTGGTTCCCTGGGCATAATAAGAGATGTGTACTTTGTCAGGATGTTGAGGAGAATAGGGACCACATATTTTTCAGATGTGAGTTTGAAGGAAGATTTGGCAAGCTGTGTTGCAGAAGTGTGGATATAGCGGAGGAATTAAATTGGGCTATAAGAAGGAAAGATGATGATCACTAACTAAAGATGATGACCTGTAGAAGACCAGCTCTAATTCAGAATAAATGATGATCTCTTCGAAAGGAGAAGGGGCAGGGAGCTCGCATGGGGACTCCCCAGTCAGCAACCTCCTTCACCGGCGAGGCTGCCAGGAGAATGCTCCTGCACGAGCTCCCCCACCCTTTGTTCCTTCTACCCCACGCGAAGGGAGAAGGAATAAAAAGCGAGGGAGCTCGGGTGGGGCTCCCGGCTGGTGACCTCCCTCATTGGCGAGATAGCTGGAGGGTCCTAGTTTCCTAGTGACCTCACCAATGTGTGTGGTCGCGAGGGGAGCCCCATGCGAGCTCCCCATCCCGATTCCTCCACTTTTATTTTTTAAGTTTCCTATTTTTTATATTTATTAATATCGAAATTGACTAAAATGATGTCTTTTTGATTATTTTATACAATTGTGACGGTATTTTCCATTGCCCCATTTAAAGATTGGACCAAATTGGTAGACGAAATCATGTTTCAAGGATCACATCGTTGGCAAAATTCTTTCAGGGACCAAAGTGTTGGCTTGCCAATCTTTCAGGGACCAAACTGACAGTAAAGTAAAAAAAGAAGTTCTAATAGGATGAGCAAAATGATAGAATCTCAAAAGAGTATAATGCTTTGATAAAAGTTGTTACATGCTTGATATTAGGGGTGGCAATTTGTGTCGTGTCGTGTTTATACGTGTAGTGTTTATACGGGTTCGTGTTATCGAAGTCATAACCCGTACACGACACAATTATTAAACGGGTCAGGTTTTGGAAACCCATACACGACACATTTATATCCGTGTCAACCTATTTAGACACGTTTAAACCCGTTTATCGAGACGTGTCATAATAGGTACACGAATGCAAGACACGATTATAAACGTTATCCGGACACGTTAACACAACTTGTTTATCCGATCAACTCAGTTACCCGGATACATTAACACGACATGTTTATCTGATTAACTCGTTTACCGGAACACGTTAATAGGACGTGTGTTTGATTGGGTGAAAGAAAGTAAAAGAAATTAGGTTAAAGACTTCGGAAGTTAAGATTACATAAGGATATTTTGGTAAATCCAAATACATAAATGGATTAACGGGTTACATGATTATAGTAACACAATTAAATATGTCTAAATAAATAGGTTTAATCGTGTATAATCAGGTTACATGGGTTCAACCCGATAAGACACACTTATTAACCGTGTTTAAACGGGTTGGACCCGTTTAGACCAACTATAAAAAATGTCCAACCCAAACTCGTTTAACTCCGTGTCGTGTTATCGTGTCGTGTGAAATATTGCCAACCCTACTTGATATAGTAATAGGTTATGATATATATGTATATGTATATATATATATATATTATATGAATACATATATATGTATATATATCAAATTTGAAGATGGTGTCGTATCTATTGAATAGACTAAGTATATTCCGTGATATCTAATGTTAGTCCTTTACATAATAAATATATAATATAATCTACTCAAAATATATTATAATATTAATATGCACAATATCTAATTGCATATATTTTCCGTGATATCGCCTAATAACAAAATAAAAATAACAATGTCATAGTACCAACAATAATCACATCAACAATAATCTTACAAACTATACTATATTTAAACAAAAGTTCGATTTTTTTTTTTGTAACTATTACCTCATTTATAGGGTCCCTAAGTGGTTAGATTAAATATGATTCAAGTTTAAATAAAAAAAGAGGAATTAAATGACAATATTATCTATTTAATATTACTCAAATTTTACAGTGCATTTTTTCGTACCGTACAAAACTAATGTGACCCATTGGATCCCCTCATTTAATATGGACCGTCCATTTTACATATTTTTTTTAACTAATTTCATTCTTTACTTTTCTATTTTTATCCAACAAACCTTCAATACTGTTACAAATTAACCCTCATATAGACCAATGAAGAAGTGCCACGTCATCGATCATAAACCACTCGTAGCACTTTTAAGCGTTTGAGGGAAGATAATTCTCCAGTTTCTTCAAAGGTGGATGAGAACCGACTTAAATTATTCATTGTCATATTCATGTTACTTTGAGAAACCATGTGCGATTATTTTGTTGTTCTCTCTCTGTTTTTTTTTTTTTAACGCCAACATCCTACAAACTCATCATCTCATTTAATTCCTCCCTCGCTCTGTTCGCTTCTGCAAGCAAATCTTCAGCAATCTCACCATCCTCGATTTCGCTTCGTTTCAGCAAAAAGCTTCTGATTGGTCTCCAATTTGAGCCTTTGACCCCCTTATCATCTCAGTAATTCCTCTAACTAGATTAAACTTCCTAAGTTTCTGCTTCATGTTAACATATCCCCTGCACCATGAAATTTTCTTCTCCAAATCTTTCATTGACTTTTCAACCTTCCCAGTAAGGCCACCACTATTAAAGTGGCCATATGTCGTAAATTTGGCATTTCCAATACTGAGCTTCTTCCACAGCCCCCTCCAAATAAATTAGTTAGGTCATTATCTACCTCTTTATTGAGCTTTTTTCTCCCTCGGCTTATAACAATGAGAATCTCCTGTTAGGTCAAGTATTGTTGTGCCAGAGAAAACATATATTTACCTGCTGAAACATGTTACATTTGGGAGCAGCAATTTCATTCTCCATGCGGAGCAGTTAAAGCTCCGGTATTTTCTTGTGAACGGGAGAATGGCGATCCTACTTTGCTAGGCAATGAGCCCCAAAGGCCTGATGTGTCAATGACAGAGTTACAGTTGGGAAGGTCTGTGCCCCTACCTCAAGGGAAGCAACCGAACCTTGAGGGAAAGTAACCGGACGTTGACGTGAGAATGAGACAACTACCTCCGTAAGTTGTTGACCAATCGAGCAAAAAACATATGCACACATATTTATGTTGGAAGCGTATCGATTGAATACAACGTAGAGATAATTAAGTTAAAGTTTGTTTGAGTATTTCACTGTTAAGTGTGGGAGGTGAAGCATTAGATTGCATTTGCCTGTATTCATGTGTATCATTGTGGACAAAAATCACATGTTATATAATAAATGGACCAAATCATGATTTTTTGGAGATATTTTTGAAATTTTAAAACTTATAAAAATGAACAGTCTAGATTAGATTGAATGGAATTTTATATATGGTATGAAAAAATAAAAAAATATGCATTGAAAAAGCAGCCTTAATACTATACTTTTTGCTCTCTTTTCTTCCCATGTCGACCTATCATTATTTTACTATCCTCTCTTAACGTCACCATTCCACATTCTTTGACATTATTTTTGTTTCTTTTTCAAATTTTATCGAGAACTCTTAGTTTTTATTTTTCGCACCATCTTAAATTTTTTCCTTCCTCTTCTAAGTCAATTCATTCATAAAGGTATTGAACAAAATGAGTATATATAGTTGACGGCCAGTGCACTGGGTATCACTGGCTATATTCTAGCAACTTAGTACAAATTTGCGCCTAACTGACCGAAAATAATATAGTAACAATGTACTTAAGACGTGTATATTTTGCCACATAGATCACCCTCTAACAAAAACAACGACGACATCGACGACAACAATAATAATGACAACAATACCTTGGGACGGAGCCAAGTTATTTGCTCGGGGGGCACTATATAAAACCATATCAACGTGATATATCAAACTATATTTAGTGTAACGAAGCTAAAATTGCTGTCGATGTTCTCAATATCATATACATTTGATCTCCAAATCTATAAAATTGGGGGTGGAGACCTATAATTCGACCTTCTGACGCTTAAGTCAGGCAGGGCAGCAACGACGGACTAATAGAGAGAAAAGTTATCGAAATGAGAAGCATACCTGTATTTATAGTAAAATCTCGCACGGATTAAAGAACCTTGCACGAAAGAAGCCTTTACCTGAAAAGCCGACGTTTGGCTTTAGCTCGAACATATTCTAACTCTGACTTTGCTAAAATGACCATTTTAACCAGCTCATATAACTATTCCTTATCAGACTTTAAGGGGTATTTGGTTTCAGAATTAAAGTAACTTTGATTTTGATTTTGATTTTGATTGTGGAAAAAAATAAATGAGATGGTATTATAAATTTGACTTGAGAAACGTGTGTTTTTGTTGTGTAGTGGGTAGAGTTAAAATCAAAATCATAATTCTAAAATCTGATCATGAAACCAAACGGCCCTTAACTATTCATATTTCTATAAAGGACCTCGAACTAATTATATCCAGGAATTGTCAGTCATTAGTTTTCCTCTAAGTTCGAAGTGAAATTTTGGAGCTTGCTGATTTTTCTAGTGTCGCGTTTGCCTGAGAGGAATTTGGCTTGGTTTCGGAGTTCTATTACTGATACAAAAGTGCTGAAATATAATTGGTGAAAAATAAGTGAAGATCTCAGAATAAGTAAAAGTGACTGAGACCTCTTAACAAATCACAAGTTAGTGGAGCACTTAACAATACCAACATAAGATATATCTTGCCCTGGGACCTCTTAATATATCAAAAAGCAATGAGGATCAGAAAAACACTTAAGTCTACAGAATCTTATTACTGATGATCTGATACAAAAAATGTCACGATCCAAAAATCCGATAGAGTATCCCCTAAAATATCTTGATATCCATCCCAAATCATAAACTTATATATATATATATATATATATATATATATTCATAAACTCCCAAGAATATAACCAATCCAACAAACTCTAACATATATATATCGCAAGAAAAAAATCTTTCTCAAAAACACCTAATGTGATTCCCACAAACACCGACTAAACAAAAGTTTTCTGGGCGATATTTACCACATTCTACATAAACATACTACCTATACTACGAGTAGGTCCAGCTGGAAAATCCTTCATGCTGATCCCCGATGTCAAAAAAGGTTCTCCTGTATGGCTAGACTCCTCTTGTTCATCTGAAAAAATATATACATAAATGTGAACTGCATCTCAGTGAGTATTAAATTTCATAACAAATGAAGCGTAATGCTTATTTACTTACTTATCCATCTCAACATTCACAAGCAATATAATTTATCATCAAAACTTCTAATAACAAATACCAACTTACCATACTTGAACTTCACTCTTATCAACTAATCCAATGTCAAATAACAAAAGTAATCATTCTAACGTGACACATATTAGCCATAGAATTGCAATTCCTCCCGATAGAGTTTTGACGGTACCGTGAACCCGCATACATCATCCATAAACTCCTCATATTAATTCTCTTATGCAGGGACTGCCTATTATCCTCCAGATCAGTGGTCTCGAAACCCATTTTATGTCTTTCCTTGGCAGTGGTCTAACTCTAAAAGTCCATTTTATATCCCGCCCTGATCAACAGTCGCATGGCACTAAGAAAACAATAACATCAGACCACAATTAATCAACTTACTTACTTCCTTTCGTCTTAAATAAATAAATAAATCATTAAAAATCCTTATATCCTCTTCCTTCAACTAATCTCCTTCAAACAAACATTAATATAATTAATCTAAGATTTAACCTCATTCTTTAGGGAATAAAAATACTCACAAAAACTCCCAAAATGATAATTCAACTAGTGGAGCCTTCCGGGTGCATAGTTTCGGTCTCCTCAGCCCCTAATCATAAATATGACAAATCACAAAGTTATATCATACTCATAAGGACCAAATACATGCATATATATAAATATATAGGCATGATAAACGATACCACATTATCCTTTAAGAAGCAAATCAATAACCCAGGAAGCTCTAGATTATAGATATATAGTTATAGCTACTGATTACTCCAAGAGAAGTAACCAAGTTAAAGAATTACTAATAATTCAAGGCAAAAGAAAATCCCCGGCTACCAGTTGCCACCTAAATAAGAAATTTCAACCTGTGAAACCATTCTTCTTAGCTAGATTCTTCGCTCCAGCCATCTCCATAATTCTTAAATCCTAAATCAAGATTTCTGTAGATTTGAAATTAAGCAAAACCAACTCCTCCGCTTATATAAGCACCAACAACATAGGAAAGAACATTCTAAGCTCACTAATTACAGGGCAAATTCAATTATGAAAGGAATTTACAAATCTACCACCAATGAATAATACAAACAACACCAAAGTATATTTCGACTAATACATACCAAATTGGTGTCCCTAAACCACCGAATTTCCAAATCTCTCATTTCACTACACAGCTGCGTTGGTTTATCTTCCCGATATTCATTTTCAACTGCAATCACCTATAGGGACAGAGCCAGGATTTCCTCTCGACGGAGGCAAAACCTTAAAAGAAAAAATTACAATTTACGGTGGTAAAACCTTGAAAAAAATACAATTTATGGATAAAAGTTTAGATGGGGCTCAATTCTAGGAGGGGCAAGTGTCCCCCTCAATCAACTGTGGCTCTGCTCGTCTTGCTACTCTTGCTCGTCCTGCCCCGTGCTCAATATATGCTCTCTCTTCTGCGCTATTGTTCTTATTGAGACTTCCCGCTTCTGCATCTCATAACCCTCTATCTCTCTTAAACTAGGCAGCGGAACAAAATGAAAGAGAAAACCAAAAGAAATGAAAGGATAAAGACAACTTCAAGGGGCGGTGGAAGAGCAGATTTGGGGGGGGGGGGGGGGGGGGGGGGGGGGGGGGGGGGGGGAAATTATGGCTGGGCTGAAAAATAATTGCGTGGGATGGGCCATGATCCAATTTAAATAATAGGCCCATATAAATACACACCATCAGGTATATGTATTGTATTATACACGTATCTATATCTATAAATAAAATTGACTCCCACTAACATTTAATAGAGTTATAGTTGATAGGGTCAGAATTGTCAATTTGTTTCATCTATTAATAATCTATATCTATAAGTAAAATTGACTCCCACAAACATTTAATTGGGTTATAGTTAATAGGGTTAGAATTGTCAATTTACTTCATCTATTAATAATTTTTTAAAAAAATTATTATATTATTTTAAAATTAAAAAAAATACAAAAGGGATTTATCTATTTCCATTATTGATATAATTGCAAAATCATATTTTGATTATCGAATTCATATATATGTACTATATATATAGTAGAATACACTATTTAATATATATAAGAGTAAGCTCCTGCCAACTAATATAACCTAGAAAATTGTTAATTAAGAAGTGATAATAATGCAAAAATCATTTTCTAGATAGAATCCAATCTCATGCATATATTAATATATATATATATATATATATGTATGTATGTAATTCGTCTAACATTTTTAATACATCTATCTATATATATAAGTAAAATTGACTCCCATAAACATTTCATAGGGTTATAGTTAATAGGGTTAGAATTGTCAATTTACTTCATCTATTAATAATTTTTGTAAAAATTTCTTATGTTATTTTAAATTTTGAAAAAAAAAATACAAAAAAAGGAGTTTATCTATTTCCATGCAACGCACGTCATAAAATACTAGTATATATATATATATATATATATATATTATACACGCAATGGCATGTATTGAAAAATAATGTGTTCACAACCCTTAGCCCCATTGCGTTTGGATTGAGAGTTGAGTTGAGTTGAGTTTTGATTTTAATTGGTTTGTAATGATTGTATGGTTGAATTGTGAAAAAGTAATGAATAGTTGAGAAAATTTAATATTAAAAATTGAATTGAATGGTTAAAAAAAATTAAAAAATTTAAAAAGTAATGATTGTGATGTTGAATTGAAGATAAGTGAAGTTGAGTTGAGTTGAGTTGAATATTTTTTCGAAAACAAACACATTCTCTCTATGTATTGTGTGCATAATCAAGAAAGAGAAAAGGAAAATAAAAAACATTTTTATTTTTTTACTAGTTATCAATATTATTGTATTAGTTGAAATATAATAAGTCAATTGAAGTTTGAGAAATCTTTTTTGAGTTTTATTTATCCTAGTAGTATAAAAAACGGGAGCTAAAAAAGATTATTTTATTGGAAATGCTTCGCCAAAAGAAACATGATAAATTCCAATTACACCCACTATAATTTGGTAAATGGATAATAACAGGGCCTCCTTTTAGACTACCCACAATGGTTGTCTCTCCTATGGGTCTCTCATATGGACCTATCTTCGCTACATAGGTGTCACATAGATAAGAGACTCGCTCAAGAAAAAGAGAAATTTCATACTCCAATAGTTATCTCTCTTTTTGGGTCTCTTATAAGGATCTACATACTTTTTATATTAACTTAATGTATATAGCTAATATTATATATTAATAATTTATATTAATAATAGCCAAAATTAATTAAATTAATTAAACATAATAAAATAATAAAATATAATAATTATTTAAATTACTAATAAAAATATATTCAAATTAATGGATAATAATAAAAACTAATTAAATTAATTGAAATTCATTACAATAATAAAATTACATGACACTCAAGAAAGAAAAACATGACAGACTCATAAGATTGAAACATAAATTAGAACTTAGCCAGAACTTCTGCAATTAACTTCTCATGGAGGGCATGTGTTGCCTCAGGCATGGTAGACGTGTCCATATTAAGGACTTGCAGGGCCAATTCCATATCCTTCAGCACCATTTCCTTATCATTCAGTTCTAATTCCCTATTCCAGATCTTGAACTCATTTTCCTTAATACTCTTCAATTCCTGCAACTCAGATACTTTCCCTACGCAAGTGGATGTAAAAGTTTCCATCACCTCATCGAGATTGGGAGCAACGGCCTTAGCTTTTGATTTTGCTGTGCTATTTTTCTTGGCCGCTTCTTTGCCTTGTGGATGAATTAGAGACTTCACACTATCATCCCCGTCCATTTAGGGATTGGATGATGTCGTGTACCCCGTAAACATTTGTCTTTGTTCGCTTCAAACCTCCACCTGCGTTTACAAGACTTCTCCATTTCGCTTCCTTCCAAAGTATATTCCAAGCCAACTCCATACTGAATTTATTCTTGTTATTTTGCAAATAAAGTTCATGCGCTATCTCCATTACGTTGTCTTGATTCGTTCCGCTTGGATCATGACAGTTAGCTTGCTCATGGATTTCGTTAAGACTCGCGACATCCTTATTGATCTTACACTAGCGTTGCTCTAAGGCGTAACTGTTTTCTTCATGAAAGTTGGGTTGTTTTCACTGCAATACTTGTGGACTCGGTTCCAAGATGTAGTTAAATTTGGACCGACGCCGACCACACGATCTTTCGCAATATCTAGCCAGTCACTGATTAGCAGTTGATCCTCTTTCCATCGCCATTAGCACTAGTGCGACCACCATCTCAGCCGGAACATTGTCGTCGTTTAGGTCGATACATTCTAGGTCGCTGTTAGGAAATTGAGTAAATGGTAAATTTGGGGTCTCATGTAGGGATAGATCAGACTCCCCGCAACACTTCCAAATGTTGAACTCGTGCCACCCATAAATTGGGAGGATGAACCCGCATATCTGTATATTGAGTGAAATGGGGAGGGGAATGGGAAAGTGGGTGAATAATACGGAAATTGATAATTTAGATTGGGAAAATTGGGAATTTGTAATTTAGGATTTGGGTTATAGGCGTTGGAGTTAAATTGATTTGGATACGCCGTTCTTTTTGTCGAAAAAGAAGAAGTTTGGAGAATTTGGAGGTGTAGATTTGTGTGGAAAATATTTGAATGTGGATTGGTATTTATATATGGTTAATATAAAATATATATAACAATTTGGCCATTGGGCTTCAAATTTCTAGCCATTGGCGCCAATGGCTCTTTTTAAAATATATATAAAAAGGTGGGTAAGTGGTTGCCGCGTGACAGTCGTAGGCCCCACACGGTAGCCGCTCATTCGTCGCTCTTCAGAGGGAGACATCCCACTACAGAAAGACGAGTCTCCATGCACGGAGATGCTCTAGTGGCGGAGGCATCCACCGCGCATCTCTCCATACGCCACTTGGCGAGAGAGACGCGATAGATGTATCGCTGGAGATGGTCTCAGAATTGGACATTCGCCACCTCTATTTTTCAATGATGTGATGGCTGAATAGACTTCAATGCTAACGTGGCACTTTCAAATTTCATTTTCAATTTTAAAAAATTTTAAATGTGAAAATAAAAACTTAAAATTTAAAGTCAAAATTAAAAAAATTCTAAGAAAAACCAAAAGATGCAACGAAGGGGAACTGCCGGCCACTCACCCCACAAGTGAAGTCGTCAGAAGGGGGTAAATTCGATTATGGGCACTTCCCCACTAGGACTCACCCAAGTGAGGTTGGCAAATCTGTATGATACGTCGTGCAACCTCACCTGAGGTTGGTCGTCAGCAGGGGAGCGCCCACAATCAAATCTCCTGCCAGCTACCCATTCCCTAGGTGAGGTCATTAGAAGAGACCTCACTTGGGGCAGTGGGTCGCTAGCGAGGGAGCCCCGTCGCCAATCTTTCCTCGCTGCCTGTCTTCCCTTATTGTGTCTCTTTGTTGCTTTTTTTCACATTATTTATTTAGAATTTAAAAATGATATTTGAAAGTATCACGTTAGCATTAATGTCGAGTCAACTGCCGTATCATCGAAATAAGAGTGGTGAATGTCGAATTTTGGAAGAAGGATGGGGTTCTGCTTTACAAAATTACAGAGGTGTCATTAAAACTTAACAAAAAAAGGTTTATTGGAAAGAGAAATAAGCTTTACATAGGGAAAATAATACCACACAACATAGAATTTTACCGTGTTTCACATTGTTGCACAAAAAAAAATCATTTCACGATACAATACGAAAAATTATTTTCACCACATAGCACGTTGTTGAGTCTCCGTTAAAATTTAGACGGAATGTTGACATGGTGGCTCTTTTTAGGATACTTTCGCATAAAGGATGGCTTTGCCTGAGACAGCCTTGTCTGGCGAGGGAGCCCCCAACACTGGGATCCCCCCAAAATCCCGACTAGGGTCGTCGGCCTAGTATGCGTCGGGCAATGATCTCAATCGGGGAGGAAGGCTCCCCTGTCGGCCACCAACCCCCCGACTAGGGTCGCCAGCTTGGTCTGCGTCAGCCAACGATCTCAATCGGGGAGAGGTGGCCAGCGGCTGAGCCCCTTTCTCGACCTAGCCATCAATTTCTTTTTTTTCTTGTTTTGTTTTTTAATAATTTTATTTTATTTAGTTTGCTTTAGACTCTCAAGTTTCCTTTTGTGTGAAAATATTCCAAAAAGGGTCTCAATGTCTGCATTATTTCCACTTTTTGATGGAATACTAACGTTGTGCTAGGTGAAAAGAAAAGAATTTTCCGTATTGTATCGTGAAATTTTTTTTTTTTTTTTTTGCGCTGCAGTGTAAAATGCGGTAAAATTATGTGCCTTATGGTGATATTTTCCTCTTTTACATGAGCATTTGCTCTGACCCATTTCTTGGCTGGTCGCTCCTCAGTCCTCAGCGCAGCATTTTCTCGACTAGTCAATCTCTCCGACCTTGCGAGAGCCGAGCGATCCCCGAAACCCCGTCCTCCGCCATGTTCCGCCGCGCCACCGCCGCCCTCCTCCGCCAGCCTGTCCTGGCCTCCGCTCGCGCCTCAGCTCGGGCTCTCTCCACCGATCTGCCGGCGGCTCCCACCGCGGACTCCGCATTCGTCGAGGCCTGGAGGAAGGTCACTCCCAATATCGAGCCTCCCAAGACGCCGCTTTCCTTCATGCAGCCCCGGCCACCCACTCCGTCCTCCATCCCCACCAAGATCACTGTCAATTTCGTCCTTCCTTATTCCTCTGAGCTCTCGCAGAAGGAGGTCAGTGACTTGACTCTCATTTCGCCACAATGCGGAGTCTTATCTGTTGCAATTGAAGCCTTGATTGCTCATGTGATGCTTGACTGATCACGCTTAGATGAATAGTGGAGCCTGCATTGTGTAGCAGTCGATCTGTTCCTTTATTCCCTTTGCTTCACTGAGTTTGGTCCGGTTTATATTTTGATGATTCTCGTTCTCGTTCATGTGATGCATTTCCGAGCTGCTAGCTGTCTTAGGTAGCTTGATTTTTCTTTCGAGTTCGAGTTTCTTTATTTTCTTTTTGACGGAATGTGGTTGGGTTGAAGTATCTTAAAGATTCCCTTCCCTTCCTTTCCCCTCCAATCCCCTCAAACCAAACAAAGCAGATACATTTTCTTGCTAATGTTGAATGACTGAACTCTCTTTGCCCTTTTGAGTAGTTGATGCAGTGAATGTTTGCTTCTGGATATGAGTTGACCTATTGGTGTGAATTCTGAGAGCTTGCCTATCATTGAGTTGTGAATCTTTATACTCATTCGGTGTGTCAGTTCGTTCATTTCTTTGCTAGACCCTGACCACTGGGTTTAGCTTGTCCAAAGTTTCAAGAATTCTTTTTTCCTTCGATAAGTAGTTTCGAGAAAAGTTGGTCTTAATTGAGTCAAAGAAAGTGTAAGGTGGCAAAGAACATGAGCATTTTCGATGTTGGAGTGAATGGAGCAAGTACTGGAATATTTGAAGAATTTCCTTGTCCATAGATTTGGAAAAGGAGCAACTTTTACTATGCAATCCTTACCGCCAATGCATCTCTTTTCCATCCCTGGCCTTTTGGTAAAGTTATAGCTCAGAAACCAAATGCGTAACTGACCTCGACAAGGTCTTGTGTTTGATAAGTAGATCGATTATTGTTTCTTGTGGTTATTGGCAATGAAACCTTGAATTTTAGACAGATGTTTGCGCCATTTGAGTTTTATATGCAAATTTGATATGTGGACGCTTATGGTCATTTTGATTGGGATCTTCTCCTTGACTTTAGGGAGAGATTGCTCTAGTTATTAGCAGTTCTCCCCATGTATCACTTTCTGTAAGATGCCATGTGTTCAATAGCAGCTTCTCTAAACTTCTTGACAGTTCTCATAAGAGGCAGGGAACTCGTATTCACTGCGTATTGTGATGATGGATTTTTCAATGAGATGATCTTTAGAAGAGTTGGGTGGAATCGCTAGTTCTGTGGTGAACTTGAAAACCCAATAAACTTTTTTTCAGTTTGGAAACTACTACTTTTCTAAAGTAAGCGGACGACAGTTAGGTTATCAAGGATACTTTATTCTCTGTTTTGGGCCTCATCCATAGCAGGTGAACCAATACAAAGGTGGCAGTCTCCAAGTGTGTTAGTCTTCCCCTGCTGCAATGCATGGTTTTCTCCCCCAATCAATCTCTCGGGAAATTCCTTGGAGTTGCTATTTTGAGCTATTTTCTTGTGAGGAGAAGTTTGAAAAGGATAGGTTTCTAAAGAAACGTCTGACTGTTTAACTATTTAGGATGAACATCCTAGGACGAATTCCAGAAATCAATTGTCTAAATACGGGGTGGACAAATCTTAAAATATTCGAAACTTTTTGGAGGAAATGAAGGCCTTTATAGGAACTATACTTTACAAGAAAGTACTCATCCGATGATCAGAGGTCATTGCCCAGTAAGGTCCATCTATTGACCTGTTGTATGATAATTAGAGTCCTTGAATTTCTGATAAATATTAGATATTTTCATGCCTCCTCACAAATCAAGGGGCTGTAAGTGCAAGAGATTCATAACATATCATTCGTGCATTTTGTGAAACTGAAGTAGGTTAAACCGAACTTTGTCCCCATTCTTATTAAGTACCTAACTACTGTCTCTGTGGAACATTCATTTGCATTGGCTACTGTTCTGAAGGGTTTTTAGCTTTTGTCCTTTCTTGAGGAGGTTTTCCAAATGAAAACTGAGTCCAATCTTTAGATAGGGTTTTGGTTTGTCAGTTGCTACTGAATGCACGATATCTTGCCTAGATTTATATTGGATTAACTTGCATGATAGTTTTAGGAGCGAAAACTCTTACTCTTTTGGAACCAGTAGTTTATAGCAAATGCGGCATCCGTTGACCTACCAATCCAGAAAAGCAAAACATATTGGTTGACTTATTTCAGCCCCTGTTCATTTTTTTCCCCCCACTTTTACCGTGTTCAGTCCTCTCTGAAAGCCCTGAAGCTGCAATCATTTCTTTTTTCAAGAGATCTTGTGATACTCTTTTGAATATCTCCAACTAAGGTAGGTTCTCCTGATTGTGGTGTTCTCTGTTTGATCGCTGTTGGTGCACTTCCCCACTAATAGGATGTTGAAATTCACTAAAGTTTGTTGGATGTTGATGAATTGTAATTGTTAGGGTTTGTGCGGGAAAATTTGTCTATGAATACTCAAATCTATCTTCTGGACACCCGTCTTCTCTCTCTCTCTGCACTGCTATACATGCAGATGTTGAAAAGTCCTTTTGAGCTCGAATGGTAGTAATTGTTGCTCTAATTTCTGTAAGCTTCAATAATTAATTGAGGCTTCTCTATCTCGTTCTCATCGGTCATCTTGTCTCTCGTATTGCAGTCTTAATGTATTCGTTTTCGCATTCTTTCTACTACAGGTCGACATGGTCATAATACCGGCCACGACTGGGCAGATGGGTGTCCTTCCAGGGCACGTAGCTTCAATTGCAGAGCTTAAACCTGGAGTCCTCTCGGTTCACGAAGGCAACGATGTGACAAAGTACTTCATAAGCAGCGGCTTCGCATTCATCCATGGGAATTCCTACGCAGATATTATTGCCGTTGAGGCTGTTCCTCTCGATCGGATTGATGCCGGCCTAGTCCAGAAGGGCCTGGCGGAGTTCACGCAAAAGTTGAGCTCGGCCTCGACCGACTTGGAGAAGGCTGAGGCCCAGATAGGAGTGGACGCCCACAGCGCTCTCAACTCAGCCCTGACCGGCTAACTTCCTCTCTGTGCACGAGTTGTGTTTGCTAATTCTCGATTTTTCGGCTCTTTTTTGTTTTTCGTCATTATGTATTATGTGCTAGTGAAAGGACAATTTGCCTTTAATAAGCAACATTTGCTTTCATATTGGAATTATTGGTGACTCGGAATGCGAACTTGATTGAATAATATCCTTCAATTAGAATTCCCCTTTCAATAGGAACTTTTACCTCTTTTATAAATTTTAATTTTCTTAGCAATTATAGAATACTCTTTTCGCAGGGAATAAGTCTTCGCTTGGAGCCTGAATTTTCGGTGTGTATATGTATGAATAATATATACTCGACTGTGGAAAGACCAAATGTCTTTCGTTTTTCAGGTTTATGAATCTAACTCTCGACCGTGCGGTCGATTTTCTATTTTGTGGAAATACGAAACTGAAGTGCGGCCAAATCAAATGTGCATGTGAAACATATTTTATTTTTGGTGAAACACATTTTAAAATGGAAAAGTATTATGTTATTGTCGTACACGCAGGGCATAGAACTAAGGGCTGCTGGAATAAGAAAATTGTCAAACAAAATAAGTTGAACAGCAACAAAGGAGATATCCGGCCGGCCCATTTCATCGAACGAAACAAATATATATATATATATATATATATATATATATATATATATATATATATATATATAGTTCTTGCAAGCATATTGGGGAAAAAAAACATGAGCACATTTTAAACATGAATGAATTATGAATAAGCACAACTTTCACTTCTTTTTATTTATTTTTTTGAGAAGTGCTTGACCACAGCCAATCAGAAAACAAAAGTATCAGAACCAAAGTATAAGTTAGAGATTAGAGTTTGACGAGAAAGAGTTTTTTTTTTCGGTGTGAATTGTGATATTCAGAAGTTCAATTAGATCTCAACTGATCCCGTCAGGAAAAGATAATTAAATGATAAAGATGTATATATAGTGGAACATGCAGGTGTACAAAAATTATTATAAGATATGGAGTTAAAGGAAGCACGACAGAAAATATACATTATCATATAATAATAATAATAATAATAATAATAATAATTTTCAAATTAGCATATTGTCTCCATATGTAACTTATTTTCATGTGCACCTTGCCATGAACATGAATAGATATTCGCTCGTGCATGTTCTTTGATTATGCTTTCGCGATCAGCTTTCCGATTTGCGGATCTTAGTCTCATCAACTATCTAAACAAAGACAAAGGGTAAATTGAGAAGGTAGGTTATACTAATTAAAGAATTGATTTTAATGAAGAATGGTGCGCCAATAATGCACAAACTTTTTAATCCTTTTAACACGTAATCAACATGTTCCCCATCTAACATCAGTTTTTTTTTCCCATTTACCCTGGTATTTGGAAGTCTGACGGATTCCATCTAATTTAGTTTAAATCAAGTCAGCCCATTAAGGGAGCAAAACTCTCACAGTGAATTTCTCCAATCACAATATTCGAATTCGAGACTTTACTTAAGAAAAATAACCGCTTTGACCCATGTTTGTTAACATGAGCTTTCTTGGTACCCTATTAATCCAACTTGTGAAATTATCGCCCTCCAAAGTGCCTCATTATATCACCTTGTACTTTTAAGCCTACCTTTAAGATATTAACTACTTTCGATTAATTATTACTTTAATATAATTGTTGCACAATGACTTTTATAGGAAACTAGCTCTAGACTTGCGATTACCCATGCGCTAGGTCTATAATTTATTTATTTTACATAAAACATATAAAACAGTTCCATCGCCCCCGTAGGGCGAGTGGACCCCTTTTTTTTTGTCTTTTATGTATTCAAATTTTTTTTATTTATATGTTCCATATATTTTTCGAGTTTGTATTCTGATTCAAAGAGTAGTGAATTTGGCTGAAACCTCAACTTAATGTTTGAGGTATATTGTATTGCATTATATAGATCTGTACATGGCGTGTTTATGGAAAGAGAAAATTACATGATTATAATACAACACCTATACAATGAAAGTTGCGATTTGAAATCATTATTCCTCTATTACTCATTATTTCCTCTATTACTCCCCTACAAGCTTAACAGGTGGTCGCCACGTGAAGCTTGGATCGAAATGGTAGAGGAGCGTGCAAAAGATAATCCCTTAGTAAGACCATCAGTAAGCTGATCATTAGAACTAATGAACTGAATTCGTAGTTGGCCTCACATAAAACGTTCCCGAAAAAAAATGATAATCTATTTCAATGTGCTTTGTTCGAGCGTAAAAGACAAGAGTCACATTGAGATAAATCGCAGAGCTGTTGTAATATCAAAGAGTAGAAGCTCGACACTGCAAAAAACCCAACTCTTGAAGGAGGGACTGGAGCCAAATTATCTCTGTAGTAGCATTAGCAAGACTCTTGTATTTAGATTCTGTGCTAGAACGAGCGACCTTCCGTTGTTTCTTTGAGCTCAAAGAGATCGGATTAGAGCCAAGGAAGATAATGAAGCCACTGATTGATCGTCGATTATCAGGATTCCCAGCCCAGTCAGAGAAGCCATGGAGTGTCGAAATGAAGCCCAATCGAAGATGAAGTCCTTGAGTAATAGTACCTTTTAGACACCGCAAAATTCTCTTAACAGCAAGCCAGTGAATCACATAATGCTTATGCATGAATTGACAAACATGATTAATGACATAAGCAATGTTTGGTCTAGTAAGAGACAAATATTGAAAACTGCCAACCACGCGGTGATAGAGAGAAGGATCCTCAAATGGATGACCATCGTGAAGAAACAGTCAAGAGCAAGAGATAACAGGAGAACTAATAGGCTTGCAATTGAGCATGGACAAGAATGTCATGAATATACTTGGAATGCGTAAGATAGAGACCAATAGAGTCGGACCTAGTTTCCATGCCCAAGAAGAAATAAAGTGGACCAAGATCCTTATAGCAAATTCTTTGTGCAACGCCTCCAAGATAGACCGAAAAGGAGCTCCCTAAGTCTCGATCAAGATTATATCATCAACATAAACCAGGAGAAACATAACATAGGTTGAATGCTGGAGTATGAAGAAGGACGAATCGGCCTTCGAGTCACATATTCCAAGTTGAAAAAGGAAGGTGCTTAGACACTGAAACCATACACAGGGTGCTTACTTAAGGCCATAGAGAGAACATTGGAGGCGACATACGTGATTAGACCGAGAATGACCAATGAACCCCGGAAATTGAGACATGTAAATTTCTTCGAAAAGACGCCCATGAAGAAATGCATTTTTCACATCGAGTAGTTTGATGGGCCACTGCAAGGAAACAGCAATGGAAAGGATAGTTCGGATGGTGACAGGTTTGATGACTGGGCTGAAAGTCTCTTGGTAATTGGCACCCTCTCGCTGATTAAATCCCTTAGCCACCAAATGAGCCTTGTAGCGGTCAATCATTCCATATGCCTTCTGTTTAATTCGATATACCCACTTACAGCCAATAACATTCTGATTGGGAGACGGTGGAACTAGATCCCAGGTTTTATTTCGGAGTAATGTCCGATACTCCTCCTGCATGGCTCGCCATTTAAAATGCTTGCGAGCCTGAGCAAAGGAACGCGGCTCCTGCAAGGCAGTAGAGACAGAAAAGACCATAGGATGGCGTGATATAACAAAGCGTGGAGGAGGAAAAGATCCATCTTTAGCACGTGTCATCATCCTGTGTGTGTTTTGATTAGTTGATGGAACAAAAGGAGCCTAAACAGTCTCATCTGGGTCAGTAGTGACTAGAGCATCCTCAACAAAAGCAACAAGACCTGTAGACTGATCAATGACCTCAGGTGCAACATCTGTCGGGGGTAGGGGATGTGGATGGGAGTCTATTCAAGACATCAGGTGGAATTGGAATATGTGTTTTCATAAGATACGGGGAAGGTATTACTGGTATCAGAGGGGAACGTACCAATAACAGAAGTAGAGCCCAAAGATGACCTTCCAAGTTCCACTAAGATAGGCGTAATAGTTCTAAATGGGAAAGAATAGTCATAAAAAACAAATTGAGGAAATATGAAGATGCAATCACTGATAAGATTGAGGCACCGATATCCCTGGTAATGTGAAGGATAACCAAGAAAGACACATGGTTAGGAGCGAGGTTTCAACTTGTGACGATTGTAGCTATAGTTCCCAGAGAGTTCTATATTGCAATCACTTTTTCGGTGGAGTCACTTTAGAAACTGTTGGTTTGCAATTATTGATGAGTAGATAAATAAGTTTATTGATCATCCAACAAGCAAAAATTTGATTGCACCATACAAGTGATAGTAGCATGACTTTCTCATAATTCGCATATTTTGTTGTCTTATGCCGATTGAACTTGAAATTTTTTAAGTAAGGAGAAGTTATTTTTATTTTTTCAAAAGCACAATAATTTTATTATTTATTAATCATAGGATGTAAAGATTAATAGACAAGCTTGTTTGTGAAGGTAGGGAATCTTATCGCCAAGTATATATGACTTTGATCTATGTGCAAAGATATGTAATGTTTGGTGAATTATCTTATGCAGTAAACTTAGGCAATCCATTGCCTACAAGCTTGATCAGTCTCCTTGTTGCGTTTTACTCTGTTTTCTTTCAATTATTCAGCTCTTATATTATGCAGCTTAGAATGCTCTGTTGTGTAGAACAAAGCCAGTTGAGCTGAATATGTTCTGCACATCAGAGATCGAGCTATTTTTTTTAGAATTGAACAGATTTAGCTAAATATGTTTTGTTTTTTACAAAATAGATTGAGCATAATGTGTTCCATTTTCACAGAATAGATCAGCTGCTATGGATTTAGTTTTTTCTAAAGCAATGATTAACTGCAAATATCATATTTGTTGTGACATCAGCTGAGTCATTAAGCTAGATTGGAAGGTGATGGGATGGGATGAAGATTGAAGATATGTGGATTTTGTTTTGAATGAAGAATATCAAGTTATAATGTCGAATTTGAATGTTTTGCGTCGTTTTGTTTAATGTACTTCAAACTTGATATTTGATGTTGTTGAACTTGGAGATCATTGGAGTTGAACAATGTTATCCTTTTACTTTTTTGGATTTGGACTTGAATATCGATTGACCTTATATATGTTATTTTCCGGTAAGAATTTTATGTTGTTTTACTTGCTAATGATCCGATGCCTATATGTGGCAATGTCTATTTATGATGAATATTATTTACTTATTTTGTATTTGATAATTTGTCCTGGCTTTGGTATAGAGAAACACAACCTCTTATCCCCAAATGGTTGATAAAAAGAACCCATCTAAAAAATGTTGGCAACGAAAATTTTAACCGAAAAATTGAACTACCCGCCCATGATCACTTGTAACTATTTGAGATTGTGAATTTGATTAATTTTAGACTTCATTGTGTTAACTCATATAAATTAAAAAGTAACAAGAATTATAGTTATATTACATGCCCTTTTTTATTATTGTTGCGACTATCTACAAACGAGTGGTAGCTTTTTTAAGCCTTTTGTGTTGTTTGGTGCTCGGACTCTCTCCTATTGATAGTTCTTAATGTATATATTTAGTGATGGTCTCCTGATTTTGCTTCTGAGCCACAATTTGTGTTGTTTGCTTCTTGATTACATCCATTTTATATGTTTACTTATGTTCCACTCATGTCTATTGGAGTAAATCAGAAAAAAAATTCATCCTTGAACGTAGGAAAGTTCGGTGATACATTGTCTACAAGCTTGATTAATCGAGGTTCGGCTCTGAGTACTCATATTTTAGGTTTTGTTAATCAGCCCCTTGTCCTTACATTGCATTTCTCCTTACTTAAAAAAATTTCAAGTTCAGTCGGCAAAAGACAACAAAATATGCGAATTATGAGAAAGTCTATGCTACTGTCAGTTGTACGGTGCAATTAGATTTTTGATTGTTAGATGATCAATAAACTTATCTATCTACTCATCAATAATTGCAAACCAACAGTTCCTAAAGTGACTACACCAAAAACGTGAAAGTAATATAGAATTCTCCACGAACTAGGCATGCCAATTATGATGAAAACCAATGATAATAGTAGTTCGTATAGAATAACTCACATGCACATGCAACGCACTTGTCGATACACTAGTAAAGTAAAGAGTGAGTGTTATGGAGGGGAAGAGATTCCCAAGAGATTTTTTTTTCCTTTTCTTTTTTCCTTCATAGAGTATTCCATCTAGCTCGATCTTTCTTGCTAGGCTGCAACTAGTTGTTAAATAAATCTTGTTGGAGATTGATTTTAGTGCATATATATTTGGCAGTTTCATCACATCATGGTGGAAAGATTGAATGTATTTTTTAAGTGCAAATCAATTGAATCTATGCAAGGAATCATTCTAGGAGATTTATGTTTTTATCTTATAAAGATGATTACGAAACAAACTGTGGCTGCGTGATCAAATTTCTATATCTTGTTGATACATATGAAATATGGTCAAGTTTTTCTCATGTGAAACATGCTTACAAAATGAAATTGAATTATAATGGATGGGGCGTAGAAAAAAAAGGCTGATCGAAGAAAATTAATGCATGAAAAAAATGATCAAATGGACATAACAAAATTATTTGAAGTTTTGAACATTTCAACAAATTAAGGAGATCTTCTGCCGGACCGATGCATAAACCAAAACATTGTGCGTATAAGTTTTTTGAAGAAAGTTCACATCATCTACTTCTTTTTTCATGTGATTAAGGAGTCTTGTTTATTTGTTTTAATTTAATTATATGTTTGAACTAATATTATAGTCAATATATTTAATTAAATTTCGCACAAACTTCAGGTCTCTATATCTAATTGTCACTGTAACTTATTTGTTGGTAGTTTGTTTTATTTGTATCTCCATCTGTTCGATCTGACTCAAAAGTTCCAAGCAGGAGTTCACACAAAAGTTGAGCTCAGCCTCGAGCAACTAGGAGAAGGTCGAGACCTAGATTGGAGTGGATGTTCATAGCACTCTCAACTCGATCGAACCTCATTGGCTAACTTCATCTTCATTTTTCCAGGTTGTGTGTTTGGTAACTCACGATCTTTGGACTCAATTTCTCTAAGTATGTTCTATGTACTCGTGAAAGGACAAATTGAGATGGAAAAATATTTGCTTTTCAAATTGGGCTTTCAGACTTCGTGAGTGGGAATGCGAACTTTTGATTGTATAATTTTCCTTCAGTCAGCATTCCTTATGCTTCCCCATGGCTTCGGAAGGGGTAAAAGACAAGCTTCTTTTTAATTTTCTTTACAAAGTATGATTCATTTTTGTCCAAAAATAATAATCCTTATTGCTAGAAGCCCTAATCTTTTGGAATTTATATACTATATCAACTGCCGTATGCATTTCATCCCATCATGTGAAAAAGATGCATTTATAATCTTAAGAGCAAGTGAATTGAATCTATACAAAGGAATTATACTTGAGGTTTTTGTTATTATCTTATGAAGCAAACTGCTGTGACAAAGAGACATCTTTCATGTGATGCATTCCAAGTTAAAGCACATCAGATATGAATAATAAAAAATCATAAACCAAAAGGATGAAAGCAAATAAAAAAGAAATCTAAACAATTGGAAAGTCCCAACTACAGTTTCTGATCGGCTTCCTGATTTGCGTATCTTAATCACATTAATTCTCTATAAGCACATGGATTATATAAAGAAAATTGATTCTGTTGAAGTGGAGCTTGCCAATAATGCACAAAATTTTAAATCCTTTTGACACGTATGATCAACATGTCCCCCAGCTCACATGAGCTTTAGCTTATTCGTTTTCTTGATACCCAATTAATCCAACTTGTTAATTATCACCTCTAATATGGCACATTACATCACCTTGTACTTGAAAGCCTTCCTTTGAAGTATTCAATAATTTTAATTAATTCACGAATATATTTATTTGTAGTTTCAAATAAATATAAAAATAATTTCCAAAGTGAAATATAATTTTGAAAATTAAATAATATAAAAGTGATTTAATAAAATATAAAAATAATTCTGAAAATAAAAGATAAAAATGAAACTATAATTATTTCTACCACATGTGCATTTCTTAATAAAAATAATTTTGATATAAAAATTTTAAAAAAATTTATAAAGATTTTTTATTTTCAAAATTATTTTTTATTTAGAAATGTACGAGTGGTAGAAATAAAAAAATATATGTTGTCAAATTTTTAATTTCTTCAAATTATTTTTTACATATTTGAAATTGGCCACACTGTAGAAAGGTACGTGCGGCATGAAAATATATGTCACATCAGTAATATTGGCAATTTGATTGACAAAAGGATCAAATCAAACGATTATTACAATATAAAGGACGAAATTGAAAAATAAACTGAAAAGGACCAAATTGAACATTTGACCAAATATAGGACATTTGACCAAAAGTAAAAGTGTACTTTCCTAAACGTAAACTATATACATATATAACTAAGGAAAAGACAGGAAAATGACTTTATTTTTAATTATTTTTAATTATTTTTATTTTTATTTTTATTTTTATTTTTATTTTTATTTTTTCCCAATCCACTCCTCGGGAGTTCTCTCTCTTTCCTATCTACTACTAACACTAGAAAACCCTAACTCCAGCAACCTTCACCAGCGCGTTCGCCTTTGGGTAGGCGCGTCCCGCATCACCGCCACCGAGAACAGACAACTGGAGCAGGCCTCTCTCTCCAAGTAGTTTTCATCCTCGGTAGTTCTCCTTCTTTACCTCTCTCCCCCATCCTTCCTTAGACACGGTGATGGTGTTTTCGAGGGTTTTGGGTGTTGCGATCTTCACACCTCAATTGCATTCACTGTGCCTGGTTCCTCTTATCGGCAACCTTTAGATGTGGTCATAGATCTCGGTAGTGGACTCGCCAACCGTCCACAGACTCAATTCTTGAGCAGTCTATGGCCTTCCATGGTGGTCTCCTTCTCTAATCGGGAGCGCATCTCTCCCTCCGATCAGATCTAGGGCAGAGAGTAGAGTGGACAACTTGTGTTACCTTTTGATTAGTTTGATTTGATTTGACTCTGAACCGACCCGACCCGATTCCGTAAAATTCTGGCTCGACTCGATCATCCACCACTTACTGACATCACCCTTCCCTAACGCCACAGCTTGTCTGATTGACCCTTCCCTCCCCTCCGATGGCGGCTTCTAGTATACGGCTTCTCCGCCCCTACGATAGTATCCTCGCCCACCTCAACACACGATCACATTACTAGTCCGTTAATCCAACTTCCTGACTTCAAAACCAACTTTGCAGCTTGCCCCTTTATATTGGTATTTGCCGGTCTCAGCTCCCCTATCGTGATCGCTGGTTTGAACCGATCAAAGGAGCCTTGGGCTTCCTTGGTTTGATCACTTAGGGATTGGGCTGTTGTAATCGCTGGTTTGAATTAATCAATGGGCCTTAGGCTTCCTTGGTTTGATTACTTAGGGATTTGATAGATTGATTATGTTTGTTGGTTGCAATTGTTGAGGGAATCTTGCACTCGAATTTCGGCCCGAGACACCCCGATTACCCCATTTCATTATAAAGTAGAATTTCATCGTGGATTTATGATGTTCTCCTTCTTGATTACTATCGAGGTCCACGATTAAATTTTCGTTAGCAGGTTTTGATCGGTATTCACGGTTTCAAAATAGCAAACTATAATTATATGTGATCATGTCTGATATTTTTCTGATTATCCATTGTAGTTTGCACCGAATGATAAACCGTTTGTTCCAGTCTTGTAATCTCCGATCTGACATTTTACCCTATACTTGTTTTTGTTGTGGATTAATAAAGGATCCATTTAACTGTTTGAGGGGGAAAAAAAAAGACTTTGCTACGTATGAATGCATTGGCTCAGCACCGAACCTACTTGGTGCCTCCATTACACGCTGGATCGATGCCCAGAGAGGGGGGACTCACAAAAGAAAGGCAAGAACTTAAAATGGGAAAAAATAATAAGGGGAGTATAATAAATATTAAAAATCATATGGACCATAACAAAAGTGACATCTTTCATGTGACGTATTAAATATATATATAAAATTTTGTGCAGTAAAAGAAATTATGAACCAAAAGGGTGAAAGCAAATAAAAAGAAATCCAGGCAATCGAAAGTCCCAAAGACACTTTAATTAGCGTGTCTTAATCACATCAATTATTTAAACAAACAAAAAATTAGATCATAAAGGTTGTACTAAAGAATTAATTCAATAGACAATGGTACGAGACAGACTAATAACATAAAGAATTGATTCTATTAAAGGGAGAATGTGCCAATAATGCACAAAATTTTTACTTTTTGTTTGATTTCGCAATCTGATTTTAAAATTTTAGCTCTACTCATTACACAATAAAAATTAACTCTTCAAAGTTAAAAAGGTGAGCCTCATACATAAACCCATATATAACTTCATTATACTCAATTCAATTTTTAATACTAAATTGTCTCAACTATTCATTAGTTTTTCACACTTTTTCTCATAATTCAACAACACAATAATTACAATTCAATTAAAATCAAAATTTAACTCGACTCAACTCAACTCTAAAATCAAACACACGTTTATCCTTCTGACATGTCATTGATATGTTTCCTAGCTTTCTTTGATTTCCAATTAATCCAACTTGTCAATTATCACCGTCTAATGTGCCACATTGCATCACCTTGTACTTCTTAATCTAGCTTTCAAATTGTATAGTAATTTGATTAATTATTACTATATTATATTTGTCGGCAGTGGGTTTTACATATATACAAGTGTCCAACATATTCACATGTACACATGTATATACTAAGACATTTTAATTACCCGTGCGATGGTTCTAGGTATTAACTATATCAAGTTTTATGTATTAGTTGTGTAGTTTCTTTATTAATTTGTTAAAAGCGTCCTCTACTTAAGGGATTTGCCTTAAAACTAGTTTTCCATATGATTATACTTCAACCTTATTCGTGTTTTTTTCTTTTTTTTGGCCAGCAATCTTATGTTAATTTTAAAAATGTATAAAGATGCAATAGAATTTAGAGGAAAAATTGAATTGAAACTTAAAATAGTTAGAGAAAGAGAAGAGAGCGTTACCGAAAAAAAAAAGGTGGAATGTGAGAGAGAAATGTGAAATAGCGTGGTGAATGGATAAAAGGAGTCCGAATTGACAAATTTACTCTCAGGTTTTCTCAATCTAATGATGTTCAAAAAATTCTTAAGATTTATTTATACTAGGAATCTGAAAGTTTGGCAAGTATTTTCTTTTCCTCCATTTTACGGTTGTCTAGATACATGGGATTCAAGAGATAAAAAAAAAATGAATTAGTCCAACTTCTTTGTCTTTAATCAAATTCTTTATTTCAAATCCCTCTTGTTCTCTTAACATATGTCTTGGCGAAATTCCTACACGACCCAAATTCTGAGACATCCATATAAAATATCGAAATCACACGTCTTATTTTATATCGAAGAGGTAAATCTTAAGTAGATCGCATATCATGAAGATCATTTACTTTGTAAGGACAACAATAGGATCCCATGTTGTTGGTTATAAAGGGAAAATAACGATCGGAAGAATATTATGGGGGGGAAGAAATAAGATCAACCATGCGATTTTTTTAGGACTAATTGACAATAATTTATTTGCCTACTCAACTAAAGACAGCAGATACAAAAATTATTCAAAAAACAGAAAACTAATACACAAAGAGTTAACAGAAGACAAGAACATGAATTCCCGATATGGAAATTGCTTCAGTTGAGCACCGACCCCGTTCAATGCCTCCGCGACTGTAAGATTGACGTTTTTTTTTGTTTTGCTAACTCGGGGTGTTTAGATTTCGCCCGACTAATCTCCGGAGCTCCGTGAACCTCCGGCGACGCACGGAGTAGGTAATCACGCAAAAAATACTCCGGTGGTCTCAAGGGGATTCGAACCCGAGATCGGGTGTAAGATCGACGCTTGAAGTGGTCGGATTCATGATAATCTAATAGCTCTGAGGACCTCACAAAGCTGAACTGTTAGAAATTACCTTCGAAACACGCACCGGCGCGTGCTTCAACGTTGGAGACCTTGAGGTACCAATAATTGAACGCAGCCTACTCTCTCTCATTCCATTAATTTTCAATTTGTTTTTTTTAAAAATGCATGGGAAAGGCGTGCCCGAATCTTCACCGTCGGTTTGGATGATCTGTTTTGATCGTGACCGCTCCTTCAGAAGGGAACAAGAGGATGCCGCCACACAATATAATAAGTTTGCTGGCCACGCAGCACGTGTCAGCAATTATTAGGTGCTGCGCTGGTGAACCGGTGGGTCCTACGTGTCCCCCTTCCCATAATCTGGTGTAGCATCCGTAATCCTACATCTATCTACTGTTTCGAGCTCATGAATGATATGCGTACATTGGATCTAAGGTCGATTTTAAAAGAGTCACTGTCCCTCAGCCATCCGTTCGCCCACAGTCCCTTCTTACAGATGAGGCGGACTCGATCATGTTCTATTGCAACTTAATTATACCAGTGTATCGAAACCCATACTTCACGTTTCAACTTAAATTTGTTAAATTCTTCATAACACTGTGAAAGTATGGATAAATGCTTGATTTGATGTAATTTAGTACCACGAATTTGAGTTCCCTTACATTTACAAAGCGTGTTATGTATTCACACATGATAATATGAAAAAGCATTCCGTGAATGGTATTATGCCCTTACTCATTAGTGTAATGAGTCGATTCAATTTGGACTGCTGACAACAAGGTCTCGTGCTTGTTAAGAAAAATTCTGAGCTCTCCTGAACTGAGATTAGTCATCATCAAATTATTTTTTCTTTTCCTCTTTTAATGAATAACAAATTATTATTTCTATTATGTATAACAAGGACAAGGATTAAAGAAAACAAAGGATTAGTCTTCTTCTTCTTCTAAAACTAAAGGAGAACAGAATGAGAGACAGAAATTTTGGACTGCCAAAAGAAACTTTTTTTTTTCAATTACAATAAGATGCTCATGATCTAATATAAAAAAATTGAAAAAAAATTTAAATAAATAAATACGGGTAATTCCACTGATGAGAATTGAATCCAAAATTTTTAGATTATCGAATTAGAGTGTTAACTAATGCACTATATTCTTTTTCTGGCAAAAGAAACTTGATAACACATTATTACTGCTTTTGCGTGGTGGTCGCTCATTGGTTCGTGGGCCCGAGAGACAAGGACCCAAGCAGGTGGAGCCAACGCAGTCGTGAGTCAAGTGGGTCCCACCCCCCTCAATTCCCATCATAGCGTTTTATGGGCGGTGGGTCCCAGTCCTCGTCAGCTCCCACTCCAGTCTTTTTTGCCCTTTTATGGTTCCCGGCGGACGCGTGTGGTCCGGATTTGTGAATGGAACCTGGACAAATGACTCAAGTGACTGAAATGCCCCTCAACTGTCAGCGAAATTCCAGAGCAGTGGTTTATGTTTGTCGGCGTTGATGAGGGATGATCCGGGTGTTGGTGGCAGTATTGTAATTCCAGGCCGGATCTGGGCCTAATTTTGTGAGTCTACATTGCTTAGCTTTGGCATGTTCTGGTCTTTCATTTCTGACCATGCAATTTGGCTAAATTCTCATATGGCTCACGATCTTTTCACTTCAGTTTCAAAGGACTTCTCGAATAGTAAATTATGGAAGAGTTCCTTCTCAAATTACGTAGACTTAACTTACTACTGTCATTTTAAAATAAAGCGAATCACAAAATGACGTCTTATTGACCTACCAAATTACCAAGTTTTAACTACGAACTGAATAATTGGGGATAACTAGATCATGAGTAGAAAAGAAAAATGAGACAAGAAGAACAATCTTGAGCAACTTGTATCTTTTGCATGAGTTTATTATAGGATCCATTTATAAAATAGTTAGGTGTTCATGTTCATTCAATCGTCAGTAATTAGTAATCTTATTGAGTTCTAAAAAAAAAAAGAGGCTACATTTAATGGTGCAGATAGGATGGGATATCGGAGGGGATGGGATGACATTTCAAATCCTATGGAAAATATTTAGAGCATACAAGGTTTAGGATTAGGATAGTGAATTGAAATGGTCGAGATGTCCCTAATAAATGTTTCTAATTTAATAAAATGAAACTAAATTTATGAAAATTAAATTATTAATTATATGTTGGTGAAAAATTATTAATTATTAAATAATTTAAGAAATAGCAAAGCAATGAAGTTACAAATGAAGATTGAAGGAGGTGTGTTGGGGACCGACATTGGTCACCATTTCCTGGACAAGGTCGCTAATGGCCAGAGAGATCGCCGACGACCTCATAATAGGCTAGTGGTAGATGAGGTCAGGTCCTCACTGCCTTGGACTTGTTCCCTGATTTCAATCATCAACGAGAGAAAGAAAGAAGAGGAAGATAGGGACGGCAGTGAACCGAAAATCATTAATGACCTTGATTGGAATCGGGGTCATAGTTCCAATCCCTATCTTAACTCCATCATATGGACGATAAAGATATTTGAAATCCTATCCTCCTAATGCGAGCTATCAAAAATGCCTTACAAGTTTTATGTCTTTTATTACTGAATAAAATAGTGTCGTAATTATCCTAATTAGGGTCGGATTGAAATGCCTATAGACAAAGCTTTTCAATGTGTTATGTTAGATTTTTTTTTAAGATGGTTGAAACTCCTTCATTATATTGCATTGCATGCAAGTAGTATACTCTAGATATTGGAATAGCAATTTTAAATAATAAAAAAATATGCTCTCTTCTTATGATAACTTAATAAACAAGTATTTGTGAACACTTTATAAAAGAGGGCATAGTACAGTGCATATGTTATCATTTGGTAATTAAGAGATTACATGTGAAATTACCATGCTTTTTTGTTAGATATTTAAGATTTCTATTAGGCTCATAAAATTCTCTTGTAACTGGAAAAAATTGTGAACACATAAACCATAAAATTGTTACTATACGTTTCTAATAAAACAATCTTCCTGCAACCCTTGAACTTCAGGAGTAAGAGAGCGAGTTAGCGTTGCCTCTGGCGGATAGACAAAAGTTGAAGGGCTATATGCAAATAATCAGAAGAAAAAGGACTAGTAGCAAAAACACTAACCTTTTGAAGGAAAAATCGAAGAAACGGATACATGAAGTACGGCCAATAGATTCGAATGCTTACGGAATCGAGAAAACCGCCCTCGGTTTTTTCAATTGGAACAGCTCCGATAACTATATATTCCAGTGCTTCCCGAACCACAGAGCCGCAATTCTCTCAACCAATAATCCATCATTACGACTTGAATTGAAGCTCCACCCAGCGTATATAACCAATTTGCTTGCACTCCGTACAAAAGAGAAACTAGCACAATTAGCCCAAAGAAACTGATTCGGGAGAGCGGAAAACCTGTCTGTCTCCGAACTGCATGTTTTAGTGATAAAAAGGTCACGGCACGATACAAGTTCCGTATGAGTTATAAAAATCGAAATTTTTATGACAATAAGATTGTTTCGGTAGTTCAATTAAATGTATTCCTGAATTGACTTTCAGGACATGTGTAAGGGTCTGCCTCTAAAGTCCATTGTAGAGGCGAAGCGTTGATGATATTATATTTGGTGCTAATTTGTCTGTAATTGCCTACCTAATTTTGTTTAAAAATTAACGAAATTTATGACGTGAGATTGAAATTCATTTTACGGTGGTTACGGGGCAGCTGATCAAGACCCAAGGCACCCCCCCCACATCTTCCCCAACCGCCCCCTCTATAAATAGCGCCTTCTCCGTCAGCTCTCTCCTTCCCCCCGGCTCTCTCTTCTTCCTCTCATCTCTCTGCAATCATTAAGCAGGCAAAAACCACAGAGCTCAATAGCTCTCTCTCTGCGAACTTTGGTTTCTGAATGGGGAACGTATATATAGATCATCAGCTAATGGGGAGCTTGGCATCCATGGGGTCGTCGTTATACTACGCGGGATGCGAAGATCACCTCTACGAGCCCCACTTCCTCCAGTCGTGCGCCCTCTGCAGTAAGCCTCTCGGCTTCAACTCCGACATCTTCATGTACCGGTAAGGCCATCCTTCCACGGCTAATCCGATGCAATTATATCGAATCCTCTCTTCTGTAGGTTCAGATTGGTGGTTTCTTTTCTTTGAATAATTTGAATTGGGAGTTTGACATTGGATTGTGTTGATCTTTGCAGGGGAAACACGCCGTTCTGCAGCAAAGAGTGCCGGCAGGAGCAGATAGAGATGGACGAGGCCAAGGAGAGGACCAAGTGGATGAAGAGCGGCAACAGCAGCAGCACCGCCAAGAAGATGACGTCGACATCGTCCTCTTCCTCCTCCTCTCCGCCTTCTTCCTCTTCGAGGAAATCGGACACAGTCGCAGGGGCCTGACAAGCGGTCGGAACATTTGCGTCGGTCGGTTAATTGGTTTTGGACTCCTCGCGGCCTTTCTCTCCGTAATAATCACGAGGAAGGGTTGCAAAGGAAGTTTCTAGTGTCCTATCTGTAAAGGAGATCAATGGACAGGAAGACGAGTGATTGCCTCACGAACAAAATTTTGTTCTTTTTTTTTCCCTGTTTATTTTTTCGATGAGACCACAAGGTGTCTCAGCTATTGATTGAAAGTAAATCCGATCCCGGCAACGGGTTGGTTTCTGTTCGTTTTTCCTCTCTTTTTTTTTTTCCCCTCCCCTCTCCTCTCCCAGGAGCTGAGCTGATGACCGAAATGAGAAAAGCTCATAAGATGGAGCATTCATGGTATATATGGCATGTGGTGTAATTCTTGCTAAATAATAATTACCCATTTCATCTGCTCCTTGTCCTTCATTGACAGATCTACCCCTGCTACTTCTCACAATACATCAAGTACGCCCCTCGTTCAATGAATCCAACCCCTCTTTGGTCCTCTTAAGGCAACAGCTGCACTGCACCGGGCATCGGCGCGGTGGGGGACACTCCAGGTAGGGGATGGCCGAGCTCGGCCTCCCACTACCCTATTGAGTGTCTTGGTTCAATGAGGCAAAGCTCTGGCTGGATGAGCTAAGCCATCAGGAGCTAGCCAGCCTCGGGCCAACAGGAGATTGGACCTCCCGGATGGAGCTTGTCCTGAAAAGGCCGAGGATGTGTGTATGGATCGATAAAATAATCTGGGTACGATAAAAAAAATTGGAGGGCAAACTCTATGGTGGGAATTTTTCTTCATCTTCCCGGTCAATATTAGTAGGAATTTGGGAATACAAACTAGATTGGAAGTCGGCCTCTTCAAACATATAACCAGGAAGGGTGCTGATGAAAAAGAAGTGCAGTTAATTAAAGTTGATTGATCATGGAAAAGTTGACGTCAACAAACATATATAATTTGCAATCTTTTATAACTAATTAATAACTGCCAAGTGGAAAAAGAAGAGATCCCGTAATAATATTTTAACCTCCTCCTCGTGGAAAATAAGTGAAAACGAATGTCACTAGAATGCTTTTCATATGACATCAATCTGCATTATTATAAGTGATGACAATACAATACAATACGATCCTAAAAATTTTATCTGCAAAATATATTGATGTCATCCCATTATATGCAAAGTCGTCCATTGTTGACATCTTTTTCCAGTGGTTTAATAAGAATTTTTAGGCCTTAGCTTCGTATAATGATGAGAATGAAATAACATTCATCTTGAAATTATTCACATATATTTTTCCTGGAAAGAACTTTAGTTTGTTAAATAATTAAAAAAATACACGCATGGGGAAAACTATGACCTTGTTAATGGGCCTGAGCCCATTAAAAACTGATCAATTGGGCCTCGGCCCATTAAGGCTAATATTACCGTTTGTTTGTGAAATGAGCAGTACAGTACAGTACAGTACAGTACAGGCAGGTCTATTATCGTACAACTTGATAGTACGGAGTTTCATGCGGAATTTCAAGCGGATTCCATGTCAAGGAAATTTGATGCATTCCTCTGATGCAATAGGTTCCCCTCATCCAACTGTCTCAGGTTTTCTTGGATGATCCAAACTCGGTCTGGCTCCCCCACAAAAAATACATCTCACGCTACATCTTAATTAAATATACTCGTTATGCATCAGGTCACGTAAAAGTATGAATAGTTCCGAGCAAACTCTTACAAGCTTTTCTTTGGGTTAAGACTCCAAATGACAATATCAAAGCTTCATGGTAGAGGCCTACGAGCACAAGCCTAAATTAACTTTGTTGAGGAATGTTTTGGCGATTGCATGAAGAAGGCCACACGAGGTAGCTCATGGAAGAGAGACATTGATCTGTACATCCATTGCCGTACTTCCCGTCGCTAGCTCAATACTCAAGCCGTTGCGACTGCCCAACGCAAACGAGCGCTCCACCAGTACCAGATTGATCCCGTTAATGGTCTCGTCGAAAGGTAGACATAAAAAGGAACAAAATTTGAATTGGAATTGTATTGATTGAAAAGAAAAGCAAAGCCCAAATTAGAACAGCAACGAATCCCCTGAATCAAACTGAAGTCTGGTCCACATCTGAAGGACAGTAATTAAAGAAGACTCCATCACTCTCTGTCTTAAAACAGCAACAAGGTCTAGTTGTCGAAAGTCTTGCTTCTTATTTCATTGAGAAAACTAAACAATGGAAGCAAGTTATTTCATTGAGAAAACATTTCAAGCATGTTTATAAAAAAAAAAAAAAAGAACATTTTAAGCATTGACTAGATATCGGAATATTGAACAGATTTAGCTATTGCCATTCATTTGGCTTAATCTGAATTAGGCTAACTCCATAAGTAAACAACGTTACATGAAACAAAAAGCAATATATATATATATAATTACTTATAGCGATGTTTAAGTGCGCCAGTTGATACTTATCAAAAAAAGTGCGCCAGTTGAGGCATTCTGCTTATGCGCGTTCAATTTAATCCAATTGCAATCACATTTATATCCTGTCATTTTCTTACGAATAAGTCGGAGCAATTTCTGACTTTGAACTTCTTGTATAAATTTAGAAATGGATCAATTAAAGAGAGAGAAAACAAGTTATGCACAGCCTCACTTATTACAATTTCCCCATTTTCTTTTTCGGTAAAATCATGAGGTTTCTTCAGCGAATTAATCAAAATTAATCTCCGCTTAGGCATTAGCTTATCCTAATCAAGAAACACTTCCAATAGATTTGAAACTCCAGTACTATAATTGCAAATAAAATCTCTTCATAGTATGGTTTATCAATTGGGGCCGCGCCTTGTGATTCTGAAGACTAAGATTTTATTAATGGGGAATTTTTTTAGTGAAGCCATAAGGTCTTCTCGGCCTACCAACCGAGAGTAATACTATTTAGACTTTGCTTTGACCCTAATTATAAGGGATTTTCTATGATTTCAAATCCCTACACTGCAAGTAAAGTCCGTTCACATAAATCGTAAATCACTTACTATTCTATATCTCATGATATAGTGATTGAAACGCTACCAATGGAACGGTTTGTGAGTGGGGTTTGGTCATCAGATCAACCCGTCATCCTACCCGTCCATTTTGAGTGACAAACCACCCGTAGAAGTTAAGACGGTTGCATTTTCCGTCCATTTTCTTTCTTTAAGTTCAAAAAACAAATTCATATTTGGTCCTCACTTTTTAATTCCTTTTCACTTTTGTTCTAAATCTTTTTTGTTATTCAACTTCGTCCTAAATGTTACGTGTTTTGCTCCACTTCATCCTACCGTCACTTTTTTTTTCTCTCCACAAGTAATATCGCTTAATATAAATTATTTTCCAAATTAATAAATTTTAAAAAAAATTAACAAGAAAGGGAACCAAGACACAGAGAGGTAAAAAGAATGTTGAGAGGCTGCCAGGAGTTATCACCATCCTAGTGAATTACATTTCAAACTAGTTCGAGCTCAACATTTCCATGTTGAGTTGCGTGGAGCTTGCTTATACTCGAGCTCTCGACACTGGGAAGTTAGGGTAGGGGATGATAGGGGACTGTTGGCAGGGCATTTTTGTTTCTTATCTTCCTTGTTTTTGAAAATAGTTTTAATTACAAAAATATTGGGTAAATTACACTGTTAATATAAACTCTATTACTCATGTAACACTTTGGGACAAACTTTTTAAAATGTAAAAATGGAATACAAATTTTTTTAAAATCATAACAATGTTATGCATTTCGTCGATTTGGACGAGACGGCGTTAATTGTGGCTTCTGAAGTGGCAGTTGATGTCGGACATTGTTTATGTGGCTCTCACATGGCTTTGACATGTTATTTTAAATTATAAATAAATAAATAAATAAAATACAAATGCAACAAATAAAAAATATATAGTAAAATAAAAATAATCAAATAATATATAAAGAAAATTAGAATATTAAAATAAAAATAAAAAATAAAACTAAAACTAAGAACAAATAAATAAAATTGGATATTAAAAATAAAATAATGAAAACTAAATTGAAAATATAATATAAATAAATAAATAATTAGTATATTAAAATTTTATACTTTTTGTTGGATATCCCTCCAATTTGGAAGAAGTTGGGCTCAAATTGTGTTGGGCTTTTATCGGGCTTTAATAGGCCCAAGGACCCACTTTTGTCAGGGTTAATTTTCAGCTAAATTAGCTGGGTAAGAGTGGCGGCAGATTGGCACAGAGAAGAACAGCAGATCAGCACATAATACAGTGAACAGAGCTGAAATTCGGGTTACAGATGGCAGCGCGCAGCTGGAGATCAAACCTCGATAAGGACGTCAAACGAACTCCGATTGGGACGAAATTTTGACAGCGGCTTCACAACACGTGGGGCTAAGTTCTGAAAGGGGAGGAAGATTAATCGCTGCGTTGTTGTTTGGTTGAGCACATCCCTTCCCAACAAGTGGTATCAGAGCCTCGGGTTAGAGAAGTTTGAGTTTTTTCGGTGTTTTTGAGATGAAGAAGTCTACAAGATCTATGTTCAAGTTGAATGCAACTAACTACTCTATATGGACGTCTCGGATGGAGAATCTTCTATTTTGCAGGGATTTGTACGATCCCATTGAAGGGGATTCCGGGAAGCCCAAAGATAAGGATGACAAGGTTTGGGAACGCACAAATCGGAAGACTATTGGTTTGATTCGACAGTGGATAGACAATAGTATTTATCATCACGTTGCTCAGGAGACAAATGCGAAAGTTTTGTGGGATAAATTGACAAATCTCTACAAGAGGAAGACTCTGCAAAATAAGGTCTTTCTCGTGAAGAAGTTGGTTCATCTTTGTTACTAGGATGGAGGTGATATGGCTGTGCCCATGAGTAATTTCCAAGATATTGTTAACCAGTTGACGAACTTGGAGATAATACTACTCGATGAGTTGCAAGCTTGTCTACTTTTAGGGACTCTACCGGATAATTGGGACACACTTGTGGTTGCATTGAGTAATTATGCGCCAAATGGGAAGCTATTATTGGCCACGGTGACAAATAGTTTATTTAATGAGGAGACTAGAAAGAAAAGCTCTTGGATTTCCATTCGGTCTGAAGCTTTGGTTACTGAACAATGGGAGAGAAGTCAAAGCAAAAATTTCTCTTCCAAGCATGGTAACTCACGTGACAAATCGAGGGGTAGATCAAAGTCGAAGACGAGGAAAGTGGTCACTTGCTATCACTGTGGAAAAGAGGGACATTACAAAAGGGAGTGTCGAGCTCTAAAGAAAAATCAGAATGGCAACGGTGAGAGCAAGAAGGAAGAAGGCACTATAGCAATGGCATTTGTTGGAGAGACCCACATCGTTTGTGATGAAACCTATGTGAATTTCAATTGTCAGGACTCTACCTGGGTTGCAAATACAGGTGCCTCGTTTCTTGTCACTCCTCATCGGGATTTCTTCTCATCTTACACTACCGGAGACTATGGTTATGTGAAAATGGGGAATGGACAGTCATGCAAGATTGTCAGTATTGGTGATGTCTGTCTAGAGATCGAGCTTGGTTGCAAGTTGCTTATGAAGAAGGTGAGGCATGTTCCAGAAATTCGCCTTAACCTAATCTCGACGGGTCAGCTTGATGATGAAGGCTACAGTAACGAATTTAGCAATGGGTGATGGAAGCTCTCCAAGGGTTCGTTAATTGTGGCACGGGGTCAGAAGACCGACACTCTCTACAGGCTGCATGCCAGGCACAACTCCGGTCAGGTTAATATTGCCGAGGATTATCCTATCGAGCTATGGCACATGAGACTTGGGCATATCAGCGAGAAAGGTATTCAAATTCTTGCTAGAAAGCAGTCTTTGTCTGTTAAAGGTATGCACTTGAGCACTTGTGATCATTGTTTAGCTGGTAAGCAGAGGAAAGTTTCTTTTGTTAGAAGTCGTCCCTCTAGATGTGATCATATACTTGATCTTGTGCATACTGATGTTTGTTTCATGTCGGATAGATCTCTTGGTGGTGTTATCTATTTTGTGACATTTATAGATGACCACTCCAGGAAGGTTTGGGCTTACCCTATGAGAACTAAAGATCAGGTGACTGAGATTTTTAAGAACTTCCATATAGCAGTGGAAAGAGAAACGGGCATGAAGCTGAAATGTGTCAGAGCTAATAATGGTGGTGAGTATAGGGGTCCTTTCGAGAACTATTGCAGGACTCACGGTATCAAACTTGAGAAGACGGTACAGAAGACACCACAGCAGAACGGGCTTGCAGAGAGGATGAACTGCATAATTGTTGAGAGAGTTCGTTGTATGCTTTCTCAGGCGAAACTGTTTAAGTCTTTCTGGGGCGAGGCAATGAGGACAGCGGTTGATCTTATTAATCTTACACCGTCAGTTGCACTTGATGGAGATGTACCCCAGCAGGTGTGGACCAGCAAGAAAGTATCGTACAAGCATCTCAGAGTCTTTGGGTGTAAGGCATCTATTCACATTCCTCGAGATGAAAGATCGAAGCTCGATGCTAAGGTAAAACAATGCATCTTCTTGGGTTTTGCACATGAAGAGTTCGGGTACAGGTTTTGGGACCTTGATAGCAAGAAGATCATCAAGAGCATGAATGTTGTGTTCTTTGAGGACCAAACAATCGAGGATTTGCAAAAGTTAGAGAAGACCAGAGTAGGCAGTCCTCACGAGATTTCTATTCATGTATCGGTTGATGTAGAGCATCCACTGGAAGAGGTACCTGGTGAGTATGAAGAAACCACAACTGGGGGTGAGATTCCTCAAGTAGATGATGATGTGACTACGGATGATATAGGCTCACAGTTACAGTTAGAGCCTGCAGATAATCTACCTAAACGATCTGACAGAGTAAGACGACCTTCTACAAGATATCCGCCTCATGAGTATGTGCTACTGACTGACGGGGGAGAACCTGAGTGCTATGATGAAGCTGTAGCACATGAGCACAAGGAGCACTGGTTGAAGGCGATGAATGAGGAGATGAACTCCTTGTCTGAAAATCACATGTATGACCTAGTGAAGCTTCCGCAAGGTAAGAGAGCATTAAAGAACAAATGGGTCTACATGTTGAAGACAGAGAACTCGCGACCTCGATACAAAGCTCGACTGGTAGTGAAAGGTTTCAACCAGAAGAAAGGAGTTGACTTCGAGGAGATCTTCTCGCCCGTTGTCAAGATGTCATCGATCCGAGTTGTTCTCGCATTGGCAGATAGTCTGAATTTGGAGATCGAGCAGCTCGATGTAAAAACAACTTTCCTGCATGGTGACTTGGAGGAAGAAATATATATGGAACAGCCTGAAGGATTCCGAGTTAAATGTAAGAAGCATTTAGTGTGCAGGCTGAGAAAGAGCTTGTATGGGCTTAAGCAAGCACCTCGGCAGTGGTACAGAATGTTTGACTCTTTCATGTTGAACCATGGCTATAAACGGACAACTTCAGATCATTGTGTGTTCGTGAAACAATTCTCGGATGGTGATTTTATCATTTTACTGTTATATGTGGATGATATGTTACTTATTGGTCATGATATGAGCAAGATTGCAGAGTTGAAGAAAGAGCTCAGCAAGTCCTTTGCCATGAAGGATTTGGGACCGGCAAAGCAGATCCTTGGGATGCATATTTCTCGTGACAGATCAAGTGGAAAAATTTGGCTTTCTCAAGAGAAGTACATCGAGAAAATTTTGGATCAGTTCAACATGGGTAATGCTGAACAGTTTCATCACCACTTGCTTCTCATTTCAAACTTAGCTCGAAGTAATGTCCTCCAAGTGAGAAGGAGAAAGAAGAGTGAAGAAAGTTCCGTACTCATCAGCTGTAGGAAGTTTAATGTATGCCATGGTCTATACAAGGCCAGATATCGCTCATTCTGTTGGTGTGGTTAGTCGTTTTCTCTCCAATCCGGGGAAAGAGGAACATCCAATGTGTGTTTACACTTTGGCACTGGTAAGCCGGAGTTAGTGGGCTACACGGATGCGGATATGGAAGGAGATATCGATTCCCGGAAATCCACTTCGGGATACTTGATGACTTTTGCAGGGGGAGCTATTTCATGGCAATCAGGGCTTCAAAAGTGCATCGCTTTGTCTACAACGGAAGCCGAATACATTGTGATAACCGAAAGTTGCAAGGAGATGTTGTGGTTGCAAAAGTTTTTGTAGGAGTTGAGCTTAAAGCAAGAAAGGTATGTTCTACACTGTGATAGTCAAAGAGCCATTCATCTTTGCAAGAATCCCACTTTCCATTCGAGGTCGAAGTATATCGATATCAAGTTTCATTGGATTAGAGATGTGTTGGAGTCCAAGCTGGTGAAGCTAGACAAAGTGCACACTGATGAGAATGGAGCTAATATGATGACAAAACCTCTCGCTAGGGAGAAACTTCATATTTGCCGAAGTATAGCCGGTATGCTCGAAGCCTCCAAATAGTCGGGAGGGGGAGTTTGTTGAATATCCCTCCAATTTGGAGGAAGTTGGGATCAAATTGTGTTGGGCTTTATCAGGCTTTAATAGGCCCAAGTACCCACTTTTGTTAGGGTTAATTTTAAGCTAAATTAGCTGGGTAAGAGTGGCGGCAGATTAGCACAGAGAAGAATAGCAGATCGGCACAGAATACAGTGAACAGAGCTGAAATTCGAGTTACAGAGGGCAGTACGCAGCTGGAGATCAAACCTCGATCAGGACCTTAAACGAACTCCGATTGGGACGAAATTTTGATAGCGGCTTCAAAACACGTGGCGCTAAGTTCTGAAAGGGGAGGAAGATTAATCGCTGCGTTGTTGTTTGGTTGAACATATCCCTTCCCAACACTTTTATTCCTAAAAAAACTGAAAAAAAAAAAAAAAACAGAGGGAGAGTGTGTGTGTGTGTGTGTGAATAGTAGCCGATTGTCGAGGAAGGGGGTGGAGGTTCCCCTTCGGGCACCTCTCCCCGTCAGGGACAAAGGAACTATGTAATAACTAATAGGAGCAAAACGTATTAAAAGTAATCTGTCAATTTCATCCTCAATATTTAGCTCAGTCATCAATTTCATCTCTGAAACATCAAAGCCATCAAAATCGTCCCAAACGATTGATGCCATCCATCAATTCATTCCTTTCGTCCACCAACTGTTAAAGAGGGCCAAACGGTGTGAAAAAAATAGGTTTAATCTTAAAAATAAATAAAGAAAAAAATGATCTTTTGGGTAACAGGGGCTCGCCAGTGGGGATACTAGTCGGCCACCTTTGCCGGATGAGGTCGTCAGAGAATCTTGATACCTTCGACAACCTCATCTAGGGGCCAGTAGCCGGCCACCATCTAGATTCTTCTTTTATTACTTTAAAAACCTTTTTTTCCATTCTTTTTTTAATTAAAGTATCTTTTTTCAACACCATTAAGTCCACTTTAACAGTTGATTCATGAAAGGAATGAATTGAGGGACATAACCTTGATGGCCTTCATGGATGAAATGAACGGCCAAGTTAAACATGGATGACTGAAATGATAGTTCACTCAATTTATAAAGTTTAGGATGAAATCGAAGAAAAAAAATGTTTAGTTAAGAAACAATTAAAAGTGAAAGACCAAAAATGATTTTTTTTGTTTTTGTTTTGATATTTGACTCCTCCACTTTCTTTTTCACACTAATCTTTCTCCAAGGCTTACTTGGCCAGGAAATCCCAATCACCCTCGGCTGTGATGTGCTGGCCATCGAATATCGACCCCCAATCAGATATGATCCTCCCCAGTCCCCCTCTCAATCATTCAGTCTTCTCTCTCACATGGAAAATTCCTTTTCCTCCTATTCCGCAGGTGCCGAATGACTCTTTGTATACATGCGCCCTTGCTTCTTTTAAATAATTACATCCATGTCATTCGGTATATCGGGCTGTGTCGAATTCGGAGGATATAGCATATTACCTCTCACACTCTTCTCTCCCCTCGAGCTCAAGTTAGACAGCACACAGCCCTCATCAGTTTGTGGTAATTCCTTCCGAATAAATTAATAAATAGCAATGAGTAGGACTATTGATATTACAAAATTCTCATTTTGGGATAGCAGGTACACACTTTATGCCAACTCCTCTTCAATCGAATGAATCAGAACAAATTGAACTGGTACCAATTAGGACTTCTTATACCTTGATATCGGCTTTTATATTTTGTACCGACTTCCCCCGAATTATCAACATGTTGCAACAAATTAAACTGTTGTATGTATCACGGAATTCTTGTTTTATATGATAATAACGTTACATTGTGTAGTAACTCCCCCTAGCTAAACTGGTTAGTACAAAATGAGCTATTGGGACAATGAAAATTCTTGTATTAAGATAATGACTTTATATTTTGTTTTTGATAAATTTGTAATGAACATTTCACCCACAGGATATAAAAACATTAGTTGACAGAATTATTAAAAAGGGTTAAATAAGAATATATCAATATTAAGAATTGTGTTTTCCATGATTTATTGTGAGAGAATTAGAAAGAAATTGAAAAGTGAAAGCAAGCCCACATGGTATTGCTATCAGTCAGCTTAGTCAAACTGAGATGAAGCCTGGACCACTTCTCAAATTGGCTAAAATTATTAGCCAGGGTATTTTATGCTTGTTAGTGTATCTTAAAAATAGCAGACCGTGTCTATTTAACAAGGCATCATATATTTCCCGCGGGAACCGAGACCGACTTCGTGCCTTTCTTAAGAACCACATTATCGGGGAACATTTCCGTTATGACTTGTTTGAATATATCGGGAAAAAAAAGGAGGAGAGGATTCGAAATAATTAACCTTATTCCTCCAAATCCATCGGTAAAAATAAACATTTTTTTCCAACCATTTCTTTAATCCGTCTAAATAGATGTTCAAATAATTTATAATATATCAGGCTAAAACATTCTTGACTTTTTCTTTTCGGTGGGGAAAAATTCCTGATTTAAATAGAGAATTTTGAAAGTAGAATGATATCTTTTCCGTCCTTTCCATCCAAATAAGACATAGATGTTCTCAATTTTAAGGGATTTGGTTTAGTGATTAATGTGCATCCAAGTTTACATCGAGACTCGGGTTCTAATCCCCTTGGGGCCACCGGAGCGCTTTTGACGTAATTACCCACTCCGTGCGCCACCGGGGGTTCATAGAGCCCCGGGGATTAATCGGGTGAAGCCCGGACACCCCGGGTTAGCAAAAAAAAAAGCATAAATGTTCTCTCTTTTGATTTATTTTAATTTTCATTTACATTACATGTAAGGAGAAGTTCTTTTACTGAATATTTTCTGCGGTCTGCCCATCAATTGCCAAATTGGGCAGTTGATTCTTAATCGGTTTATTGTCTGACTTCTGAGTCTTTTGCTTTACTCGCAGAAGGTATTCTTTCTGCTGTAGGTATAGTGGCCGATGGAAAATTTATACAAACCAAAAAAAAAAAAAGGTTACAATTTAGTGTTTACCTTCATGAGCAAAAGAAAAAAAAGAAAGGGATTTCGTTTACCCCAGCTGTAATTGTAAACCACAGCCCTAAGACCTATCAGCATCCCCTTTTCTTTTGGCTTTTAGGTCCGAAAATGGGTTTTTATTTTTAATTTAAATTTTTTTAGTGTCGTATATATGTATGATAATTTTTTTCAAAGAAGAACCTCAATGTTTTTTTGGGGGAGAAAAAAAAAACCTCTACTTTGAATCTTAAAGTAATTATTATTAGGGAGGTGCTAGATTTGGGTCCAAAACCAGCGAGATTTTGTCATCCTTCTCTCCCTGAGTATCCATCACGGTTGTGATGGGTGGCGGGTTTTCGATCCTCACTGCATAACTCGTTTATAATTATATTCATGTGTACACCCATGATTAGCTTCGACGTTGCATGATTATTGACTCCAAAGTCACTCTTATTTTCATATTTGTAGCATACACGTCGAGTCGATCCAACGGTGTTCACAAGAGCGAGAGATGTAGAACTATCAGATGCAACTCGTTTATAATTATATCTCCGCCCCCTGCTACTTCTTCGATTAGCTTTTCTACTTCTTCCTTTTTTTCTTTTTTTCTTTTTAAAAAAGTTTCTCATTTTTTGCATTCACTAGTATTGTTACTGTTATTACTATTTGAAATTAAAGAATAATTTTTTTCTTGGAAAAGTTAAGGAGATTTTAAGGTGTCTATATATTAAATTATTTTGAAAGCACGTGTCCTTAATTTCTAATCAATTTTGTTTTTATTATATATAGGAAAAAGATAAAGTGTAAATTTTCTTGATTAGCTCGTAATTATATTTGATTTTTGGGCTCACATTTTAATGCTAAACTTAATAATTTATATATATATATATGTATATAATGCTAGATCGTGTCTAGCATCAACCTTAATTGGAGGCAAGTCCATGTTCTTGATCAATTCATGGTCATGGCGGCTAATATCCAATCAAATCAATTTAAGCCAATCCAGTGAAGTCTTCTAAGGATAGTGATTGAATAAATAGTCTCTTAGAGGATCGTGACCTTCCACAGTCAAATCCGTGTTCTTTTTACTATGTATATAATACATACATATAAATTACCTTTCCATAAAAAATATATCCAATAATATTTACATATATTCAACGAGTGCTTCTTTCCCAAGTAAATGCACTTTTATATGTTATTATTATTATTATTATATGTTTTTTATTCACTCACTCAGTACTATTCATTAAATAATACATTCAATACTTTACGCAAAAAGAAGAAATATATATTATATGTATATATATGTATTTTATTCAGCAAAAAAAGTATATATATGTATTTTGTTATTTAGCTAAATCTGGTATTTCTGACTTCGTTTGGGAATATATCTTTCAAATCTGGTATCGGTGGAAATAGGAAAGATCCCGCCAATTTCTGACCAGCGCTCCAGAGGCTAAGACCAAAACATATATTAGATCAGATCCATTGACATGATAGATATTATTCACTTCTTTAAATGATGCTGTAGAAAAATCCTCCTTGAAACAAGTCGCAAGTATATACGTTCTAAAAAAAAAAAATCGTAACAAGTGGGAGTAAGCTAACACGGAATCGAGGCCGATCGACTTGCTTGTGAAATCAAGCATGTAAAGATGCTTGATCAGAACTTAGAAGTTCAACCAGATGTACTAATAAAACATACCATCCGGATCTTTGGTTGGACCCCTCATCTGATCTGATATGCTTCAATTAATTCTGCGACGAGATGTTTCACCTAATCAATAATATTGGCTGGCACTAATGATTCGTCCACATTACTTAATGTTTGCAATAAATTTAAGGACTTCTCCTTTAGGTTAATTTAAGGAGATCATGATTATATGTATGAACAAGATCGATTCGTGACTAAAACTATTAACAGAACACTGCACTCGATGTATTATGTGCGGAGGGTGGTTGTCCTCGTATAGAGAACACGCAATCTTGATGTCCTCGTATATGACCGTCACATATATCCTCTCCCGGTACTTTGATAATATGGTAGGGATAACCGCCTTTCCGCTCAGCCCCGTGCATATTTTCTGTCTTTTGATGTTTTAGTAAAGTCATGAATTTAAATTTTGTCATTAACATATCGACCGGGGCTTATTCTTATTCGGGTCCCGATTTAGATCGAGAAAATAAGGGAGAGGCTGAATCACAATTGATTTTGGCGCCCGAAGAGAAGAGGAGAGAAGACAAACATTCCTAAAAAGAGGCCTTTTGGCTTTTCTCTGAGCATGCCCCACCCCCATGCAGATATAGTTCCATTGTCCGTACATCTCCTACCCCTTCTGCTCTCTGTCTGTCTCTCTCTCTCTCTCTCTCCCCCTCTGCTCTGTTTGTCTCCGATCAATCGTCTCTTTCTCTCAATCTCTCTCGCTGCTCTGCTCTGTGCTCTGATCATCTCATTTTTCCCATCGCCGTTCCCAAAGAAGGGTTTTTTCCTTCTTCTTCGTCTTCTTCTTCTTGTCGCTTGTTTCTTGTTCCCTCCGGGCTGCCGTCTCTGGAAAAATCTGCCACAATGGAGTTCACGTACCCGGTTGCCCGGAGAACCCGGTTCCAGAAAGGAAAACTCTCGACGGCCTCTTCCTCAAGAGTCTCGGAGATGAAGAAAGGGGGCACCTTTCCGTCAAATACGAAGGCAACGGGAGCTTCTTCCTCCTCTACCGCGAAGAAATCACGAATCCCCACCGACGTAGCCCGTCCCGGCGACAGAGGAAAGCGTCCTCGTTTAGGTCGAAACCGGAGTGAGGACAGAGACTACGAGGTCATATCCTTGGGAGATTCCTCCGATACTAGTGATGACGACAATGGTTTAGACGTGGGGTTTGGCAGCGGGGGAAGTAGTGATCTTCGTGCTGGGGCGATGCATGATAGGGAGATGCATGAGAGGAGGAGCGGGGGTGAAGAAGACGACTATAGTGTGATCCATCTCGGGCCAAGCTCCTCCGATGATGAGGAGGAGGGTGAGGAGAGGCTTCCCGAAACTAATTTGGGTTCGGATGAGTATGAGACCTCTGCCGAGAGTGAGGCTGCGGACAGTGATGATGAGGGCTTTGGCCTTAGTTCGGAGTCTGAGGAGGAGACTACTGGTGATGAGGGAACAGAGAGTCGTGATTACATTGTTCGGCAGCACGAAAAGGCCAGTAAAGAGAGGAAACGCGGAGGGCCTAGAGCTCAACAGGAGGAGGAGACTACTGGTGATGAGGAAACAGAGAGTGATGTTGAAATTGTTCGGCAGAGTGAAAAGGCCGGTAAAGAGAGGAAAAGAGGAAGGCCTAGAGCTCAACAGGAGGAGACCGCTGGTAGTTCCCGCAGAGGTGGGCCGCGATCTCACGGTCCTCGTTCGAACCAGGTGGACGATGTTGAGGTGATTAGCTTAGGATCGAGTGATACCGATGATATGGATGACTTCCCCGATGTGTTTGCTGGTGCACCGGTGCCTGGTGCAGTTGCTAGCCGCACTCGGTCCAAGATGGGCCCAAGAATGAGCGTGAGAGGGGCCACGGGACCAGGACACGCTTCATTTTCAAGCTGCCATTTAAAAATGAGGGAGAAAGAGATTGCACTCGGTCCCCTGAAGAAGGATGCGCCGAAGATGAAGAAGGGAGAAGGTAAGAGGAAAAGTGAAGGAGATTCAAGAGGTTCCGATCATTCTTCGAAGAAGAATGGGGTCGAGAGGGAGAAAGAGATTGCACTCGGTCCCCTGAAGAAGGATGCGCCGAAGATGAAGAAGGAAGAAGGTGAGAGGAAAAGTGAAAGAGATTCAGGAGGTTGCGATCATTCTTTGAAGAATGGGGTAGAGAAGCAGAAAGAGATTGCACTCGGTCCCCTGAAGAAGGATGCGCCGAAGATGAAGAAGGGAGAAGGTGAGAGGAAAAGTGAAAGAGATTCAGGAGGTTGGGATCATTCTTCGAAGAAGAATGGGGTAGAGAAGGAGAAAGTGATTGCACTCGGTCCCCTGAAGAAGGATGCGCCGAAGATGAAGAAGGGAGAAGGTGAGAGGAAAAGTGAAAGAGATTCAGGAGGTTGGGCAGAGAGGGACTCAGACGTTCTCAGCAGCAGCAAGGCACCTCCAAAGCAGCAACTTCATTCTATGAAGAAGGAAGGGGTGGAGAGGAAGTCTGACATTCTCAGCAGTAGCATGGGACCTCCAAAGAAGCAGGAAGCTGCTCCTGATATTCGCGAGTCTGAGAACTCAGCTGGGGATGATGAGAATTCGGACTCATGTAGCAGCGACCATGCAAGCAATACCGTGGTAGAGGAGAGCAAGGCAAGTGATACTGTGGTAGAGGAGAGAAAGGCAAGCGATACCGTGGTAGAGGAGAGAAAGGCCCCGGCTCGGAAGATGATCACGAGAAAGTCTGACTTTTTCAAAATCCTTGCCGAATCAATATGGAAAAAGGATGGAAGAATTGGAGACGAGTGCCAACAACAGCAGCAGGTGAGGGAGCTGCTTCCAGTGAAGTTCTCCTGGTTTGATGATGAGAAACCTGTGGAGAAATCGGAGTACGAGAAGGAGATGGATTACATGTGGAACATGATGAACCTTGGTCTCCAGGCCGATCAGATTGGATCGTACTCTCCTCGGGTGAGTTTGTGAATTAACTGATTCACTTTATGTTATATGATTTGTGATAGCTAATTCGACATGGCGTGAGCTCTATGATTGATCGTTATTTGGACTAATGGGATTGGAGGAGATTGTACTGAATGTACATATACGAGCGAAATGGACTGTCCTGTAATTCTGGATATGAAACTAACTTTTCTGATGGAATCTGTTGAAGGAATGGAAAATCAAATTATCATAGTTGTTTGGGTTTCGAATTTGAATACATTCTCTTTGATGCATCTGTCGGAAGACTGAATTTTCCTGATGCCCTGCAGAATGAGGATACAGATGCAGACGATACAGAGCTTGAGACATCTCAAGCTGCCCTCTGCCGCCAAGGGAAGCATGTCCTCATCCTTGAAGAGCAAGTTGGCCAGAGGTGCCGTTACTGTTCCCACATTGCGGTTGAGATAGACGACTACTATGCCCCATTTGTAAGTTCTTTCGGTCCTAATCATTAGTGTAGAAGCTGCTTTCTGTCGAAAAATGCCTCAGAATTTTACAGTCTTTTTCTTGTTCCTGTTGATTCAATTTTCAGGAGAACTTCCCCTCAGAAACGCAGCACAGGGGTTACCACCGGGGTAAGGATGCTGCAACCTTAGACGCCCTTCACTTCCAGGCCCCCGAGAACTGTTGTGCTGATTACTTAGGTCCCATTGACAGTGGAACTGTGTGGGATCTCATTCCAGGAGCAAGAAATCAAATGTACCCTCATCAAAGAGAGGGGTTCGAGTTTATGTGGAGGAATCTTGCAGGGTCCATCATTCTTGATGAGTTGAGAAGCTGCTCTTTACAGAAGGAGAAAGATATCGGTGGCTGCATCATTTCCCATGCTCCTGGGACAGGGAAAACCCGCCTGACCCTCGTCTTTCTTCAGGCATATCTCGAGTTCTTCTCTGACTCCCGTCCTGTGATTATTGCTCCCGCGAGTTTGCTCCTCACATGGGAGGACGAGATCAAGAAATGGGGAGTTGGAGTTCCATTTCATAACTTGAACGCAGAGCTCTCGGGGAAAGAGGATACAGAGGCTCTCAAGATGCTCGACTGCCACAGGCTCTCTCGTAACATCGACTCAATACGAATGATGAAGTTGTATTCATGGAGTAAGAGCAAGAGCATCCTGATAGTGAGTTATGAAATGTTTGTCAAACTCACTAAGGAAAGTGAGCGGACAGAGCAGATGAGGAAGATCCTACTCGAGCTACCAGGTCTGGTAATTCTCGATGAAGGTCATATTCCTCGGAACCGAGAAAGTGATGTGTGGAATCAGATAATTAGGCTCAAAACGAAGAAGCGAGTTATTTTGTCGGGGACCCCATTCCAAAACAACTTCGACGAGCTCCACAATACGCTCTATGTTGTCAGACCGAAGATTGCTGAGTCAATCCCCCGACACTTAAAGAGGTTCTGTCAGAGGGGGACCAGTATTCATTTCAATGGTGACCCTGATGAAGTAATTGATGAGATGAAGGCAATCATGGCCCCCTTTGTTCACCTTCACAAGGGGGATATACTGCACAAGAATCTCCCTGGACTGAGGGACAGTGTGGTGGTCCTGAACCCAAGTGAGCTGCAGGTGGAGGTAATGAGGATCATTCATGGTGCTGAGGATGACTCTGAGACTGCTAAGAAGAAGAGGAAGGACAACGTGTTTGACTTCGAACACAAGCAAGCTCTAATCTCAGTCCATCCTTCTCTTGCGCTTAGCTTCGAACCTGAGGAGAGGTTAGTAATCTCCAGAGAGGAGGAGAAGCTTGAAGCACGCAAGCTCGACCCCGGCGAGGGAGTCAAGACAAGGTTCATTGTGGAGTTCCTTCGGCTCTGCCTCACGATGGGTGAGAAGGTCCTTATCTTCAGCCAATACATCAAGCCGCTGGACCTAATTGCCCTCCAGCTGAGCTCAAGTTTTAAATGGACGATGGGGAGAGAGGTGCTCATGATGATTGGGAAACTCCGCATGAACCAGAGGCAATCGATGATCGACCTCTTTAACCAACCTGAGAGTGAGGCGAGGGTCCTCCTGGCCTCCACCAAGGCTTGTTCAGAGGGGATAAACCTTGTAGGTGCTTCTCGTGTCATCCTGCTTGATGTAGTGTGGAACCCTGCTGTGGAAAGGCAAGCAATTAGTCGGGCCTACAGGCTTGGACAGAAGCGCGTGGTCTACACATACCACCTCATTATGAAAGGGACCTCCGAGTGGGAGAAATACCAGAAGCAAGCCCACAAGGATCGGCTATCTGAGCTCGTATTCTCTGCTACCACATCCAATGGGGATAAGAATGAGAAGAAATCGGGTGTTGTTTTTGATGATAAGATTTTGGAGGAGTTGACTTCACACCCGAAGCTCAGGGACCTGTTTGATCAGATCAGGTACCAGCCCAAGCAGATGGACTTAGTTGAGAATTTCGGGCCAAACAATTGATCCAGCTGATAGGGAACTGTATGATTGGTTTTGAGAACGCTTGCGGTAGATAGAAAGTCGAGAAGCCTTTCGTTGTTATAACTCGTGCTGGTAGATTTTATCACAGTAGCCTAACAACTGTTGAAAGTCTGACTTTGTAGTGTGGATACTGATATATTGTATTGCTAGGGTATGTTCGATAAGATCTCAAACGGCGCTCTGCTTGATTCAAAATGATTGACTCGTTTGCAAGTTGTATATTCCTGATTGCTCTAATTTGTTTGTTCTGCTCAATCAGTTGTGTTTTGTTATTTCTGTGTTACTTTTGTTGCTCGCTCCATTGCTTCCCTTCTGTTCAAGTGTGGTTGCGTGGTGATCACTTTCTTCAACCTGGGAATTTCCTTGTTCACTGCAATTTTATGTCGGTACTGCCAAAAGTGGAGATCTAGTTGCCATTGAGTTTCTTGTGGAGATGGTTGAATGCTTTACCGGGTTTACAGTACGAGGCAGAGAGAACGCGGGAAACATGAGGTTCTTTCTTGAATCAGTTAACTTTGATGTCCCATGAACTAATAATGCTTTTTTCCAGAAGCCTTGTTGAGTTCTCGATGTTGCATTTCCTAGCGCTGAATCAATATGAAGCCTATGCCCCTTGTCTAGCATGTGGTGACCGGGATGATGAACTTCGATATGCAGTTCTGCCGTTAATGTTACCAGCAAAGTCCCGACTTCTACGTGTGGTGTAAACTGGCTTCCGCTGTTGTGGAGTTAATTGGCGGGCTGCTGTAGTAACCGGGTTCGTTCTGTATTCCTATTCAAACTCATTTCACGCATTCACAATGCATTATTGATCTTTTGTGAGAGAGATCGGATATGTACTTCAGTTGCCCTATCATTTACTATTTTTTCGATTGCTTTTCATACTTCAGCCAGCCCCACTCAATCAAGAGTTAGCGTCAGCTAATCAAAGCATACGTAGAAAGGTAGTAAGGCACCAAAAGGAAAAGAAAGCCCTTAGCAATAATGGAATGAAGTTTGCTTCCATATGAAGTCTGTTCGAGACGAGAATTGAAACACGGAATATTCAAACGTTACCCTTCACGGACGTTTCCCGTTTGGTTCCCAATAACCCCGTGTTGTGCTCCAATATGAAAATTTGACGAAGAGGTTAGAGCGTAGCACATGAACCGGATGAACTTTTTTTTTTTTTTAAACCATAGATAAACTTAAAAAAAAAATCCCTAAATTGGTCCATATTATATTGAATTCTAGTCGTGAAGTTCGTGCTTGCATGGGATTCAACGCGATCTTTTTTTCATTAATTTTATTATATAAAATATGTGCTATGAATTATTAGAAAAAGTAATTTACAATCAATAACAATATATTATTATACATACATAAGACTAAAGATTATTTAATTTTGCAAAAAAGATAAGAAAAAAACTACTTAAAAAAGAGACTTAATATATGTCTTGAAAAATCCAACAGTCAAGATTACGAAAAAAAAAAAAAAGGTTCAAATCTAGCAAGATGAATTTTTTATCTCAACATTATCAAAACTTAACACTTAAACCACATAGACAAAATTGAAGAACCCTCAAATTCTACGAAAGTTCGTGTGTGAGACAAAACAAAATGTTAAAGAACTCACATCAAAAAATCTAATTTTGGACGAACCTAAACTAGACTTGTGTGCACGCAAAAAATTGAAGAAATATAGTGTTATAATATTTTTAAAGTTGGATTGGTCACAGTTTATATGTGATACATTCACTATTGATAGCTATTGTACATAATGTAATATCGATAGTAAATCATATCTTTATCTATAAAAAAATGATCTGATTTACTTTTTGAAGACCAAATATATAACAAACTATATTTATAAAAATAATAATAAACCTATATCTACATGTTTTAAAAAGTTTTAAAAATAAAAATAAATTTCGTTTTCTAAAAAATAAAAAAATCGAGAAAATACCGACCAATTCCAAAATCTAGATTTATTCTACTTTAAAAAATAAAAAATAAAAAATTATAAAAATCTAAAAAATTGAGAAAATAGTGAATGGTCCCACAATATATATATATATATATATATATTTTAAATATCTAAAATTTTATTTTATTAAAAATAAAAAAAAATCATTTAGAAACGGAGCTTTTTGAGGCTATCTGGCAGGAGTCACCTTTATCATGCTTTCATTTATACATATATATATATATATATTGACATTTCATCTTTGTTTCACTTAAAATAATCGCATTTTTGCTATAGGAGATGTTATGTCCATGCTACGCACGGTTCTATGCAAATTTTTAGTTATTCACATACTAATAGTCAATCACAAGAGAGTATAGTACAGTGACACACGTCCTGACTTGTTGACCTATATGTCATATGTTCGATACCTAGTGGGACTATCCGTGTCTTTTTATTAGTTATTTAGAAATTCTCTTTCAGTGTTCTAAAAGAAATTTGCTCTGATCACCTATTAAAATACTAGACGCCTTTTGTAATAGTATAGATATAAATAGGAAGTTGAAATTGAAATTGCTAGTTTGCTAAACCTATAACGACCCGACCTTTTGGTTGGAAGCAAAAAATCAATAGAAATCTTTGGCATCTGGTCATATAATTATACCAGGTGCGAAGGTTGTGCATTGCATAGAATAAAAGTGATCAATTTTTCCGACCTAGTGTAATTGCTATAATATAATAATTTGAAATTAAAAGTTTGAAAGTTCATGTTTCAAAAAATCGTTCAAATTTTCACAAAATCTTATATTAAATTAAAGTATTCTAAAAATATTTTTATAAGAAAGAACTCCTTTAAAAATTCAAAATTAAAAATCTTGCAATTATTAAATAATATTATTAAAATAAAAAATATATTTATCTATTAAAATTCAAAAAGGAGTAAAACTTCATTAAGTAATCCAGGCATTTTAACCTATAAAAAAAAATCCTTGCTTTTGAAGTCTATCAAATTGGACCTATCTCAGCCTTGCTTTCATGTATGCAGATAAAAGCCTCTGCGATGCGCAGAATAAAAGCCTTCTATGCTTTCATATGGTTCCCAAAATATCTTGTAGATTACCGTCATTGCACTTGGAATTATATTTTTCCTTTTTAAATCTAAAAGCTCAAAAAATATATAATATGTTATTAACACACCTGATCAGATAATATTTATTTAAAAAATTGAATAACTCAATATGTAAACATACACGCACACTGTACTGTTACAAAATTTGACAAAAAAATACTTATTTCAAAAATTTGAAAACTCAATATCTATGTGTGTTATCGGAAAATATATATTGCATTGACATCATATTAGAAGAATATTTATTTAATTTAAAAGATCGTGTTTTATTGAATATTCCGTAACTGATGGCATCTAATGCATAAATTAGATAAATATTTTATTTTATCCAAATCTTCTCAAAACATATTTCCAAAACTTTTAAAAAATCATCTTCATTAAAAATCAAATTTTAAAATTTGAAAAAGATCGTGCTTTATTAAATAATCCAGAAGTAATGGTACCCCATGAGCAAATTATAAAAACTGAAAATTTGTTTTTGTAAAAATCGTGCTTTATTAAATAATTCAAAAGTAATGGTACCCATGAGCAAATTATAAAAACTGAAAATTTGTTTTTGTAAAAGATCGTGCTTTATTAAAGTATTTCTGTAAAATTTTAATAATCATTTTAAAAACTGAAAATTTGTTTTTATTTAAAATTATTAAAAAAATTTAAAAATCGAAAAAATTTCATTTGGCGTACGGGCAATTTAAGAACATGAGCCTAGTCCAACATTTCTAAAAGTAGGACCCACTTAAGGTGATACTCCAACATTTATTCCTATTTTGCCCTCACTTACATAATTGAAATTACAATTTTGTCCTTTTACATAATTATCAAAAGCAAATTAATTCTTGAAAACATTATACCTTTTAGTTAATATCCCTTCATTCAAAAGTACAAAGTGAAAAACTCAATAACAGGTCATCCCACTCCTTGGGGCTAAATGAAAATCACACACCACTTTAATTTTTTTTATTTATATAGAAAATTATATCTTGTTTTTAATATTAAAAAACTATAAAACTTCTGTCAAAAGTTGTAACGGTGAAAGTTATATAATTTAACTAGACAAATCAAACTAATACTTGAATTAGTGTAGATAAACCCAAATTCTACGATGCAGATTTCAGATTTTTTCACACCATACAAAACTAATTTGGGCCTTTAGATCCCATGCAATCTAATTTGGACCATCTATTTTTTAAAGTTTTAAAATTTCAAAAACTTCCCTCAAAATCATGATCTGATCCATTTATTATGTAAAATGTGATTTTTGCTCACAATTCTTTTTATCAGCATTCGACCCCATCGATTTTAATATTTAATCATAATTTTCGACATTTAAAAAATAAAAATAAAAAGAAAAAGAAAGGAAGAATGGCGTCACTGCCGGCCACCCCCCCCCCCCCCCCCCCGGGAAGGGAGATCCCTGGCCTGTATGATATGTTGGATACTCTGCTTGAGTTTAGTGAATATAAAGAGGAGGGCATGGATTTATTTCTAATGAAGCACCTGTTCCTCATAAGCATATGTTTCTGCCTCCGCTTTTCCTTTGTCCCGAAACATTTTTCAGTAAAAGGGAAGCGTTGAATTGATTCCATCGACTTCTCTTCTCATTGTTTGACATCAAACATGAAAATATTAGTGTCGAGGATAGGATTAAGATTCATGTGCGGCGAACTCAGAGGCAACTGCCGACAAGCGCTCCACCTCCCCAAATTAAAAAAGAAAAATTGCAGAAAAAAGGGAGAGAGAGGAGATAGGGGGAGACATGGCGATACTGATTGATACAAACCATAGTTTGAAAAAGGACAAGGAAAAAACTGAGATGTTAAAACTAGTGCTTCAGTAGATGGAATGAAACACAATAAACTCAAAAGACGAGTCAACCAAGTAAGGTTTCTAAAGCTAAGGGCTTGTTTGGTTTCTGATTCTATTTTAGAATCACAATTCTAATTTAACTTTACCCACTACAAAATAAAATAACTCTTACAAAGTCAAAGAGTGGGCCCCATTTATACCACTTTTTTCCACAACAAAACAACATAACTCATACAAAGTCAAAGGGTGGGCCCCATTTATTCCACTCAAAATTAAAATCAAAATTTGATTTTAAAATCCTACTATGAAACCAAATGCAACCTAAAAGTTTTGATAGATAGCATTTCAGTAACATCCCCCTCCCCGTCCTCTATCATCGAATTCCAATAGGGTTCTGTTTTTTTACTTTCAAAAATTATAATTAAATGTTAAATATAATTTTTTAATCTTTTATGGTCGATGGCTTGGCACTACCTCATCGGTCCAGGCGCGAGGGCTAATTTGTAGCACTGGTGAAGGCATTGTTATCAAAACCGGACCGAACTGGCCTATTCGACCGGTCGGATCGGGAACCGGCACCATGTCCGGTTCGGTCTGCTGGAAAACCCAAGTTGTAGAAACAAACCGTTAGACCTATTGAAGCGGCCGGTTTTTGAGAAAAACTTCATTGAACCGGTCGGTTCTATGGATTTCCACTTTTGTTTTTTAATGTAAAAATTATTAGGTTGTGTGAGGATTTGAACCCATCACCTCTTATTTTCCATACTAGCATGCTACCAACCAAGTCATCACTAACTTCTTGTTCTTTTAACTCCATTTTAATGTACTTATTAAAATTCAACATTTATTTTAGAGTAAGAAATATTAAATATAGACATTTTCTGATACTATTCTTATATTTCATCATCCTTCTATCATAATTTTTTTAAATAATATGAATACTTATTTTATTTTAATTAAAAGTGCGGTTCGACCCATCGAACCCCGGTCGGACCCATTAATCCATTAACCCATACCCCTTCCGGTTCATCATCCGATCCGGTTGTGATAACACTGGGTGAAGGTTTGTGGGAGAAAAATAAGAAAATAAAGCATGAAAATATATTTTAAAAAAATCATGTACAATGAATGATCTATATTAAATGAAGGGTAATCTAAGGGTTCGTATTAGTTTTACACGGTATGAAAAATCTAAAAATGCCTACTGAAAAAGCACTCATAGACAAGTGCAATCATCATAAATTATTTCATATTTGATGTCAAATATTCATGATCCTGTATTTCACGCTTAGTCAATTAAATGTAACTATAAGTTCTCGATTTTGTTTCAAAAAAACTCAATATTCATGATCCTATATTTCAAAAAAGTATCTCATCTCTCATAAAATGTCTATCCATTTCTAATTTATAGGTTCTTTATAGGCCATTGATAGAAAATATTTGTGTGGTTCTTAAGTAACTTTTTTTTTTGTTCTTCACAGGTTTTACTAACTTTTTCCAATAATAGTATAGGTTTCCCCTAAATAACTAGATGTTATTACACATGCTAAGTTCCAAACATCGAGATCCTTAATGCCCAATTCATCTTCATCCTTTGGCAAGAACATCCAATCCCATTTAACTTTAGCACCCTTGCTTCCCCATTCTTCATTTTCCACAAAAAATCCCTAAAACGCTGCTCAACCATTCTAAGGACCTTTTTGGGGAGGACAAAGGCAGTACACCAGAAATTAACAAGTGAATGAATCAATGACTTAACCAACTACAATCTACCAGCACAGAGGTACTTAAACAGCCCACCCATCAATCTGACTAGTAATCTTATCAATAAGAGGCCTAAATTGCTATCCGTTAGCCTTTCAGGGATTAGAGGAGCCCTAAGATACTTAACAGGTAGAGAAGCCTTCTTAAATCCACTCATAATAGCATATCATGAACTAAAGAACCATCCATCCCAGCACAATATAGTTTAGTCTTTGCTGGATTCACTTTAAGGCCCAACACTTTATAGAACTTGTCAAAAATATCACGAACAGCTTGCATAGAAAGAAGATCACCTCTGAGGAAGATCATGAGGTCATTTGCAGACCCCAAATGTGTTAGGCTGACCTTGTTGCATTTTGGATGAAAGGAGAGTTGTCCTTCCGTAGCAGGCTTGTCAAGTAGCTTCGATAGGACTTCTATAGCCATTACAAATAGGTAGGGGAAAAGTGGATACCCTTGCCTTAAACCTTTCCTGCCCTTCAAATAAACCTCAAAACCACCATTGATACTTAAAGAGAAACGACGCCCAATTATGCAAGCAAAGACCCAGGTTGTGAACTGATCTAAAATGCCAATCACCTGAAAAATTTTAAGCAAGAAATCCCAACTGAGTCCTCAGACATTAAAATTTTATTTTGGACATTTTATGTAGAATTATTCAAAATCCTCATTTTGAGATGTGGCTTATAATAATTTGTAATTTTGTCAATATATTTTTCCAAATAGATATCGTTGTAATTGTAATATTCATATTTAGGTTTATTGATTGTATTAATATATTATCCATAATAACAATTCCTGAATAATATTACTTTCATTTTCCAAAGTAATTTAATATATTGAAATTTCTTGTCTTTTTTCAAATTGGAAATTTGTAAAGGTATAATCTGTATGCATATATAAAGTTGTATCCCAATGATAAATAGGGATAGAAAGGTGATTTTTTAAATGAGTAGACTATCACTGTCGCTCTCTACTTATTAATTTGCCACCGCTTTTGCTCATGGCTTATTTTTGCCATCAATTACCCCTAAACGTTTGCATTCCGTCTAACAATTATACCCCTCTATTTACCTTCGTGATAGAAAGGTGACATGGCATTTGAGCTGAAGATAATGTCATCCATGATATATTTTTTTTTAATGGCAGACAAAGGATAAGAGCAGAGATGTCGTTTGGCCCCCTTCCGACAACCTAAAACGATATCGTTTGTTCCTCCTCCTTCCCACCAATTCCCCCCTTTTAACTGAAATTCCAAATTGAAACCCTAACTCCCAAATCCCCAAAATTTCGCTCTGTTGCAGTAACAGAAGGGGAGAAATTGAAGACTTCAATGAGTTCACACTCTCAATTGCACTCTCGATGGTGTAATACGGATGGCGCAAATGATCCTATTGCTGGGAAAGAGAGCTAAGAGCTATTATCCAAGAAGCACGACTTACAACAGCTCAAGCAGTACTAGGGCCCCATTGATCTTTTACAATTGCGGGGAAAGAGCCGTGAAGATGACTTCTTACACTAAAATAAACCCCGGAAGAGCATTTTACCGATGCCTATTTTAGAAGAATGAGAGAAGGAGCTATGGGTACTTTGAATGGGAAGATCTGCTTGGGAGCTCATCCAAGGTTTCTGAGGAGCAAAGGTCGATTAGTCGTACGAGGAAGAGAAATATCTCCAATGAGAAACAACTGAATAGACTTAGAGTTGTTTTTTGGATTTTGGGATGGTTGTGTTTATAGGTTTGGTGATTGTTCTACTCGTGCAAATGAAGTGTGATATGAGAATGGTATGAGAATTAGTAGTAGTTTACCAATTTAGGGTTGGTTATGAGGATTTTCCTTGATGGAGTTGCTTTACATTTTGATATTTTTGTTTGAATCAACTCCTATGATGTATGTATTGAATGATGAATGAAGCAATGAAAAATGTTATTCTACAACAATATTCTATATGATTTTGACCAAATTAAACAATATCATTAAAACAAGAAGAACCATAATTTACAACCAAATAAGTATCTTATTTCCCAAAAGAAAAACCTATTACTGAAGTTTGCTTCATGTTATTTCTTAGTTTGTCATAATTCACAGCCAAACAAGCATCTTACTTCCCAAAAGAAGACCATAACCGACCTTCTAACCATGCATACTAGAATCCCAACCCAAAAGAAGAGCCACTACTGAAGTTGCTTCATAACTTCTAGTTGGAGTTAGTTGAAGACTCCTGGATTGTTGAACCCATCTCCTTTGACATAGCCCTTGCGACCTTGCTTGATGCTCGTAGAGATTCCCTTGTCACACACTTCTGCCCCTTCCATTCAAATGGTGCAGGGGTGACTCTTTGAGGATTATTTTGAACAGGTGGTGGAAAAGATGGATTTGGTGGCTGAAAGGGACTCCTTAGCTATTGTCTCATCTAAACAGGTGGTGGAGGAGATCGAATTGGTGGCTGTAAAGGACTCTTCAGCTGAGGCATTTGCATATGTTGTCTCAATTGAGTAGTTAGTGGAGGAGATGGATTTTGCGTGCTTGGCCTGCAAGGTGGGGGTCTCAATGTTGATGAAATTGGCATGCTTGGCCTTTGAGGTGGAGGTCTCACTGCTGTTGAAGTTGACATGATTGGTAGGGGTGGTGCATATACATATGGCCTACTTGGAGCCATCACCCATCCATATGTCCATTTTTTCTGTACTCCATTGAACAATACAATATATTATAGTAGATTTTACAACCAAACCAATATATAAGATCATTTTGTAATAGTATGATACCTGCACTTGATTGGAAATTGTTGGAGTTGGTATAAATAGTGAAACATCTTTAGGTTTGGTACACCATACAAATGATATAAAAATACCATTTTAACTATAAAATAATTGATACTTATAGTGGATTTTTGAGCTAATAAGTACCTAAACTTGATTGGATACTCTTGATGTAAGTGGGATTTGTTCTGATTGTAAGACAGTGCATGCATCACTGCTACTCTTGTGTGGTCCTTGACTATTTCTGCCGGTCCCCTGACCTTGACCATTTCTGCTAGTCCCATGTCCTTCACCCATTCTTCTAGTCCCTTGTCCTTGGCCATTTGTTCTGGCCCTCTATCCTTCACCCTTGATAGATTTGCCATGCATAATAAGAATGTGAAATTCTCATATTATAAGCATCATTATTAATTCTTTTCAATACTCAATTATTCATTTGATAAAATTACATTGTCCTTTGCAAAAGTCCTATCCTTCTTTTCTGGTCTTTCCTTGACTACAGTTCCCTTGCATAATCTAATATTGTAACCTTTCCCACCACACTTTCCACATGTGAATGTTTTTAGTTTTCTTTTTGCCTTGAATGGATTATCGAGCAAATCATTGACTCTATTTCTCTTCTTCTTAGGTCTCCATCCACCCTTGTAATACTTTGGATGATGAATAAGATCATCTCCATTATGTTCCCATTGGTCAAACCGTCTCACTTGTTGGATGTAAGGCCCGTACAATATCTCTCATGTCTCTTTCGAGTAATACTGATGGACAAATAGCTCAAGTTGAAGGTCATTATGATAAATACAAGCTACTGTATGAGTACATGGGATCCCACTAAGTTGTCACTCTTTAATTCTAATTTTCTTACCAACGAAATATTTTTCCAAAAGTTGCTGTAAAATTCTAGCTCTCATTATATCTATACGCATTAAGATCTCGATTCACTGGTTTCGTGGTTCGAGAAATAAAAAAGAAGAGGATCGAGGCATTTCTTCTGCTGATTCTTTCAATTTCGATAAATGTTGGTTGATCTAGTATATGTTGTTGCAGTTCTCTGATTTGGAGTCTCATTTCCTATATGATCCCTCTGAGTTCCATATCTGATGTGGCGATCAGATCTATTTATTGAAAAGGAATGATTCAATACAATTTTTATGTACCCACCAAATTTTTCTCAACTTAGTTGACTATTACCTTGGTAGAGATGTACCTTGTGTTGTGCAGAAGGAAGCAGGATAGCACGAGGCATCTTTATACAAAGAGTTATCATTTTTTTTTAGTACAAAGAGCATATCATTAGTTACAACAGAACGGTTTTAACATGCCGATCCCGAACGGCTTTAAAAAGACTCGATAAGAATCCCAACCCAAGCAAATCCCCCAACCCCACCCCGACCCCCTTCGGGGAAAAAAAAAGGACTTAATATGAAAGCACATAAAATTTAATGTGTAAAGTAGATAGAGCTACAGGAACAACCACATTTCCAATAAGTACCATACCTTTCTCGAAATGCCTCAAAAACTGCCGAGTACGTTCCTATCTGGAGGGCATAATTGATATTCTTAATAGTACATTCAGGATCATTGAGATGTGAATGCGATAAGTGCAGCAGCAACAGCCAGGTTGAAGATCTTTAGGGAAATACCATTTAGAAATGTGAAACTTAAACAATGCACACGAGTGTCGATGGATACATTAGGCAAGCATTTTGGAGTAAAACCTGTTGGACTCCATACTTACAAAGACAATTGAAGGGCGGTGATCGATTTTCTTGCAGGCTGTAGGCAATAGGATGAAGAAACCCGACTGTATCACAGTCATCGTCTATTTATTTATGAAAAATATGTCTTCTTAAAAATCAGAAGGTTGCACGATTTTACAAAGCATCAAAAGGGTACAAATAAGACAACTTGGATACTAATTTTGCATTTTGGGAAAAATATAAAACCGATCACCTAGCTTAGCTAGTAAGCAAATGACAATAGAAACAGAACGACCACCTAACATGGAAAAAATAAAAACGAAAAAAACCACTTCATTATGCTTGCATGCTTAAAAAATGCCTCTCAAATTCCTTTTGATACTATAATTAGACGCTACGACGCTGGGGGGTGGGGGTGGGAAGAAGGACGACAGGGTGGGGGTTTAATTGTGATTGTGAACTAGTTCTCTTGTTTGCCCATTGGGCGGAGACTTTGCATGTACATATTTATATAATCGTTTGTGAAAGAAAAAAAAAGATGTCAATTATTACTTCAGAAATCCAAGAGAATAAATTAATGAAATATTCCACTGAAAAATTTTTAATTTATAAATGGAAAATCAAAGAGACAGACAATAATGAGTTGAGAGATTGGACGGTTGTACCCATGTAGAGGCTTCTCCTCAAACGTGGAACAACTTTCTTAGGTAGTTTAATATATATATATATATATATATATATATAGATAGATAGATAGATGTACCAAAAAGTTATCATGTGTAGCAATGTCTATAAAAATGTATGTTCTGTTCAATTCTTATCATAAGTTTGAATGCAAGGTCATGGATTTCTGTTATAAATACTAAAATATTCACCCGCACTGGGAGCAATGGATATAATTATAATCAGACAATATAAATGACAATTGAAAATAATTATTAACATGATAAGGTCGTCTTTAGTACTTTTCTCAACATTTAGCAATGGCAAAATAATAATAATAAAAAAATTAGGAATGGCAAAAAGGACATGGCCCAAGGGTAGTTAGACTTCAGCGGGGTATTATCAGACTCGTGCTAGAACATGTTAGGCACGGATAGGGAAAAGTGAACCTAGGTATTTCATGCAACGTGGTCTGACCTAACTCGACTTGCCTCATGCATAGCATCTATATATATATATATATATATATATATATATATATATACCCACACCACATTTGATGGTCAGGATATCTACTAGAATAGAATTTCTAAAATCCTAAACCCATATTTGATGCCGATAGGATATGGATTGGGTTTGGGATTCATCGGGATATAACAATTGAGGAGTTGATCCCAGCTAAGGGGTGGGTTAATCCATTAAGACTGATTGGGATAGTGTTTAGATCAAAAAGATGAAAATGCCCTTGCCTTTATTTTAGAATTTCTAAAACCACCTTTTTTTTTCCTTTTTTTTTTGGTTTAAGCTAGGGAAGGGCGGTGGAGGGTCTGAACGCTGGCCACCAATGCCCTTGGCATGGACCCAGAAGTCGCCAGCGGCTTCACCTGGGGTGGTGGTGGCCAACATCAAACCCCTACTGCCCCGTAAATTATCCTTCGCTTAGGGTGGTGGTGACTACTTCAATGATCAGCGATGCCAGCGTCAAGCCACCACAATCTCGATCTGCCTCCCCTCTCTCAATCTCTTTGAGAAGAGGAGAGGGACAATTTCTAGGATGCTGGGGCTCAATGTTGATCACCACTGCCTCAGGTGAGGTCGGTGACTTCTAGATCCTCTAGTGACCTTGCAGGGGCGGTAGTGGCCGGCAATTGGGCCCCACCGCCCCTCTCCTTCCTTTCCGAATTTGATTCCTCTCCCTTTTTAAAAAAATTCTTAAAATTATTTTATTTTGAAAATAAAATAAAAATTATTCTATATTCTTTTGATAAGTAAACTGATATTTAATTATTGTGCACTATTTTTATTAAAAATTATTTAATTATTTTGAAATTTTTTAGATATTCTTAAGTTACTATATGGACATCATGGTAATTTGGTTTTAATATTCAAATCACAAATCTTGAAATACCCAAACACAAGATTGGGATATTCAATGTCCACGGGTTGAAAATTCCATGTCATCGCGTCCCTAGTCTTAACCAAACCACACATAACCTTATAAGAGGAGAAGGCACCTCTTTATCTAACTTTTTTTTTTTCTAAATTACTCATATTAGATATATTCTAAATAATAGTGACCAAAGGGTTTGGAGATTGGAGGCTTTAATCCTCCCTCTCCGTCTCCGTTTCACAATTTATATTATATATAGATGGGATCGTGCTGCTTGGCATCATATTTTTCTTTTGAAAGCATGCCCAATTCTAAATGTAGCATGAGAATCTCACTAGATGTATATATTCACCATAAATTCAGACACAATGTAAATGTTCGATGAACTAAAAAAATAACTGCAGACATAAGAAGTTACTTCTATTATAGAGAAAATTTAATTATGAAATCATATTTCCTGGATTGTAAATCAAAATATGAGATTGTAATAATATCTAATTTCATGTGAATTAACCATAAATAATATCTAATCGTTATCCAATTTCAGAGATAAGCTGTGATCTCACAATTGTTATCCAATTGTAACATGAGAATTTCATGTGTTTTGAATATAAAGTTTTTATCAACCACGATTGTAAAGTTTTACCCGGGAAGTTGATTATAGTGGGCGATTGGTTCAAGATTGTTAGATAATAGAGAATGTGAATAAGGGGGGAAATTTTAACTATGGAACCTATATTAGATTACAATGAATGTAAGGGATAATATATATGATTTATTTTTAGAGAGATGAATGTGGGTCCAGACCATAGTCTCAAATTTAATTTAACAATTCAACTTGTTTCGGATGCAAAATTTTTACCAACTACGATTGTAAAGTTCTAACTCGTGAAAGTAATTATAATGATGAACTTTACAACCAAATGTTGTAAAATATGATGTAAAATTAGAATTTTACAATGTAAAAATGTGTTTGGTTTTAGAGTTGAGTTTTGGTTTTAATTAATTTGTAATGATTGTATTTTTGAATTATAAGAAAAAGTGTGAAAAAGTAATGATTAATTGAGAAAAAGTAATGATTGTGTTGTTGAATTGTGAAAAAGTAATAAATAGTTGAGTAAATTTAATATTAAAAATTGAATTGAATAGTTAAAAAAATTAAAAAAATGGGAAAAAAGTAATAATTCTGTTGCTGAATTAAAGATAAGTGGAGTTGAGTTAAAAAAAGTTTTGAAACCAAACACACCCTAAAGTTCTCACTCTACGTAAAGAAAAAACAGCCTCTAATGGTTATATATTTACACCAAATGATGTAAAATACGATGGAAATTTTGGATTTTCTAATGTAAAATCTACACATTTTCTCGGTGTGTTTGGCTATACAATGGGGCCCGACTAATTTAGTTCGAGTCGAATCGGCCTACTAAGGAAGTAAAATCTACGCCTTATATCGAACCAAACGGCCCCTAAAAGCATAGTTTCACTTGGGGCTTTATTATATAGAACCGATTCTAAACCGGATTTTAGGATCACTTAATGACCCGTTTGTTTTCAGGGTTAAAATCACAAAACCTTTAACTTTAACTTTAACTCAACCTACTACACAATAAAAATACATATTTCCCAAGTCAAAAATAACTTTAACTCAACACACTATACAATATTTATCATTTTTCATAATTAAAATCAAAGTTACTTTAACTCTGAAGCCAAACGCATCGTTCATTTCTGTTCAGTTTTTAACTCCGAATACGAACACTAGTCGTGCCCGACCCTTGTAATCAGTACCAAAAGAATATATTCTCTAAAAAATAAGTGAGAAAAAAAATGTTGGAAAGGACTATTCTATAACTAAACTATTAATCCGGACCCTTTTTGGTCAATAATTTCCGTACAAAATTTAACGATGATGGTGCGTACTGAAAGCCATTTTATAAGCGATCTTTTGTTCCGATCGACGACCGGCTGCATTTTCACAATAGTTTTATCCCTTTATGGTGCGACAAGCCGCTCGGTATTTTAACGATTCACGTATCGACCGATCAGGCGTGTATCCGAATTGGACGGGGCGTTCGGAAAGAGAGAGCATCTCAGAAACCCGCTCAGAGAAGTTATCTGTTCAGTTGGCCCACAACACAGGTGAAAAAGAAAGAAAGAAGAAAAAGGTTAAAACAGAGACTTCACAGAGTCGAGTCGGCTCGCACGATCAAAAGACCTGTCCTTTAATTACACTATTCGCACCAGACACAGACTCTCCTGTTTGCTTTCTCTTCTTTCTTTCATCTTCTTCCTCCTCTCTTCTCCTCTGTTGTATCCCTTCTCCATGACATGAGACCTCCCCAATAAAACCCTAATCTCCGTCGTCCTCTCGCTCTTCCTCGCTCCTCAGGTACGCTGCGCGACCCCTTGTCTGTGGCCCGCAGTCCCCCACCCTCTTCCCCCGCAGCTCCCCGGAGGTCGCGTTTGATTTATCGTGTTTGGTTGCTTGCAGGGAAAGAGGAATTGAAAACTACTGGAGGGAACTTAGAGCAAGGATATATGTCCTTCAATCAATCAAGGTCCGACAAGAACGATTCATCGCAGTACCGTAAATCTGGGCGATCCGCGAGCTTCCATCACCCGCGGGGCTCCTCAGGCGGTTACGGTAAGGGCGGTGCCCCCGCCCCTTCTCCTTCTCCCTCCTCCTCCTCATCCTCCGCCGCCAACCGAAGGTACGGTTAGGGTTTCTGCATTCCTCTTGTCCCGTTGATTTGCCCTGCAATTCGGATTTTCCAGCCGCTTCTTTGAGTTTTTAGAATTAGGGCTTGTCTTATCGCGTCGTTTCTAATCTGGGCTTTCTCGTTGTTGGCATGGCGGTTTAGCTTCAAGAAGCCTGGTAATGCGCAAGGTGCGCAACCTCGGGTGAGCTTCCCACCTGCAAATCATCATCCAGAGTCCAGTAATGCTCCTTCTGCTCCGCCCAACAGTGTGCACAACGGGGCCACTGCGCAGACGCAAGCACGTGGTACTTATCACAAACTTTAGGAGAGGATTCAAGCTTTTCTTTCTAATGATGTTGTTTGCACTACCTAATTCATCGAATTCTAGTCCAAAGGAATAACTTATTTTGGTGATGGAACCGGGGAGTTGTGTACTAGTGTTAGTCCATAATTAGCCTTTTTTCTTCATTCTAGCAAAATCAAACATACCACCTCATATATGTAATATGTAGGACAAATGAAATTTTCGTTTTTGCTGATCGATTTGCTCCCTTCCATATCATGTTAACTGAATAGGATCATCAAATGCACCGGCTACAGGCACAACCTCAAAACCTGCTGAAACGACTCCAGCCCCACCTAGAGGCATTCAAACTCTTCCGAAGGCTCCAACTTCTCGGCCTACCTCCATGAGTTCAGACACTACAGCTCCTACAACCCCGGTAAAAGGTATGGCTGCTTATTTTATGTGAACGCAATTGCATATAATGGTTTTCTCTTTGGTAACTAGACTACGAAAGTTCCCTTCCCCCCCTAAAGTTTGGTGCATTTAGTACCTCTGTATCACTTAACGATTCAAATCATTTTCGGATTTTTTTTTTGATGGCTCAGCTCCAGGAGATCAATCCAAAGGATTTGCTTTCCAATTTGGTTCTATAAGCCCTGGTTTTGTGAATGGGATGCAGGTAAAAGATGCTCTCGCAGTTGTTATGTTCCTTCTTATGGTGAATTTTGGGTGTATATCATCTCTCAATGTGCCAATTTTTCCTGCAGGTTCCTCCAAGAACTAGCTCTGCTCCTCCAAAGATTGATGAACAAAAACGAGATCAGGTCTCTTTTGTCATGTTAGTGTTTTGTATGGATAGTGTCGTGCACAAAGCAACCATGAAAATTTGCATATGCCACCTCACATGCACATAATTTTGAAAATGCATGGGCAATAGTATCTTGTTACAGATACTGACACACTGTAGAAATGAGGGTCAGCATGTTGCTCTTTGGTTTGTCCGCTACTTCTTAATCAAACTTGTGGTTCATGTACTTGCAGGCACGCAATGATGCCGTCAAAGCTGTTCCTTCTGTACCTATTCCTCCTTCCAGGCAACAGTTACCCCGGAAGGATTTGGGTTCTGCAAACCATTCGAGCACTGCTGACGTTCATTCAACCCCCAAAACTAAAACACAGGCCCAGCCTGTTAATCCTGCTACTCAGGCACATAAGTCCCAAGTTCATCAAGTTCCTAGGATGTCCATGCCAATGACATATCACCAGCCACAAGTCCCTGTGAAGTTCAGCACCCCCAATCCACAAATTCAATCACAAGGCATTCCACCTGCGTCAATTCCACTGCAGATGCAAATTCCTATGCCACTGCCAGTGGCAAATGCCCCTCCCCAAGTTCAGCAGCAGATGTTTGTCCCAGGTCTTCAACCCCATCAATTGCCACCTCAGGGGACACTCCATCAGAGCCAGGGTTTGAGTTTTTCTCAACTGTCTCCTCAGTTAGGAAATTTAGGAATGGGGATTGGACAGTATACCCAGCAGCAAGGAGGACAGTTTAGTGGTCCTCGCAAGACCTCAGTGAAGATAACTCATCCAGACACGCATCAGGAGGTGAGGCTTGACAAGCCTTCAGATGCTTTTTCAGATGGAGGGCCATCAGGCAGATCGCATCCTAATGTGCCGCCTCACTCTCAACCCATAGTATCATATCCACCTGGCCATCAATTTAATTATTACCCTAATTACAATCCGAGCACTTTGTTCTTCCCTGGCTCTGGTTCTCTACCTGTATCGGGTGCTCAAATAAATCCAGTTTCTCAGGCGCCGAGATTTAATTATGCTGTAAATCAGGGTCCTCAAAACGTTTCATTCATGAATCCCCAGGCTAATAACCTGTTGAATTCTGCTAGGACTGCTGTCTCAAAGCAGGGAACTGTTGAGCAGTCCCGCCAAGAGCATGCACAAAATTCACGTGATGGAACCAGTTCTACTTCCTCTGTGGCACGGGAGGCGGTAAAACAAGCAGATGGTTCTATTAATTGGAATGCTGCTGGTGTGTCTTCATTACGCAACTCAACTGCTGCTGTAAAGATTGAACCGCCTAAAGTTTCAGGGCCATCTGGTGAATCCTCCGCCAAGGAATCTGAGGTTGGCCCTGGATCTTCACCAAAGCCGGGAACTGTTAGAGAACCATCATTTGATTCACTGTCTGTGATGACCAAAAGTAACTCAGCTGGGGTTTCTGCCGTTTCTCGTGGGAGTGCAGAAACCAGCACTTCCTCTACTGATTGCCTTCCCCATGAGGTTTCTGCACCGGCTCAGGTTCCTGCACCGGCTGAGAATAATGCTGAAGCTGGAAGAAGGGAGAATTATGGTAGATCAAATTCCATGAAGGACCTTGCCAAGAAGCAGAGCAAGGCAGATGATGTACCACAGCCTCGGGTAATTTCACTTGTATTTTTTATGTTTTCATCCTCTACTATTACATCTAGTAGGCGGTTACAGTATTAATTTGACATCTGATAATCAAGTGGCTATGACTAAACTTTGTAATCACATATATACATTATTTAAAACAGGTGGAGGAGCAAGCTCCCATTATATCAAGCTTGCTTTCACATGCCACAGTACCAAGTGATATTGTTAATGATGAAGCGGGAGCTCAAGAAGATAGCCGTTCAGAGACTACTGGTGGTACATTGGAGTCTAGAAGTGATTCCAGAACAGGTGCTGATGCTACTAGTAGTACTGAATCGAGGATTGATAGCATGGAAAATGGTAGCGGCTCCTCGGCATCTGAAATTTCTAATGCTGCAATAACTGTTAAAGCTGCTGACCCTGGTTCCCAACGAGATGATGGTTTAGATGGCAAGACTACTAAAGAAGAAGATGAAAGAAGTATAGAGCATGTTGATGGAGCCAAAGGTTCCTCTGGCAATTCTGGATATGATTCAGAATCGTCTCTGGTAAAATCTTCTGAAGTAAAAGAGCGGGAACAGGAATCCATCAGTAAGGTAGAAACTAGTGTTGAGAGCAGTTCAGAGGTTGTGAATAGAAAAAGTGATCTGGATGAAGAAGTGACTGGAAAAGTTGATTCGGAGATTTCTACTTCCACTACTGAGGATGGTACTGCTACAGAATCTGTTCCATGCACAGTCGTTCTATCTGCAGGTTCTCTCAGCAATGATGTTTCTAGTTTATGTGCACCTGAAAGTGGGGATGGGAGCACTGTCAATGAAGAGGTGACTGGTTCTATTGATATTTCCGCTCCAGAACCTCAGGAAAAAGCTAGAACAAACGATGATGTTAGGGAAAAATCTGCTGGTAAGGGAGGATCCTTGCAGATTTCAAGTTCCAATGATAAGCCAGTTCCAGAGCTGAATAGGTCTAAGAGTACAACAGCTAAGGGAAAGAAGAAGAAAAAAGAGTTACTTCGGAAGGCTGATGCTGCTGGTTCTACTTTAGATCTTTATATGGCTTACAAGGGTCCTGAGGAAAAGAAAGAGACGATGATGTCCTCAGGAAGTGCAGAAATTGCTTTGCCAAGTACTGATTTAAAGTCTGAACTTGCCGATGCTTGTCAAGCAGAAGCTGTGGTAAGTGAAGACGGAGATGAAAGTAAAGCTGAGCCAGATGATTGGGAAGATGCTGCAGACATCTCCACTCCAAAATTGGAATCCACCGCTAATGGGAAACCTGTCGACAATCAAGAAGGTGATGGCTGTACAGCCAAGAAGTATTCTAGAGATTTCCTCCTGAAATTTGCGGACCAATACACTTCCCTTCCCGAGGCTTTTGAGGTCACTTCTGATATAGCAGAGGTCTTTACTTATGGTGTGACCATATCACGCTCTGTTGGACGCGACCACCACCCAAGTCCTGGGAGACCAAGCAATGGTCCTCGGCTGGATCGTCGTGGAAGTAATGTGCGTGATGATGATAGATGGACTAAAGTTCCAGGGCCTTTTGCTGGGCATGACCTGCGTCTTGACGTTGGGTTTAGTGGCAATGCAGGTTTCCGATCTGGGCAAGGAGCTAATTATGGTGTTCTGAGGAACCCCCGTGCCCAAAGCCCCATTCAATATCCTATACTACCTGGGCCGATGCAGCCACCGGTATCTCAGGGAGGGATGCAAAGAACTGGCTCTGATGCTGACAGGTGGCAGCGTGCTACTAGTTTCCAGCAGAAGGGCTTAATTCCTTCTCCTCAGACTCCATTGCAGATGATGCACAAGGCGGAGAAGAAATATGAGGTGGGTAAAGTCACGGACGAGGAGCAAGCCAAGCAAAGGCAGTTGAAAGCAATTTTGAACAAGTTGACTCCTCAGAACTTTGAGAAGCTGTTCGGGAAAGTCCTAGCGGTCCAAATTGACAATGCTGTCACGCTGACAGGCCTTATGTCACAGATATTCGACAAGGCATTAATGGAGCCTACATTCTGTGAAATGTATGCAGACTTGTGTTTTCATCTGTCTCAAGACTTGCCTGATTTCAATGAGGGCGATGAGAAGACAACTTTCAAGAGATTGCTCCTGAATAAGTGCCAGGAAGAATTTGAAAGAGGTGAGAGGGAGCAAGAGGAAGCAAATAAAATCGAGGAGGAAGGTGAAGTTAAACAGACTGAGGAAGAAAGAGAGGAGAAGCGGATTAAGGCACGAAGAAGAATGTTGGGAAACATCAGATTGATTGGGGAGCTGTTCAAGAAAAAAATGCTGACAGAGAGGATCATGCACGAGTGCGTGAAAAAGCTTTTGGGTCAGTATCAGACACAGATTCCTGATGAGGAAGACCTCGAGGCTTTGTGCAAGTTAATGAGTACAATTGGAGAGATGATTGACCAACCCAAAGCAAAGAGTTATATGGATGCGTATTTCGATAAAATGACAGTGTTATCGAAGAACATGACTCTTTCTTCAAGAGTTAGGTTCATGTTGAAAGATGCAATAGACTTGAGAAAGAACAAATGGCAGCAGAGAAGGAAAGTTGAGGGACCCAAGAAGATTGAGGAAGTACACAGAGATGCAGCTCAAGAACGACATGCGCAGGCTGGTAGGGTTGCCCGTTCCCCTGGGATCAGTACCTCGGGAAGAAGGGGCCAGCAGATGGAATTTGCTCCTAGAGGCAATCCGTTATCTTCTCCTAACGTACGGATGGGTAGTTTCCGTGGCTTGCAGTCGACTCGTGGTTATGGAGCTCAGGATGCTCGTTTTGAGGAGAGACAGGCTCATGAGCCAAGACCGTTGTCTGTTCCCTTGTCTCAAAGGTCCATGGGTGATGATGCAATTACCTTGGGACCTCAGGGTGGGCTCGGAAGGGGATTGTCGGTCAGAGGCCAATCATCTCTACTAGGAACTTCATCATCTGATGTCTCTTCTGGTGCAATAGATTCTCGCAGAACCCCCGTTGGCTTGAATGGTTTCAGTTCCATAGATAGGACAAACAGCTACAGTTCGAGGGAGGATTCTATGATGAGATCCGGTACAGATCGGTACACAGGGCCTGCATTGACAGATCAGTTGAGTGTGCAAGGTGGCAGGAATGTTAGAAGTCCACGTTATGGTTCTGATAGGCCTTCTACAGCTCCTTTGTCCTCCAGAGGGAATGGCCCAGCTCTTACTCAGAGTGCCCCTGCAGAGAAAGTGAGGCCTGAAGAGAAGCTCCGAGATATGTCCATTGCGGCTATTAGAGAGTATTACAGGTACTCTGGTTGACCACTTCCTCTGGTTATTGTTGTAGATTTCTCTTTGCCACCTCATGCATTACATTTATTTCATTGTCAAGATGAAAGCCTTCTGTTGTATATTCGGGCTAGAGTTGTAGATGGTCTGCCATTTTGCTTGCACGTGGGTTAAATGTTTGTCTTTTTATTGAATGTTACTGGGCTAGTTGGTCTTCCAGATTGATTTTTCCTGATTTGTGATTGGATGCTTCTTGTTGTGAGTTGTTTCTTTGAATGTCTCATAGTTCATAGTCAGAATTTCCTGGATAGTTCGAGGACTTTTGGATTATTTGTATTTTCTTTTTTCTGGTGAAGCATTTGTTGTGTTCTTAATATAAGAACCATGTAAAGCATGTTACATGTGTGCTCGCACACAGTGAGAGAGAGAGAGAGAAGGGGAGGCAGGAGGGGGGTGTTAGTTGTCCTAGTGGATCAAATCTTCTGATTAACTGGCTACTGGGACTTGCAAGTATTAGGTAGAACGCCCTCCCGGTAGTTAATGAAGAGACCATAAAAATTTGAGGTTCATTACAGTAAGGGAGCATCTTTTTATTTTTTATTTTTGTAAGAGATTACAGAGGTTTGCCTTGCCATCTATTTTTGCCTAGTTCTGAGATATGCACATTGGTATCTGTTTCTTTTCAGCGCCAAGGACGAGAAAGAAGTTGCTCTATGCATCCAGGATCTGAACTCCCCAAGCTTCTATCCATCCATGGTCTCTCTCTGGGTTGCGGACTCTTTCGAGCGGAAGGACTTGGAAAGGGATCTTTTAACGAAGCTCCTCATCAACCTGTCCAAGCCTCAAGATAGAATCTTAAGCCATGGCCAGCTAATCGAAGGGTAAGTTAGAACGAGTCAACCATTTCCCTTTTTTTTTTTTTGGAAATTCAGCCAAAAAAAACCTCTTATTATTATTATTATTATTATTTAATTTTTTGGGGACCAATGACGTTCTTGAAAGTAAGTTCATCATCGACAGCACAGAGGTGGTCGTCTAACTGTGATCATTATTGATGACCGGTTGGGGGAAGAAGGGCTTGCTCGGAGGAATGTTTTCTGAAATCACATAAAGAATGTTGCTTTCTGAAAGTTTACTCACTCGTTTTCTTATTCATTTTTTGAAACTTTTCACCATAATTATTCCGGGACCTCACTCCTGCGCCACCCCCTCCCTAGATTTCAAGTACCTGGACCGTCCATGGAAATCCGATAGCTCATCTTTGCTACTCTGGGTTTTAGGTTCGAGTCGGTCCTGACCACCCTGGAAGATGCAGTAAATGATGCACCGAAAGCAACAGAATTCCTCGGGCGAATTTTCGGCAAGTTAATAGCAGAGAATGTGGTCTCATTGAGCGAAATCGGGCGGATACTGTATGAAGGTGGAGGGGAGCAGAGCCAGCTGTTAGAGGCCGGGCTCGCGGCAGACGTCCTCGGAAGCACACTGGAGGTGATCCAGTCCGAGAAAGGAGAGGTGGCCTTGAACGGGATCCGGAGAAGCTCCAATTTGCGGTTGGAAGATTTCCGGCCCCCGGGCTCCATCAGGTCAAGGAAGTTGGAGAAATTCATCTGAACCCAACCTCATTGGTTTTAATCTATAAATGAAGATGATTATGTTGTTACTGGTGGGTTGGGTCATTCAGAGCTTCTAGGTTCACTGGTCATAAAATACTGGGCCTTTTGCCCGCCCGTGCAGTGCGCGGATTTTTGCGTAGATATATCATTTTTCGTTCTTTTAACCTGTTTTCACATTAATGTAGGGATTTTTCTTATGAAGGATAATATCTATATATTATGATTGTGATACTTGGTTTGAAGAATACATATACCAGAATTTTAGCCCATTGTTGTTATTGGTTTTTCAATATTTTAACCGAGATACAAAATGGTTTTTAATCCTTTCGTAAACGTATGATTCCAAGTCAACACTGGAGCGACCGCGCATGATAACTAGAGATGAGAGTAAATTGGTATAGTTGATAAAATGTTTTTCGAATGATTTGACATCATTAATAGTGTAAGTGTTTGAAATTCTTTGATAGCACCTTGTGGTCAAGGCAAATCAACAGTTGAATGGTAATTTGCGAAGTAGGAGTTCACAAATTTATTGCGAACATAATTAATGAAATTGAAGGAAATTCAATCCTTTATTTTAGTTTGGTCAAATTAGATGGACCGTTAAGGGTGGGCATGGTCTGTTCCATTTCGGATCGAGGTCTTATTCCGAACCATAACCGTTTATGAGCAAATATCCGAGCCGTTTTAACCGGTTAACCAATAACGGTTCACAGTTCGGTTTACTTGTTAACCGTTTTATATAAAAATTTGACTTGATTTTTCATTTTCATTTATTATTTCTTATAAAAATTTATTCGTAACCGAATCAAATATATTCAGTAACTAATCGAACCGTTAATAACCAGTAGGTACGCGTACACTCTGGTTTTTTTTTTTTGCGGTTCGGTTTTTTGGTTATTTTGCCCACCCCTAACCACGGTAATTATGCAGTTCATGGTTCGGAGCACTGAACAAACAAAATGAATGGAAGTATCAAGAAGTAACAGCAAATAATAAATCGGCAATGATAATCCATTTTCAAGAAATTGGCAAACGAAAAAGAAGGCATATATAGCAGATAAGAAACTAAAAACTATCAAGCAAATGGAAAGGTGAAAAATGTGATTACACAAAACATGGGAGTAAGCACCAAAGGTTATCAAATTCGAGAATTCATATAAGATTGGTGGAGCTCCCGTAAATTTAATTCATAAATTCGTGAATTTACGAAAGTTGTATACATACTACACCTATCACTTTTTATTCACATAAAGACTAAATATGTAATAAAGTTACTTCAAAACCATGTAAATAATAATAATAATAATAATAATAATAATAATAATAATAATAATAATAAATCCTACTCCAAAACATCTCGAACGATGAGCAACAGTGAACTATGGGGACTATAGGAGACGAGACTCGAGGTACGACGAACTCAGGTCCCCAACTTCAGTTCTAAACTTCTATTTAACGGGCAAAAGGCGTGGGGCATTTTTTTATGCATTAGGGATTTTGAGTCTTTAAGCAGCGAGCTGAGCACGATAAAATTAATTTCTGGAAAATTGGAAGTTTTATCTTTAATTATTTTAATCATTTTTGGGCCTAATACAATATGCAGTTGGATTAGGGCTTGGGCCAGCCGATTTTTCAACCTTTTCCATTGATTAGGCCTTCAATATATATTCGGTCAAATTTACCGAATTAATTCGCGAATCTACCGAATTTAGGTCCAAGTATGAATTTGTACCGAATCTATTCAGTCGGCCCCTATAAATACGTAAATTCGCACGGATGAACAAATTAATTCGCGAATTTAGTAACCGTAATACTAAGCACCTCGTCTTGACATGGGCTCGGTCAAAAGATTGGGGTGGAACTCAATGCAGGCAGTTAGGAGGAACTCAATCATGGAAACTCCATGGGAACTCTCATCATCATAATGGAGTGAAATCGGCATGACAAGCTCCAGTCTTAAAGAACATTCTCCCTAAGCTTCGTTTTGGTATCTTACGTTGCCCATAGTTCTTCCCAATGTGAAAGATAGTAAATTAAATTTTGAAGACAGAAAATATGTACAGCGATAGGGAGGCAGAAGAAGGGGCAAAAACTAGATGACGATTTTAAAAGTTTTCAACGGGAAGAAATATGACCAAAATCGGCAAAGGAGTTATACTCACATGCTATTCATCAAGTTGGCTTTCCAACAACACCTTACTTAATTTGCAAATATGCCTTCGGGAATGAATGGACTTTTCACTGGGGAAACCACCTGGTTGATTAGCACGTCCAGCACTAGAGTGAACTTTTAGATGTACGCTCCAGATTCTACGAGCATCTAATTGGCAAACCGTCAATGTCCTGGAGGTTCATCTTCGAGTAGGCTTCATTTTGGCATCGGTTTGATGGCATTTGGCCTCATGGTTTGATAGAAAGGGCATTTTCTCGAGAGCTGGTCGAATTTGTTCCTTTTGATGTTTTCGGGCAGTCTCGGAAGAAATTCATAGCTAGCTCTATGTTTGATATATTCTCATGGAGAATTTGAGACTATGGATGTTCATAGTCATGAATCTGATACGTGTATTAAGGGTTTGATTCTCATAAATTACTAGTCGTGCGGGCCTTTTATTTTTGTTTATTTTAATTAAGATTTTGTGAATATATTTTAGAAATACAATCAATAGTTTTTCAGTTGATACTTGTTAAATTATATTTTTGAACTTACTATTAATGATGAAGAGCAAGTAATATGTGAGAAAATTAAGAACATGTCTAAATTAGTACGGTAGATCATATGATAGGCCCTACTTCTTTTTTGTTATATTTTATGTATAATTAATTAATTATAAATATATAATAGCACTATCACACTTACCAGATAGCATGATTAATATTATATGTTATATGAAAGGTATTTAGAGATTTTTAAATAGTTGTATTGCAAACCCAATTCATGAATATCTATTTAAGAGAGGTAAAACCCGCACGCATCATATTTATTTCAAATATATATATATATATATATTGATTATTTGAATCTTTGCATATCTCTATATATAATCTTATTAATGACGAAAATATGAATAGATTATCCATAGTGTGTTGAGGATTTATAAACGCATAAATTTTCTACATATCTTATTAGTTTACTTCAAAGTATTTTACTTTGTGTTTGGAAATGAAGTGAAGTTAAATTTCATTCTATTCCAGATATTAATGTCTATTTAAATGGGATTGTAATGATTGTAGGAAAAAGTATGTGTCAGAATTTATTATTGAATAGAAGAAAAAGATAAAAAAAAGTAATTATTATGTTATTGAATTGGTGAAATAATTGAGTATAGTAGGAGGCTGGGAGCAAATATTCAGTGAATATTTCTCAGCCATTTGACTATGTAACATTCAGTCAGAATGCCTGAAAGTAGAGAATTGGCCTCACAATGTGCCCACATGTTTCCACTTACAAGCATTTTCATTAGTTATTACTCATACACGGTGGATGAATAATACTCCTTGAATATTTAGTCGTATTGTGGGGAAATTTATTACTAAAAAGTTGATTGTAATAATGGTTAAAGAATGTGTGAGAATTTATTATTGAATAGAAGAAAAATGTAAAATTGTAATGATTATGTTATTGAATTTGGAAAAAAAATAGAGTGGAGTAGAGTAGTAATGGAGTTTTAACTCCATTACCAAACGAAGTTAAATCTCAAAAGAGTCGTGTATGCGTATAATTTATATATTTATATTATATTAAATTTCAATTGTTTATGCTTATGCATTTCTTTTATACATCGTCACCGAAAAAATCATGTTTTTGTTACCAAAAAAATTATTACTTATATGATGACATGCTTACTCATTGCAAGTAGGGACGAACCGAGGAAGCTGGTGGTGGCAGTTGCCCCCTAAAATTTCGACGTTATATGGAAAATGACAATTTTTTCTTCCATTTTTAGTGAAATTACCTATATTAGTTCCCCAACAAAGTTACTTTCCCTTTTGTCCCCTTAAAGGCTCGCCTACCTCGACCAAGATCTTGGGTCCGTCCCTAATTACAGGAGGCTGAACTAATATATATAGAGAGATGGATTGTGGAAATTTTAATAAGATTGTTTGATTTTTAATAAATTTGATAAAAAATTTATGTAGACATTCAATAAGAAGAATAGAAGAGACAATCAACCATGGAGTAATAATTCACCCAATATGCTTATATGGCATGCTCCCATTAAACGAATGAAAGTTTCTTGTCACACGATACTTAGGAGTTTAAATCAAACACCTATAATAGATTACTTGATTATGTCCCGTTTCTATTATTTTATTTTAAGCTCATTGAACTCTCTAATAACTAAATAAAAGGGAAAAAAAATTGAAACTCAGCGCCTCAAAGAAGAGATAAATTAAAAAGAGAGAGAGGAAACTCTGGTACTAAAATCAACAGCATTGTATTCAAGAAAAAGAAAAAAGAAAGAAACCAATATCATTGTGTAGGTAGCTATGATAGATCTAATGAAGCTGTTTTCATCAATATTACGAATTTTCGTATTTTATTACTCTGCAAAGCTAACCTATTACCTCATCTCAAAATTTCACAATTGTATCATTTTCATGATTGAGTTGCAAATGCTTGTCCACGCCCAACTAGCAAGGTCTAACCCTCACTTTTCGAATTTGTGGTTCATATTCGGGGTTCACGAAATCGATCTTTTTATTACCTTAACTATAGTATATAAAGATTATATAAATAATTCATTAGTCTATTTCATAATTTTACAGTGCATAATTTTGATTTTTTCACACCATACAAAATCAATATAAGCTCTTATATCCCATCATTTAATATGGACCGTCCATTTTACATAATGATTTTTTAAGTATTTTCATTATTTACTTTCCTATTTTTATTTCATAAACCTTCAATAGTGTTACAAATTAACATTGAAGAGTCCTTATTGTCTCCTTCGCTCACAAGAAGAAGCATGACAAAGGCATTGTCTTTCATCTCCCCCGGATCAACGTAATACCGAACAATGTCAAGGAATTCTTTTATAATAGAGTCAAGCTCGACCTCATACTTCATAAACCACCGGGAGTAATCCATTTCCATCTCGAACACCTTAAATCGGGTCTTCCAAGAGCCATATATTTTGAAGAAGTGCAGGTGCCTGTTAGACTATCCAAAGTACCTAAACCTCCTGGTTCCACAATTTCGTGAAATGAGAATTGTTGGCATTGCCTTGAGTTATTCCTTGTCGACATCAAAGTGAAGGGGGGACCTTGACGGGCTGATCCAATGAACTGCCCCATTTCACAACACTCTGTTATCGAAGATCATATCACATTTTATATAACAAAGGGATCATATCATGATTTCTCATGGATGTTTTTAAATTTTTAAAACTTACAAAAATGAAGGTCCAAATTAAATTGATAGGAATATAAGGGACCAAATTAATTATGTATGGTGTGAAAAAATAAAAAATATTCCCTGAAGAAGCAATCCTATCAGTATATTTATTATTTATTTATATTCATAGAAAAGTTTGTTGGAATTAATATAAATTATTGATTTTATATTTTCATAATTTATCTTTATTCGTAAAATAACACATTTATCAATTTAAATTACGAATGTATAGATATCATACATTTTCTTAAGTAAAAATCAAAATATAAAAAAAATAACAATCTAAATGAACGATTGTTGATAAGATTATAAGAAATTATCAACCGAGAAATTTCTTAAAAGACAAAATCAACGCACAGGCTTATAGGGTAGGAATAAACGCGAGAGGAAAGAGATAAAAATGCTTTTCTGAGTTGTGCTCTTACTAGTGATTGCGAGTGGGTTTTTGTTCTAAGAATCGTTATGGGTGCTCGCTCGATTACGTAGTAGGATTCTGCTGCCGGTGTAGTTCTTGATCGTCTGTGTAGGTGACTCGGTACATTATCAATCCTGTGCGATTTCTTGGGGAACTCAATACAGAGCTCCAATCTAGGTCGCAAGGGAGGCTTATCGTTGTTGCTCGAAATTTGTCAAATTGCCAAACGCCTAGCTCATTATTAAACGATATTTCACTTGCCTACATGATTAAATAAGCGTTAATTAAATAAAAAATCATTCACTTTCAAGTTTGTCTCAAATTTGTCACAAACTTTTATTTTTCACCTTAAAATCACGCATGTGGCCACCCCTCCGGCTGGGATTGTTGGCTAACCCAATCGAGGGGGCGGTGGTAGCTAGCAAGCCCCCAACACGAGCAATTGAGCTCGAGAATAACATCACAGTCTCGGGTACAATTACCCGGGGGGATCTCGCTGGGGACTTCTACCCTTGGGAGAATGCATGGGCACTCACGAGACCCCAGCACGGGCAAAGATAAGAATATTGTTTGAGGTTGCTATCGCCATGACAACATGAATAGTGCCATTTCCGACTACTAATCTCGCATTGATGAGATTCATGGAATGTTCAATTATGTAGTTGTGAAGGAGACACCAGCTATACGGACTTTCCCACCTTTTAGGAGTGACAAGCAGAAAATAATCTTTTATCATAACAAACGTGGAAAGTGTCTTCTGAATCAAGAATACACGTGATACTTGACGTGTCAGATATAGTGAAAAATTTGGCACCTGCATTCCCGACACCTATTGCTATCAATATATCTCATTCCTCGTACCTTTCCTCCGCTACTACCGCATTCCCTAAGAAACTGCCTTTCTTGCCTCTTCACCTTAGACAGTCCCGCTTGAGATAGCCTTACTCATTGCAATTCCAGAAAACCGATTTTCTACCCCTTGACTTGCTCTTGCCACAAAGCCCCCTACTCGCTCGACTCGCCCCTTGCTACTAGGCTTTCACCGTTACCTCCATGGTTCTCCATCACCTTCTTCTGCAACTCCTTCAAGTTCAACGATGCCTTGACAACTTCTAAGATGATGCTTGTCCTACCATATAGCATGGTATCTACAAACTCGTATGCTTCCGGGAGAGAATACAACAACAATAAAGCCCAATCTTTGTCTTCAATCTTGACCTTCACGTTTGCAATATCCATCATGATTTGATTAAAGAGGTCCACGTGATCACCTATGGAGGTCCTCAGACTCATCTTCAACTGGTACAATCGATGCTTCAAGTACAACTCGCTCGTCAGAGACCTCTATTGATACAGCAATTCCAGCTACTCCCACATGTTTGGTGCTGAGTCCTGATTGCATCCCTTTCATAGAACTTTATTCGATAGACTCAACTGGATGACGCTTAGAGTCTTCAACATCATCGTCTTCCTCTCTGCCGGTGATAGGTCTACATGCAACTTCTTCACTCCTTTTAGTGCTCCCTCAAGGGCGTGCTTCACCAACAAAGCCTTCATCTTGATCTTCCATAGCTCGAAGTCGTTCGATCCGTCAAACTTCTCCAACTCGAACTTAGCTCCCAATGTCTTCGTCCTCTCCGAGACCTCGCTCTGATACCAATTTCTTATGGAAGATGCCGAATTTGAGGAATTTAGATCGAGAAGAGAAAAGAAATAACACCGAGATATATGTGGTAAGACCGTCAAGGCGAGGGAAATATCCATGGACAAAGCAAGGAGATTCCACCAAATTAATAAATCAGAGATTACACATCTGAGATTACTCTCGTGTTTCCTAGCCCCCGTTACAAGAACCGACCCGAGAATAGCCTCACAATCCTCACCACTTTATCACTCTATGAATCTAGAGACTTGAAGAGAGTAAACCCAAGAACTTTCCAAGAGTATTATTACTCGTGATTCTCACGCAAAATGTTGTCTTGATACGAGATCCTTTCCCCTTTAAATAGATACAATACAATCTCAATATATCAAAGATATCATAATATAATTATAGGATATTTTTTCCTTTGAAATATTCTAGGATTAAATCCCCTAAAGTTAATTTCCCTATTTAAAAATCTATTAGATACGAAGAAATCCCATTAAAATAAGAAATATAATCTCAGGATAATATGAAATCTCGCCTTTTCCTTTTTTATCCGATCTCGTTACTACTTCCGACATTTGGGTTTCCGAATTCTCCACTGAATACGAGATATACTCAACATTCTTCTTCTTCTTCTTCTTTGTCCTCTTCCTTTTCCTATTATTCTTCTTCCTCTTCCACTTCCTCTTCTTCTGCTTTCATTTTTTGTTTATTTTTCGAGTAAGAAAGAACGTACACGAACATTTGGTGTGACAAACATGTATTTTCCCAAAAAATAATAGTTGGTCAAATAAGTCAAATTGGATTAAGTTCATATTTTCGCAACAAATGGGGTTGAGAATGTGAGTGCATTTTACCCCTTTTCAAAATTATTTTAGTAAACTTGTTCGGTTTGGGGAACCGAAGTTCACCAATTTGGGCTGCTAGGTAACTACAGCACCAGTTCTTTGAAGGAAAATTGAATTGAAAGTGAACCAGTTCGAGTGTTTCCATTTTAAACGATACGGTTATGTTTTTCTAGTTAATTTGCACAAATCCTAGAATTCGGCCTCCTCAAGCATCTAACACTTCCCCGTGCTTGAATACAAAGAAAAGCACGCGGAAACCGAGACAGAGAAGCCCGACATAGAAGAGGAATTCGAAGAAGAGGAAGACGAAATTAGGGCTTTGGAAGAAGCACGAAAGTCCAATGTAGTAGGAGACAGGCTCTTGGAGAATGTCGGAAAGGAAGAAGAAGAAGAAGAAGAAGAAGAGCAAGGACCGTCAGAACTCATCACGGAGAACTTTCATAAATCTCGACTCAAATCTTAAGAAGCTTTCCTTAGGCAGGGACTTCAAGGACATTGCTGGTAGCTTCTGGTCTCTCGCCTCAGCCTTGAATAAGAAGTTGCATAAATGGCAGAGTAAGCATAAGCTAAAGAAGTAGCGGGTGGTTAGAGGCGGCGGTTGCTACACCACTCACCGCGCTAATAAGCTCATTGGCTGCCATTTCTGAGAAATCCACCTTGAGGTCGCTGGCCATGGGTTTGGCTGGAGATCCTGTGACAACTTATCTGAGATTCTCGCTTGGTGGTCGAATTTCATTTGACGATTTGAGATACTCCTCCGACGATTCGTGGAATGTATACTTGATCGAACCCTCATTCCCATCACCCCGGATGTGCCCCACGATACTCTTGGTCGTGGAGCCGTTGTTTTAGAATACTATTTTACACGTGTCACTTCATTATTGGTTCTCATGATTCTGCCGACCACATTAGCCTCTATCTCAGCATTTTGTCACAGTTCCGTTAGTAAAGTCAACAGTCAGACCACCTTGCATAACGGAATTAGAAAAGTTAGGTTGACTTGATGACAAAAAAGTATCAGGGACTAAAGTGGTGGTCCGAAATCATTCGGGATCGAATTGATAGTTTACTTACTTCAAGTAAAAATACATAAATACACACACACACACATATATATATATATAAACTTGACTATGCTCCAATAAAAAGGGGTAGAATAGTAATTGTATTCAAGTATTAGTATATTATATAGAAATTAAATGATAACAATTAATATCGTAATTAAAGAAAAATGTCTAAAGAAATGTACAATTACTACGTTTATTAAAGAAAAATGTCTAAAGAAAATGTTGAAAAAGATTCTAATCAGTTACTGTTATTTTATTCGTAAATATATGTTCATAATTTCTAAGGAAAATAAGAATTTTTTAAAATTATATCAAACTTCATTTGATTAATCCATATATATACACTTGACTATGCCGTAATAAATGGAGGTGGAATAGTTAATGTATCAATAGATTAGTATTTTATATAAAAATTAAATGATAGTAATTAATATTGTAATTAAAGAAAAAACGTCTAAAGAAATATTAAAAAAGATTCTAATCACTTACTACTATTTTATTATTAAATATATGTTCATAATTTTAAGGAAAATAAGAATTCTTTTTATGGTGTGTACCTTGATATCTAAAAACGCAACGGACCATGACTAATTCAATTCGAGACGGGTTGGTCTACTAAGGGATAAAACTCTCCCAATCAATGATTTTCTCCAAAAATTCCTTAAAATTATATTAAACGTTATTTGATTAATCTATATATATAAAGTTATAACCCTAGCAATAAATTGGGTTATAGAAGTAAATTTCTAATGATATAGGGGTAGAAATATCAATTAACTATGAAATAAATAAGATTTAATATTTATATTAAATTAAACTTGAAAATAACAAATTTAGTAAAAAAAACTTTACTTGAATTAATTTATGTAGGTAGCTTTATCCTCATTCTAAAAATTTTTACATATACAAAATTATTTTTTAATTGCTAAGTTAACTTTACAATATATGAACGAACTAAAACTCCATAACTACAAATTTCAATATATTATTAGATTATTGCAATACGAATCTCCTATTATTTTAAATTTACTTTAGAAAAGTAATTATTGCAAATAAAATTTATATTATATATAACAAATTAACTATTTTATGTGCATAAAACTACAACTATGTGTATTTTGAATTATGCATAAACTTTACTTGAATTAATCTATGTGAGTATTTTTGCCCACAGTTTGGAAAATATTATTTCTAATAGAATTAATTTCCCAGTAATAGGTTAATTGTATGATTTATATAAACGAACTAAAACTTATAAGTACAAAATTCAATATATTATTGATATATTGCCACACAAAACTCCTTTCTTTTTAAATTTATGTTGAAAAATTTATGATAGCAAATAAAATTTATATTGTATATAACAAATTAATTATTTATGGGCATAATCAACATTAAAATTATATGTACTTTAGATCTTGCACAGTTTATGAAAACTAATTTACTCAAAATAATGCTATAGTTAAATTTTAAAAGCATAAAAAATTCTCCACAGGAAAATAAAATTATAATCACATTTAAAATAAAAAAATTAATAAATCTCTATAGAAATATATGTTCATAATTTTAAGGAAAATAAGAATTCTTTAAAATTATATTAAACTTCATTTGATTAATTTTAACAAAAATTCTTAGCGTTATAAAATTTCAATTGAGTAAATCTCTCATTGCGGCGATTGCCTCATTTCTTCTAAATTTACTTAAATTCACAAACTTAATATCTTAAAATACGATTGAGAATAAAGCACAACTAGTACTTAATTTTAAAAATTTTATCGATTTTATTTTTATTTTCTTTAAAATTAAATTGGTAATTGAGATGATATATTTGAAATATTTATATGTATTATTTGCTTAATTATGAAATCTTGAGTTATATCGCCTAGGTTTTAAATTTGTTTTATTAAAAATTAAATAATATTAAAAAGTAATTGTTTGTATATTAGTATAAAATACAAATTGATATCAATTATTGTCTTTATATTTAACTTTTCATAATAATTTTTTAGTTTACAAAATTCATGCAGCGCACGGGTTCAATAACCTCGTATATATATAAACTCGACAACATCTTAATAAATGGTGGTAAAATAGTAAAATCATTACTAATTCATATGTTGATATACTATATATATATATACTATATTATATATATAGATTATACAGATTATAAAGAAAATATTGAGAGAAGGATGAATGACTTGTTGCCATATTGTTAATAAGTAATAATTTATACACATATATAAACTTAAAAATTAATTTAAAAAATTCTAAGAAATATAGCTAATCTTTTAAAGGTTAATTAAGTAAATTTTTGATGCAAGTCATTTCAAATTTATAAAATTTAGCATATGCGATAGCAGTTATAATCAAACTATGATAGACTCTAATGAGTATTATTTTTTCATAAAATAAAATTAATGATTCTATCTAAAAATAGTAAAATTTGAATTAATTTTTCTTAGAAATTAAATTGATAATTACAATAATATATATATATATATATTTCCTCACTTAAAAACAATTAACACATATGTTTGATATATAGTCTTCTAGTACAATATTAAATTTACCGTATAACATTTTACATGCTAACGTAAACTATAAATTCAACCAATTATTATTTCATATTTAAACTTTTATAATATAATTTTTTATAAAATCTATGCAATGTACGAATTCAATAAATTAAAAATAAAAATAATAAAAGGGGTAAAAAGATAAAGAGGTAATTACACCAAATAAAAGAAAAGATAAAGGGATAAAACCCCTCTCATCACCCCTCAACGGTAGATCCGATTCGAGCTGAATTAATCCGAACGGCCGGACAAAGGAAAAGCACTCTTTGCAGTTTACAATCTCTCACTCTCTCCGTAAAAACTCTCTTAATTACACGGACACACGCACTCAAAATCACTCGCACAAATTCTCACTCTGTTTGCGCCTCTCTCTCTCTCTCTCTCTCTCTCTCTCTCTCCATTCCTTTCTTCTTCTTCTTCCCCTCTTTGTTCTGCTCCTTCACTCCTTCCTCATGAGACCTCCTCAGTGAAAACTCTATTCTCCATCGTCCTCCCTCTCCTTCTCACTCCTCAGGTACGCTACACGACTCCTGTTGCTCGCAGTCCGCCGGCAGCTCCCCGGAGGTTGTGTTGATTCGGTTCTGCTGTCGCGTTTGGTTGAAGAGAAAGAGGAATTCAGAACCGCTGGAGGGAACTTAGCGCAAGGATATATGTCCTTCTATCAATCAAGGTCCGACAAGAGCGATCCAGCACACTACCGCAAATCTGGGCGATCCGCGAGCTTCAATCACCCGCGGAACTCCTCAGGCGCTTACGCTAAGGGCGGTGCCCCCGCCCCTTCCCCTTCCCTCTCCTCCTCCAACAACCGAAGGTGAGGTGGTTAGGGTTTCTGCATTCCTCTGATTCGGCCGATTTGGATTAAATTTGGGAGTTTGATAATTAGGGCTTATCGTAGTGGTTCTAATCTGGGCTTTGGTGGTTGTTGGCATGCTTTAGCTTCAAGAAGCCGGGTAACCAACCTCGAGGGAGCCTTCCATCGTCAAATCACCATCCGCAGCAGACCACCAATGCTCCACCTGCTCTGCATAATGTGCATGGCGGTGCATCTGCACAGTCTCAAACACGTGGTATGATCATTAAACTTTACGAGAGGACAAAAACTTCTTCTTCTTCTTCTTCTTTTTTCCTTATTTATTTTTCCCCCTTGGCTTTTGGATGAGTGACATTTTGGAACTTTTTGCAATGGAAGTGCATTTTATGGTTCATCGAGTACCAGTTGACTGGAACTGTGGAGTAATTAGCTTGGCTTTTGCCTCGGGCCTTTATTTTTCTTTCAAAAATTTCAAATTTTGGTTTGCAATTGTGGCGTTCTTTGGGTTTATATTACAGAGCAGCTATGATAGGACATTCTTAAATGGAATCATGGCTTTGTCATTCACATTGTCAATCCAATATATATAGGTACTAATATTAAAAGGGGTTCAATATCCTATTAAACAAATTTTATTTTTTTAAATAGTAATTGTGATTCAGCTTTAATCTTCGTCACATAAATAAGTTTATATCTTTCTTCCACTGGAGGGCTAAGGGCAGATTAATTAATTTAGGTTAATAATGAACTGTCTTTGCTAGTTATTAATATTTCTTGGTTGAATAATAATAATAAATAAATAAATTAATTAATTAATTAAATGAATATGTAAATTGGTTTGGGAGCGCTGTTGATGATGGAAAAGTAATAAAACAGAATTATGGAAATATAATTGTTGATTTTCATAATTAGTAAAAGTGTCTGGGACAGGAAATTTAGAGCTGTTGAGACTGAAATGGATGATTAATTGATTCTTGAGATATAATGTAAGTAGAAGCATATTCACCTACTGGAGACAATTTCATTTGCAAATGTGAAATTGAAGTCCAAATACGGTTTCAAAATCCCGTGCCAAACACTAACTTTGCGTAAAAAATAGTAAAGTGGTGAAATACTTTTGGATCCTCTCACCGCAATTCAAGTACACTTAAGTTTCCTTTTTTAAGAGAACCTGCTACATTTTAGAGTTTTTGGATTTTTCCTTTGTGATTGAATACATGTATATTTTCCTTTGTATTTTTGCCCAAAAAAAAATTCAAAAGAATACTAGTATATTATTTATGAGGTGTGAAAATCCGTTGCATATGCTGTGTATTGACTTAATGATCTTCCCATGTTGTCTTACATCAATAGGATCATCAAATGCGGCGGTTCCAAGTGCAACTTCCAGACCTGCTGAAACGACTTCAGCCCCACCTTGGGGCACTGAAACTGCTTCGAAGGCTCCAACTTCTCAGTCTACCTCCATGAGGACTGAAACTACAGCTTCTGCTACCCCTGTAAAAGGTGTAACTGTTTGTCGTATGTAAATGCCAGCTCATAGTGTGGTTTCCTATTTGCAAATAAACTGTGAAAGTTGCTTTTTTCTCTGCAACTTGCTGCAATTTGTTAATTTGGGCTTATATCCTTTTTGTTTTTGTGATGGCTCGGCTCCAGGAGATGCATCCAAGGGATTTGCTTTCCAATTTGGTTCTATAAGTCCTGGTTTAGTGAACGGGATGCAGGTGCAACATACTTGCTCTCTCATTCTGGTTATACCTTCAAGGATGCATTTTTCACCATATATCATCTGAATGTGTTCCTACATTTCTGACAGATTCCTGCGAGAACTAGCTCTGCTCCTCCAAATATTGACGAGCAGAAAAGGGACCAGGTGTGTCCCCTCATTACTCTGGTTTTAAATTGTCCATCTAGATGCACAGTCCAACTATGGAGACTTACAGATGCAACTGCCCTCTACCTCTGAATCAAGCTTGTGGGTGACATATTTGCAGGCACTTCATGATACTATGAAATCTGTTCCTCCAGTGCCTATTCCTCCTGCTGTGAAGCAGCAGTCACCAAGGAAGGATTTGGGATCTACTGACCATTCAGGTGCTGCTGAGGTTCACTCAACCGCCAAGACCAAAAAGGATACTCAGGCCCACCTTGTTTCTTCGGCTATCCAGGCACAGAAGCACCATGTTCATCAAGTTCCTCGGATGTCCACGCCTATGACATTTCACCAGCCACAAATTCCTGTTCAATTCAGTGGTCCCAACCCGCAGATCCAATCACAAGGCATGCCACCCACTTCAATTCAGATGCACTTGCAAATTCCTATGCCACTACCAGTGGCTAATGCACCTCCCCAAGTGCAGCAGCAGATGTTTGTTCCAGGTCTCCAATCGCATCAATTGCCACCCCAGGGGATCCGCAATCAGGGGCGGGGTTTGAGTTTTTCTCCGCTGCCTGCTCAGTTGGGAAATTTGGGAATGGGTATTGGACAGTATCCCCAGAAGCAAGGAGGACAGTTTGGTGGTCCTCGCAAAACTCCAGTAAAAATAACTCATCCTGACACACATCAAGAGGTGAGGCTTGATAAGCCATCAGATGCTTCTTCAGATGGTGGGTCATCAAGCAGATCGCAGCCTAATGTGCCTCCTCAATCCCCACCCCTTTCATCATATCTACCTGCTCATCAATTCAATTATTACAATAATTACGGTGCAAGCACTTTGTACTTCCCTGGCCCTGGTTCTCTTCCCGTGCCAGGTTCTCAAATAGCGCCAACTTCTCAGGGGCCAAGATTTAATTATCCCATTAGCCAGGGTCCTCAAAGTGCTTCATTCCTGAATCCCCCGGCTAGTAACTCATTGTCTTCTGGTAGGACTGGTATCTCAAAGCAGGGAACTGTTCAGCAGGCTCGCCAAGTGCATCCACAAAATTCATGTGATGAAACCAGCATTGTTTCCTCTATGGCAGAGGAGGCAGTCAAACAAGTAGATGGTTTTGTTAATGGGAATACCACCAGTTTATCTTCATTATATAGCTCAGCTGCGGCTGTAAAAATTGAACCTCCTAAACTTTCAAGACAATCTGGTGAATCCTCTTTGAAGGATTCTGAGGTTGGTCCTGGAGGATCTTCACCGAAGTCTAGAAATGATAGGGAATCAGCATCCTTTGAATCAGAGTCCGAGCCAAATAAAGACAATTCGGCACGAGTTTCTTGTGTTTCCCATGAGTGTACAGAATCCAGCAGTTCCTCTGTTGATTGCCCACTCCCAGATGTTTCTGCATCAACCTTGGCTAATGCTGGAGGTGGAAAATGGGAGAATTATAGCAGGTCCAGTTCCATGGAGGACGGTGCCAAGAACCAGTACGAGGTGGGAAATAGGTGTCAACTGCCTCAGGTAGTTTAGACCCTCTTTTATTGTATTGTTTACCTTTGCGGTTATTTGTATTAGTTAGTTGCGATATTACTTCCTTTTGTTAGTGACCTGTCAATTGTGTTATAAATTTCTGGCTATGTATTGACTTGATTTAGAACAGGTTGAGGAGCATGCTCCAACTATGTCAAGCTTCATTTCACATAGTTCTCCAAGTGATCGGGATTTTCAAGGAGTGGGAGCTCAAGCAGATGGCTTTTCTGCATCAGGAATTAGTGACGGCGTAGTGAAGTCTAGACATGAGTTACTTTCAAGAACAGGTGCTAGTGCTGCTAGTATTTCTGAACAAATGAGTGATACGATGGGGAAAGGAAGTGGTTCCATTTCTCCTGAAATTTCTAGTGCTGTAATTACCGACAAATCTGCTGACCCTGGTTCCCTGCAAAATGAAGAGTTGGCTAAAAGGATTAATAAAGGAGAAGATCAAGGAATTACAGAACACGTTGATGGAGCTAAAGCTTCATTTGGTGATTGTCAGTATGATTCAGAATCAACTTCTTTAAAATCTTCTGAAGTAAAGGCGGTCGAACAAAAATCCGTCTATATGGTAGAAAGTGGTGCTGAAAAGGTTCCAGAGGTTTGTTCTGAAAAGAATGACCAGAATGAAAAAGTTAGTGGCAGGATTGATGATTCCAAGATTTCTACATTTTCTGAGGTGGATGATAGTGCTAAAGAATCTGTTCCATGCACAATCCCTTCTGCAGGTTCTGATTGTATCGAGATTTCTAGTATGAAAGCACCTGAAAGGAGTGAGAGCATTGTCAGTGAAGAGGTGGCAGGTTCTGATATTACCTTTTCAGGACTTAAGGAAAAAGCTAGAACCGATGAAGATGTTATGGGTAAAAATGCTGGAAAGGGGGAATCAGTGCAAATTTTGAGTTCCAATGATAAGCCGGTTCCAGAGCTCAATAGGTCTAAGAGTACGACAGCTAGGGGAAAGAAGAAGAGAAGGGAGCTCTTTCAAAAGGCAGATGCTGCTGGTTCTACTTCAGATCTTTATATGGCTTACAAGGGTCCGGAGGAAAAGGAGACTATCATTCCCTCAGAAAGTGTGGAAATTGCTCCCCAAAGCCCTAGTTCTAAGCTGGAGGTGACTGATGCTCATTTAACTGAAGCTGCAGCAAGTGAAGACGGTGATCAAAGTAAAGCTGAACTGGATGATTGGGAAGATGCTGCCGACATCTCCACTCCAAAATTGGAAACTACCACTAGTGGGAGACCTGCTAACCGTCAAGAAGGTGCTGGCTGTACAACTAAGAAATATTCTAGAGATTTCCTTCTGAAATTTGCAGATCAATGCACGTCCCTTCCTGAGGATTTTCAGGTCACTTCTTATATAGCAGAGGCCTTTACACCTGGTGTGAACATATCCCATTCTGTTGGACGGGACCCTCACCCGAGTCCTGGGAGACCCAGTGCGGGACCTCGGTTGGATCGTCGTGGAAGTGCCGTGCGTGATGATGATAGGTGGGCTAATACCCCTGGGTCTTTTGCCATTGGCCACGACCTGCGTCTTGATGTCGGGATTGGTGGTAACCTAGGTTATCGACTCGGGCAAGGAGCTAATTCTGGTGTTCTGTGGAATCCTCGTGCCCAGAGCTCGATCCATCATGCTGGTGGGATGCTACCTGGGCTGATGCAACCACCCGGATCTCAGGGAGGGATGCAAAGAACTGGCTCTGATGCTGACAGATGGCAGCGTGCCACAGGTTTCCAGCAGAAGGGTTTGATTCTGTCTCCTCAGACTCCATTGCAGATGATGCACAAAGCAGAGAAGAAGTATGAGGTGGGAAAAGTCACAGATGAGGAGCAAGCCAAGCAAAGGCAGTTGAAAGCAATCTTGAACAAGTTGACTCCTCAGAACTTTGAGAAGCTATTCGAGCAAGTGATAGCAGTTCAAATTAACAATGCTATCACGCTCATAGGGCTTATTTCACAGATATTCGACAAGGCATTAATGGAGCCTACATTTTGTGAAATGTATGCAGACTTGTGTTCTCATCTATCTCAAGCCCTGCCTGATTTCCATGAAGGTGATGAGAAGATAACTTTCAAGAGATTACTCTTGAACAAGTGCCAGGAAGAATTTGAAAGAGGCGAGAGGGAGCAAGAGGAAGCGAATAAAGTCGAGGAAGAAGGTGAGGTTAAACAGACCGAGGAAGAAAGAGAGGAGAAGAGGATTAAGGCACGAAGAAGATTAATGTTGGGAAACATCAGATTGATTGGTGAGCTTTACAAGAAAAGAATGCTGACCGAGAAGATCATGCACGAGTGCATGAAAAAGCTTTTGGGTCAGTATCAGACACAGATTCCTGATGAGGAAGACCTCGAGGCCTTGTGCAAGTTAGTGAGTACAATTGGAGAGATGATTGACCATTCCAAAGCAAAGATTCATATGGATGCGTATTTCGAGAGGATGACAGTGTTATCGAACAACATGACTCTTTCTTCAAGAGTTAGGTTCATGTTGAAAGATGCGATTGACTTAAGAAAGAACAAATGGCAGCAGAGAAGGAAAGTTGAGGGACCCAAAAAGATTGAGGAAGTGCACAGAGATGCAGCACAAGAACGGCATGCACAGGCTGGTAGGGCTGCCCGTTCCTCTGGAATCAATACCTTGGGAAGAAGGGGCCCACAGATGGAGTATGCTTCTAGAGGTAATCCATCTTCTCCCAATGCACAGATGGGTAGCTTCCGTGGCTCATCCTCGCAAACTCGTGGTTATGGAGCTCAAGAGGCTCGTTTTGAGGAAAGACAGCCTTATGAGCCTAGAACCTTGGCCATACCCTTGTCTCAAAGGTCTGCAGGAGATGATATGATCACCTTGGGTCCCCAGGGTGGGCTTGGGAGGGGATTGTCTGTGAGAGGGCCATCATCAGTGTTAGGAACTTCATTGTCTGATGTCTCTTCTAGTGCAGTAGATGGTCGGAGAACCCAGGCTGGTTTAAATGGTTTCAGTTCCATAGACAGGGCAAACAGCTACACCTCGAGGGAGGATTCTACGATGAGATCTGCTGCAGGTCAGTACGCGGGGCCCGAGCTGTCGGATAGGTTGAATGACCATGGTGGCAGGGATAGAAGTCCACGCTATAGTTCTGATAGGCCTTCTACATCTCCTCTGTCCTCCCGAGGGAATGGCCTAGTGTCTACTCAGAATGCCCCTTCAGAAAATATATGGCCTGAAGAGAGGCTCCGAGATATGTCCATTGCTGCTATCAGAGAATATTACAGGTTCTTACTGTTGACTATTGTCTCTTGTTATGGTACATTTTTATTTTAGGCCGTCCATCTCATTCATCATTCCTGTATGAAAATGAGAGTTTTTTAGATTCTGTTTTTGTTTGTCTCTGCTACTAAGGTTGTGTTCGTTTCAAGTTAATAAAATAAGTGCTTAAACATCAGTTATAAGTTAGATATAAGAGAAAATGAAAGGGAAAAGGAGGGAAAGATGAGAGATGAGTTAAGTCAAAATATTTGATTTAATGGAATAAGTCATTTTTCACTTATTGGTGTCTCTAACTCCTAAAAAAAAAAACTCGTCATCCTTATCAATTCTCCCTTCTTTTTTGTATGCTTATTCTCTCAATTAATTAAGTGCTTAATTTTTAAGCACTTATTTTATCGAACACCACTTCACCTTTGCCATAATTTAAACTGCTGGCAAGATAGTAAAATATTTTCTGCTGATCAGTCTTCCAGTTTAGTTTTAGTGGTGGTGTCCAACTCTATGGCTCTTGAGTTGGTACTTTCAAGGATCTCATAGTTTAGAGTCAGAATTTCCTGTATGGTCCAAATATTTTTGGATGTAACGGTGCAAAGAGCATGGCAGCGAGAAACACAGAGAGAAAGAGAAACCTATTGCCTTGTGTAGGAAATATTTATTGCATTGATGTTGGGTTTGTACATGCATTTGGCTTTTTTGCTGCATGTATTAGCATGTGCACCGATAACTCAATTGTTGTGACACGTCATGTATGTTGTGGTTGAACAGCCTCCTAGTAGTCTTCAAGAGTACAAAAAACTTTTTTGTCACTGAGAAGGGAACATGTGTCATCTACATTATATATTTATTTCAAAGATTATAGAAGATAGTTTTGCCATTTTTGCATCTCTCTATGATGTATTGACACATTGGAATTTTTTTTTCCCCTTTTTCCCTTTTCAGTGCAAAAGATGAGAAAGAAGTTGAACTATGCATCAAGGATCTGAAGTCACCGAGCTTCTACCCGTCCATGGTCTCTCTCTGGGTGACGGACTCTTTCGAGAGGAAGGACATGGAAAGAGATCTTCTAACGAAGCTCCTCATCAACCTCTGTAAGCCTCAAGATGGCATGTTGACCCAAGTCCAGCTCATCCAAGGGTAAGTTAGGGATGAGTTTTAACTTCCACTGGGGCAGTATGACAATTATCTTAAAATAATGTCCCGTGTAGCTTTCGACTCCCTCCACGTAACCACATATAAGTTCAATACTCATCATTGTTATTGCTGGATTTTAGGTTTGAGTCGGTCCTGACCACTCTGGAAGATGCAGTAAATGATGCTCCGAAAGCACCGGAATTCCTCGGGCGAATGTTCGGCAGGGTAGTTGCGGAGAATGTGGTTCCACTGAGCGAGATCGGGCGGATACTGCATGAAGGTGGGGAGGAGCGGGGCCAGCTTGTAGAGGCTGGGCTAGCAGCAGATGTCCTTGGGAGCACGCTGGAGATGATCCAATCCAATAAAGGAGAAGCGGCCTTGAATGAGATTCGGAAAAGCTCCAACTTGCGGTTGGAAGATTTCCGTCCCCCGGGCCCCATGAGCTCAAGAATGTTAGAAAAGTTCCATCTGAACAGTTCTTGATAATCCATAGATGAAGGCGACATTGTTGTTCTCTCCTCGCTCCAGAAGAAAAGCTTCAGCATCGAAAAAGTCACTTTCATGATTATTAACGTCGCAAAATTCATTATTATCATTCTTTTCTGCTAGGGCTGGTCATAGAATATTCGCAAATTATGTTATAATCATATATTTAATCAATGATTCTTTGAAAATTTAGTTGTCAATCATGGAATTACGATCAATTTTGTGGGAACGGCCTCTCTAGGATGAGGTACTAAAATTAGGTTGATTTTTGCAAAATTTAAGTACTAATAAGGTACTGAAATTAAATTGATTTTTGTATATCTTTAGTTAGTTATTTTTTTTTTTGCTAACCCGGGGTATTCGGGCTTCGCCCGACTAATCCCCGTGGCTCCGTGAACCCCCGGTGGCGCACAGAGCGGGTAATTACGCCAAAGGCGTTCCAGTGGCCCCAAGGGGATTCGAACCCGGGTCTCGGTGCAAATTTGAGTGCACATTAATCACTAGGTCAAATTCCATGGGGTTCTTTAGTTAGTTATTAGGATTAGTATTTACATTACTTTCAAGATAAACGTTTGAATTATTATACTAAACGTTTGACTTAATATACTAATCCCGCGTTTGGACGGGGGAGTCGGAGTCCCCATTCCGCATGAATTGCAATTCTTCCGTCTGGGGACATCGTAGGGGTCGATCACAAATCCTATTCCCCCCAATTCGTATAGCTGTCCCGATAGGCTAATACCCACTCTCAGATTTGCAATTCAGGCCGATGAAGAATAAAAGAGAAACATGAAATGACAAAATTATCATTAACCTTCAATCAAATATTCACTTTCTACCAACTCCATTACCATAGTCACAGCCGATGCAGCTCAATCTCCGACCAAACCGAGGACCTCCCGTACTGTCTCGAACCAACGAAGCCATATTTGACACCGACGTGGCCAGATGAAGCCTTGTCGACGAGATTTGCCCTTCAAACCTCCTCTCTCTCTCTCTCTCTCTCTCTCTCTCTTTCCAGCGGTCGTCCTGTGATGGAGAGCCCAGGACGAGCCTCCAGGGACCTCGACGAGCATCGCCTTGGTGAGGTTTGCGGACTAGGGTTTTCGATCGACCCTCTTGACGGCTAAATCTCACTATGCTGGTGAGATTTGGCCTTACCATGCCAAGACTGGCTGACAAAGTTTGACTGGAGGCTCATGCATGGAAGGGACGATAGCGACTGGTGATGAACGACCACGCTAGTGGCTATCATGAAAGTTTCTATGTATTGTATTATGAAGAAGATACATAGCATAAGTTCTTCCTCTCCATCTCATCGGGGATAATACTAATAACATGCGACAACTAATAAAGATATCCTCATTGCCACGTAGGACTAATCTAGACTCTGGTTGGGTAACTTTTTGGATCACGACTATGAAAATTCGATAAATGGCATAATGTTCCGGTGTCACATCATTCAATGAAATCTCAAAAGTCCCCTATCTTCGCAGAAAAGTAACTAATGCATGGAATTCTAAAAGCCTCTAATTGATGACTAGAAGTCTAAAAGTGCATGGTTTAGGGAAGTTTGAAAATCTATAAATAGTAGATATGTATATATTTCTTATAACTAGATGAAAATATATTTTATATCTGAATTTTCGTAATTATAGACCTATTATTATTATTAGATTTCCTAAGTACCAAAGAGGATTCGTAACAGCGAAAGATAATGAGGTTAGGGTTTTCCTTATTTTGGTAGTTACTTTTGTAAGGGAAAGTAATGTGGAGGCAAGCGCCTTCTCCAATTGTTGTTGTTATACTCTTTTTTTTTCTTCTTCTTTTTTCCTTTTGAGTTTGTGCTATTTCGATCAAATTGAGGCGATTAATGATGTTCTTATTGAGTCTAAGTGATATTCTAATTTACATATACGGTAGTTTTGCCATTGAAGAAATAATATAGAATATATTTCTATATTATGTTGATACTATTAATGCATTATTGCACTATTATGTTTCAGGGATGACATAATTTAAAATTCATATATGATGTTCAATTAATTATGAAATTTCAATTGCATCCTAAATAAACATACAAATTTTATAGGTTAGACTGCATATAAGGCAGAGCTACATTGATAGATTATGATTTAAATTCCCACGTAAACTATCCTATTATGTTATATATCTAATGTTTCTAATGATGATCATCGATTATTTATTATATAATCTTGGAGATCATCAATTATTTCATTATCATAACAACTCAAGCCCGCGCATACGTGCGGACCTGTCATCTAATCTATACACAATATATTAACTTCGGGTCAACACATAAGGTAATGTCACGTAGGGCAAGTCTAACTTCTAGTTATTCACCCAACTTCTAGTTGAGTGACTTTTCGAGTCACAATCATGAGACTTCGACAAATTATACAATAAAGTGGTGACACATTTTTCGTAAAACTCGAAAAATCCTGTAACTTAATTAGAGAAGTCATAAAGCCATTACTGCACAAATTTTCAAAAGTCATCAATTGACTCATATGGAAGTCCAAAAGTTTATAACTCATATAGTCCAAAAATTCTATACATAGTACGTGTGTTTCTTTATTACTATGAAATGAGGATAGATTTTCTCTGTATTAGGGACTTGGAAAGCGCGGAGCATATGCTTAGAAGAAATAGTTTTTGTAATTGTGAACTATTATTGTTAGATTGTCCAAAAATTTTCTACTTGAAAATGATATGGTGGCAACGAAATTATGGACAACTTTAAGGTGATGGTGATGATATTAGGATTCGCTTTTCTGATTTTGTTATTTAAATACTCTACTTGAATACTTTTGTAGGAACGAGATGGAGGCAATATACTTCTTCGTTACTATTGTTATATTTTTATTTTTAGAGTTTGTACTATATTGATAAATGTAAGGTAATTGTTGATTTACCGTGTATCCAAGTTATTTTTAAATTGCATATACAATAATTATGTTATTGAAAGAACATACCAAATATGTTGAAGTTATTTGTTGATACTATTGCTGTACTATTGCACTATTATGTACAAGTGATCAGGGGTGGATCCAAAACCCTAGAACTAATGGGTGCAACTAGCAGTATAATGGTCGGGTCGAAACATTTTTTTTTAACCTTATCCCTTGATTTTTTTGGGACAATTTTTTCAGGTCTTAAAAACCTACTTGAGAACAATTAGAGGTGAGAGAAAATCAATCACTAATGGCTTCTCAGGGTATGAACTCGAGCTTAAAATTTTCATTTTCAACAAATTATAATGCTAACAAAATAAAAATAAACTTATACAGTATGATGTTAATTATTAGAAACTAATTCAAAACAACACAGGTCCAATAAAACAATTATCTTATGTTACATTCTATGAGCACGGCAATCACATCATGAACAAGAAAAAAAATATAGAATTATATAATAATTATAAACTTGAAAATAACTATAGATCATGATATATATATTGAAAATCCTACAATTGTCCTCTTTGAGACAATAATTACATACACGTTTTATAAGGAAAATCTATTTATATATATAATATATTAAAGCTGTCTCCTTGAGTTTATGCGATAAGAGTTTTCCCTTCGATGGATGAGAACTTGCCACGTCAGCATTTTTACTATTTCTTTGACTTCTGATTGAGTGTCTCTTCATTGCATTCCTTTATAAAAACTGCCATCTTCCTCTCTCCCACACAAATCTCATTCAAGCTCTTTTCTTCCCCTTTCGAGCTCCTTTTTGTCTCTCTCCTTATTGGTTATTGTTGCCATGTCCTCTGTTGATGTTGAGTATCAGTCCTTGAGCAGGCCTTTAGGGCGTACGGCAAGATCCTCAATTCGAAAAGATGGTATGTCCCATCTTCATCTTTTCATCATAGACGAAGGTTGATACACACAGTTTTGTTTCCTTTATATATATATATATATATATATATATATTTCTTTGTTCATCGGATCTAAGCTCCTCCCTCCGATCTATACCCGCAAGTCATCAACAATTGTGAGACCAGGAGGTCCCCGTGGCTTCAGATTCATCACATTCATCAACAAGAAGTCCACGAGGGATGCGATCAAGGGTATGAACGGCATAATCCTCAATTTGAAGAGACAGTACATCCCATCTTCATCCTTTCCTCAGAGATGGAGATCGAATCGAATTGATAAACACAGTTTTGTTTTGTTTTCTTTTATCTTCGTTCATCGGAGGCCGTGGTGACGGATACGAAGTTCGTCGTGAGGGCGATGGCAGATCTATATATATATATATATATATATATATATATGGCAGAGCATGTAAAAGAAAAGGAACTTTTCACTAATCGTAAATTGATTTTTCTTGGGTAAGCATCCTAAAATAAATTTAACCAAAAAACAAAAAAGACAAACCATATACAATCCTTATTTATTACTAAAGGCTTGGTTGCTTAGTAGGCAAGATTTAAAAGTCCTTGCTTCATATATATACTGTAATACATTTTATAAACTTATTAAGATGCCTTAATTAGCCACGACGGTGGTGGCGAGTAAAACTGCAGTGGCGGCGGGTACAACCGCAACAGCGGCAAGTACGATGGTTAAGGCTATTGAGGCGGCCGTGACAGCAGGTACGGCTACGGCAGCAGGCCTAGGTACTCCAAGGCAGCGATGATGACTCTGCTGGGAACTGGATGAACTAGAGTAGATCCATCGTGTTAGTATATGTCTGGATGCGAACCAATTTTGTTAGTTGTGTTAAGTGATAATTTCAATCTATGAGCTTAAGCAATAGAAATGAAAAATGTGGTATGTTTATCTTTACTATGATCGATCGATTTCATCAATTGCAATATTTATCTTTATTTGCACATATATTTACTTTCAGATTTTATCATTTATACATAAATTTGGTATTCTGAAATGTGTCGCCATGTTTCATCTTGGATTGATTAGGTTTAATTAAATTTAATTAACCTTTTTATCTCAACTAATTGATTAATGCCATTATTATATATATGCTTTGCATTAAAGGACGAGTGAAATAACTTAGGAGAAAGAAATAAATTCAGTCAATAAATTGTCATTTATAGACTATTGTGATATTAAAAGAGCAATTAATTATAGCGTTAATGAATAAATTAAGATTCAATTAATAAACCTATCAAAAAAATTCAATTAAGAATATTTATATAGATACCTCAATATAGCTTAAATATATTAATTATATATAAATAGAAACAATATTCAGTTTGTAAAGAATTAATGACAGGAAGGTATTCTGAAATGTGTCGCCATGTTTCCATCTTGAATTGATTAAGATTTATACTTTAACTAAATTTAATTAACCTATTTATCTCACCTAATTGATTATGGGCATTACTATATATATATATATATTACATTAAAGGACGAGTGAAATAACTTTGGAGAAATAAATATATTCAGTCAATAAATTATCATTTATAGACTATTGTAATATCAAAATGGCAATTAATTATAGCGTTAATGAATAAACTAAGATTCAATTAAGAAACATATAAAAAAAGAAAGAATATATAGATACATCAACATAGATTAAATATAGTAATTATATATTTATAGCAACGACATTCAGTTAGTAAAGAACTAATGACTAAGATATATGAAATCGAAGAATATGAAAAATGTGTATATTTTAATATATACCTTTTCAATTACCAAATTCTTAAATTGTAGTCCAACTCCAATTTATTATCGTTTCATGTACCTAAACCTAACTTTTGTGTTTTAGATATATATTTACCATAATAAAAGGTGAAGGAATGATTTCTCGCTCACATACACATATATGTGTATATAAAGTAATAACCATGTTTTATCCATTATAATCTCCCCTCATAATTTTGTGTTATATTTTGTTTTTAGGATAATAAAGTATTGAAGTTAAACCTTTAAATAGTTTCTCATTCAACTAATTACAAGAAAGCAACATTAGCAAATTAAACAAATTAACGAAATAGATAAACTGGAATGTCAAATCCGTTTAAATAAATCAAAAAAGAAAATATATAAAATTAATGTCGAAATGCATGTATATTCTAAATAAATATTATGAAAAGAAATAATTTAAATAATCCATGCATTATAGGCTACTAATAGTCGAGCCTAACTTCGTTATCCAAGAAATAAGAGTAAATGTTTATACTTTAATATGCCTTCCTATAAAAGGTTATTTTTAAATCATCTAAAATGGTGAAAGACATTACTTTTACAGTTCCGAGAGATCGAATATTAAAAGTTATTCTCACTTTCAGCAAGTTTACTTTCTAGGATTCGAACTTATATTCTTCTCCTTATAAGTATTCAAAATGGTTTTAAGGTTAGATAAACTTATTCAGAAAGCACGGCATTAACTAAACTGGAGGCCTTTTGACAAAGTCCATAACTATATTATGACTTTTATATAGATATTTACGATTACTATTTATATAGCAAATTCAAAGGAAACAAAAATATGGCTGATTGATTCAGCTGCAATGTCTTTCATTTCTGCACACGTATGTATATATTCGTAAAATATATTGAATGAGTTATTACGTCATATATCTCATGATTTCACATTTTTTTCAAATTTATTCCATACTTTAAAAATTATCCAAAAATGCCTGTGATTACATCTTGTTCCTAATATATCTCGTCATCAATTTATTCGTTAATGAAACGTAAGTAGGCTCCAAACCTATCCCATGATTTTAATTTTTTTTGGCAAGAATGGGCCCACTTATGTTCCACGTTAGTAACACCATTAAATGTTGAAAGAGAAATTAACGCTATGATAGATTTAGATCTAAATGTAAACCATGGATCTTTCTAGATAATTTTTAAACCATGTGATAGATTTGATAAACGAGTGATACCATGAGGTGTCTAGCGTAATAAACCCTATATTGAATGAATGATGAATCGAGTGAAAGATTGCAGTAATTAAGGAATGCTTCCTTTTCTTTTTTCCTTTTTCCGAAGAAAATAGTTCTCTTACCTTTCTTTGGTGTGTATATGAATCATCATATGCTGAGGAAAAAAGAAAAAAAGCATGATCAATATGTTTTGTCAATTTATAATCACTTGCAAATATGCAACTTAATGTTATGAATAGTTAAGTAGGACTGTTTCGTTTAGACAGTCAATTTCATTTAAACTCATAACGTCTAAATATATAATAAGTCAGAAATATTTTTAAATAAGGGAGATTGAAAATGCCTTTGCAGTGCGCCGGTTATAAGGCTAATACAATAATAATGGGGAGTGTTGAATTTTATATTATATTAGTAGAGAAAAATCATACTTACGAGGAGAATGCACGAGTTGGAGGGGGAGAAATTTGTAAGATATTTCTTATAATTGAGGCTGGAAAAGTTTGGTTTTGGTTTGTGTTTGAAATATAATCTACTCCACTCCATTTTTCTTTCAATTCAATAATATAATAATTACTTTTTAATATTTTTCTTTCATTTAATATTAAATTCTCACACATATTTTTTTCTTAATCATTATTACAATAAATTTTAAATATTAAATTCCCATCTACTTTAATATATATATATATATATATACTTTTTAATATTTTTATCTCATTTAATGAGATATGTTTAAATGTTGATGTTGGATGTTTTATATATGTTTGATTATTTATAGTCCATATCTATTATACAATTTCATTTTGCCTTGGAATTTATGCTCACTGAGATCACACTCTGTGTATTACTTTTGATGAGTTTGGAGTTAGCCTAACTGCACAGGAGAATCACTTTTTGACATCGGAAATCAATTTCGAAGACTCTCTAATTAGACTTTTTATCTTAGAGGTTTAAAAAGTTATGAACTTCTTGTAAATACATTACGTCTGGAAGATTTTGTTTAGTTTGTTTGGATTTATGTGAGGAATAGCTGGAAATTTTGGTTGATTGATGATGTATGGTTGAGATATAGTGTTAGAAGTATCTTTATGAAATCAATTATATTTCCTTGAGATGTTTTATTATTGAGATGGCTGAAGCAGTTGAGTTTGGGAGTTTTATGGCCTTGTTTATCAGGTTAATATTCTAGAAAATAAATCATTTATCAAGTTTTGGGTGATTAAGGCTTTTAGGAAAATTTCTTCGAATTTTCGGGTCGTGACAGTTTCAGATTCGATACTCGTGATAAGACTATCCGTACCCTTTTATTAGTTACTAGTGTTATGGCACATGCATTGCACGTGCGAATCTTTTCTTTAGTTAAATAATGCTTGATATAAACATTCTACGACAAGCAATAATTTGTTCAGTTTTTCTCCGAAATAGAATGTAACTTCCTCGCAAGATATTACTCAGAGTTTCAGAATTTGAAAGAATTATATAGATCCATACAAATTGTTCGACTCCTTGATAGAATAACTAATCAAAACATAAATTACAAAATTGTTCATCTCCCTGCTAAACTGATTAATCAAAAAAATAAAATGTACACTTTGCCTTGTTTCTTATGCTGGTAACTTCCACCTTACCTGGTTCATAATAAAAGCAACTCAGTTTATCCGACTCTTATATTAATATGATCCTTGATAGGAAATGCTAGACAACAAGTTCACAAGTCTCGCCTTGGGCCTGCGAGCTCAGAGCAACCTTGAGGCATGACCACCATGGCCACGCTGAGGCTTGTGGAGGACTTCGAACTCTTAATTAGCAAAGTAGTCGAAAGACACAACTACTGAGGACAATGCAATATACCCAGGAACAAATACGACCAATATAAACAGCGGCAATGATAAGACCAAGGTAACCTTGATTCGTATTCAAACAAATGAAATAAACCTTAAAAGAACCCGCCAAAGTTGGACGGCGGTGAGAATTGCTGCTATGTCGAATATGAACTGGTCAGACCTCCCAATGCTGAGATTTTTCGTCTGTTTTAGGCAGGAGTTGAGCATTCTGATATGCACCAAATGCCTCCGGGGATTTTGTTTAAATCAAAGGAGTTAACAAAGCAATTGTATGCACGGAAGCAATCTCCCTTGTTTCAAGAAAATGGAGATGTTTTGGGTAGAGATGCAGTCCACTCTAGGAATTACAGCTAAAAAACAGCATATAGGCAGAAAAGTAACATCAACACCAGAAATAGAATGAATAAATGCATTCAGTAGAACGACGTGGGTGTTCATAGTAAACAATAAAGCCTTTTACGTGAGGAAGATTAAAAATGAAATTAAAGTAGAATTGAAGCTGAAACGGCCAATGGCAAGCTAATTTCAAACCTATCAATATAAAATCGCCTCAGGAAACGTCTGACCAGAGCATTTATAATCTATCAAGGAAAAAGCTAACCCTTGATATACCAATTATTTATTTTGCTTGTCTATGAAATCGTATAGGCAGAGAACATTAATCTCCATTCATGGCAACTAAGATATTAGAGGATGGAAATTGGACGGAGGATTGGGGAATGTAATTGGGAAAAGTATGTCAAATGGGATGTCTAACATGAATCTGCAGGCAATTAGAACAGATGTTAGAGGCTAGAATATAGTACGGAGGCTTCAACAAGGCCTTCACCCAGCTCTACCCATTTGTTATAAGCACTTCCTAATGGAAGCAAAGCAACTGTTAAAGGTATTTCGTTTCATAGAGCACTTTGTGTTGAGGATGTCAATCCCACATGGAAAAAAAAAATACAGGAATATCAATGGATTTATATGAGGTTTGGGAATCACCACTTATCAGATTGAACTTTTAAGTAAAAATTGGTCCAAACCCGTATAAGTCCAATAGAAGTTCGATACCTTTGTGGGTGCAAAGTTGAAAATCAACTGTGAAAGGACAACAAAGAAGGACAAGGCGTGAGAAGTCAAAGAGAGATGAGACATTTCAATTCCAGCCGACCTTTAAACCAGCAGCGGAGGGGTGCAAAATGGTTTTGGCGAGAGGAATATATTCTATTCTATGAATAATATCTATAGGGGAGGCCCAAGCAGCACAAAGAGGAGGTTATTGGGATGGCCCCTAATTGTGCCGGTGGCTTGCATTATGCATTATGGAACGGGTCTAAGGAGATCGACTCTAGAGCTGCAACCGGGAACGACCTTCCACGGCAGGAATGAGGTGGCAGTTGGTGTGTGCAGAGAGGAGAGGGATGAGTGGGTCTTAGCCGCGTGAAAAATTCATCTCATTAAGACATCAACATAACGATAAGAGAAAGCAACAAAGATGCAAAGAATGAAAAGACCTTTCAAGGAAAGCTTAAAGAAATCGAGTAGTAGCTTCCAAATCTTAAAGACCCTAGCAAAGACCATTATGCGGGTGAATATTTAACTGGCAAGAGCGTCTAAGGAAAGCTTAAAGAAATGTAGTAGCTTCCAAATTTCAAAGACCCTAGCAAAGACCAATATGCAGGTGAATAGTTAGCTGACATGAAAACAATGATCACAAACTTGCACAGGAAAATTGAACAAGGCAAGCCAACCAGTTAGGAGGTCATTTTCAGGCCAATCTCTTGTTTTTTACATTTTTTTTAATTCAATAGAAAATGCAAGCTTGAGAAAACAAAGAAACAATAAAAGAAAGTTGCAAATGGCAATAGCATTTTTACCCACATCTAAATAGGTTGATTTAGACAAATTCAGCAAGATACTCCATCTCTTGGTCAACTCTTGGTAGTGGAGATGCCGATCTGCACAAAGACATGGAATTCTATAAGTTCAAAGCAAATAATAATCATATTATTTGGAAAAAAAAAAAAGGGCAAAGAAAACTTATGAAACCCAGAGGAACCTGGACCTGAGACATTCAAGCATGTGAGAATGGCAACAGAATCAGCGAAGATGAAAAAAAAAAAGGGTACGAAAGCAACAATGTTTGCCAGCAAGCAAAGGCAAAAAGAAAGAGCTTCTTATATTTTAGATTTTAAATTGCTAATCCTGATTTGCCGAGTCTTCATATCGAAGACTGATTTTCATTGGTTCCACCTCTTAGTCCGAACAATGATCAAAGCAAGAGTTCGTTCCATCCAATTTAAGTAGCTAGCATCATGGAGTATTAAACATTTGTGTACAACCAAATCTCGTGTTTTAATTTAATTTTAAAAGAATAAGAAGAACACAGGTTACATTTCTAATAATTTAATTCTCTAAAAAAAAAAAGAGAGAGCTCATGGCACATTTTAGTACCACAAATATTGCGTGTTCAGTCCTAAACATAGGCAAAACAAACCAGAATCTGAAACATGCATCAAAGCATGCATTGAACTTTCTTGGGGGATTGATCAATCGACAGAGTAAGGCATATATCGAAGTTCAACCAATTCTAAAAGGTAAAGGTAAAAATTCAGGGTATACCGAACATGAAAGGATGCTTGTAATGTCTTATATTACGTACGGGGACTCCAAATTTGGATTGAAGTGCTTGGGCAAAGTTAAACGTTGACAATTGCAGGAACAAGAGTGCAAAAGAAGGACCAGAGGGTGTGAACCGGTGACAGAGATGGCTTGCTTTAGAAAGGTACAAGGGAAATGGGGTTATGCAACTGTTCGGCTATGTGAGACTGGCTAATAGGGGAAGTTACATCGGGTTGTGGCCTCAGGCAATGGAATGGACTGGGGCTCACGAAGGTGGGGGCGGGTGGCACGGGCATGGAGGATGGCCGGGGGAGTAAGCAGGTGTACCAGAGAGCTCCTTACATGGCCAGACAGTCGGATGTAAAAAGACTCGCAGGGTCCGAGAATGGGCAACGAATTTTTAGGAGTGAGAGAATTGAGTGGGCGGGAAATGAAAGAAACACGAAGGAACGGACGACTTTGAAGGAGCGGGCGAGAACAAAAGGAACATCGAAGGGATGGCATCTTTTCAATAGGTGGGGGACAAGGGTATTTTCATTAAGTGAAAATATGGGATTAGCCTTGTACTTTATATTGTAGGGAGTTGGATTAAAATATCTATTTTATTGTACTACGTCCGTGAGTCTCATTATAACCGAAAAATACGTTAAACTCCGTAAATAAACACTTAGATAAGTGGCATAGAGTTGTTTATTGAAAAAAGAAATGTTGTAAATATATTATGGTGAGATTTAGCTATATATATATATATATATATAACTTGTTAAACAAAACAGGCCTATTCGGGTAATTGACGAGATGATATATAATAATATAATTAACATATTAACATTATATTTGGTAACAAAATTTGGTTTTATTGAGTTTTACTTTTCTCTTGATTCAACAATATAATCATTACTTTTTTATCATCTTTTTCAAATTCTCTCATATTTTTTATTATATATTATTTAAATTAATTTTTAATATTAAATTCTCTTAACTATTTAACATTTTTTTCCTTAATTCAACAATACAATCAATACCTTTTTATTTTCTTTTTCAAATTTTCTTATATATTTTTCCGAACTACTTTTGTCTTTATCTCATCAAACTCATTATCTAATATAATCATGGCTCTCTTATTCGGGCATTGAGAAGCATAATGACCAGAATTCAAACAACGAAAGCACTTTATATCACGGTTTCTTTGAGGTTGGGAAGAAGAGTTACCCCTCTCCTTAGATTCAGATGATGGCTTGGCTGCGGGCTTGTCTCCCTTGGCCTTCTCCTCTTGCTTCGAACTAGCCCATTTAGGTCCAGCCCCTTCAAACTTAGAAGTCCACTTCGAGTTCGAATTAGAGGACTCGAATATGGATGACGATCGTCCCCTCTTCTTGAGCTGCCTCTCAACCTTCATAGCCATGTGTACCAATTCTTCAAGCTCCACATAATGGTGCAGCTCCACAATATTGGCAATCTCCCGATTAAGTCCACTAATGAACCGAGCCATGGTTGCCTCTCGGTCCTCCTCAACATTGGTGTGAATTATGGCAATCTCCATCTCCTTGTGGTACTCCTCCACGGTCTTAGACCCTTACTTAAGATTCTGTAGCTTCAAGTGTAAATCCCGGTAGTAATGGGATGGGATAAACCTCCTCCGCATGACAGCTTTCATGTCCTCCCAATTGTCAATCAGTCGCTCCTCATTTCGGCGTCTACTCACCGTTAATTGATCCCACCAAACTATAGTATAGTCAGTGAATGCCACAGCTGCAAGCTTCACCATCTTCTCCTCAGAGTAGTTGTGACAATCAAAAACCAACTCAACCTTCCTTTCTTATTCGATGTAAACATCGGGATCGCTTTTGCTTTGGAACGGAGGAATGGTTAGCTTGATGGACCCCATATTACGATCAACGGTGTCTCTTTCTTGGCGCCTCCCACGTCCACGCCATGGCCTCTCAACCCTTGCTCCTCGAGCTCGTCTCATTGTGGCAATGGAAGACACATCATCTTCATCATCATAGGATCCCTCCTCGTGGTCATCAAATGGATCAATAGTAGGTGCCGGCTGCCGGTTATTGTTCCTCATTGGTTGCTGATTGGGATCTTGTCGCAACTGGTCAATCCGCTCATCATGCCTCTCCAACCAGTCATTTATCGTATTGAGCACCATGTTCATTCGCTCAAATTGTTGTTGCATAGCCCGAATGATTGTGCTCTGATCAGACCCTCTACTGCTCTGTTCAAGTCCCCCGTTATTTTCTTATGACATGTTGAAATCTGCAAAAAAATCTTAGAGTAAAAGGACCTCACAATCACTCCCTCACGTGTTTACTCTCAAATCAATGTCACACAAACTCTCGTATTTCACTCGATACAATGGCTTTTACCCTCTGATGGTCTCACTCGCTCTTGCCTTTTTCCTCTCGTAGATATCTCCACAAAGTTCTAGAGGAACTAAACAATCTAATTACAAGTTCTTGAGGAAATTACTTGTTCGCTCAAGCCACTTATAATATTAGTTCCAAATAGCAAAGAAGCAAAGAGATATGGATTGACAAGATGTATGTGAAAGGAATGAGCCCGAACGAATCAAAGATGGAATGGACACAAATACGATCGGAGAAAAGCATAATGGGAGCAACTATGATAGATCAACTTAAGGCCAGTATAATCAACGAAACAATCAATCACTCTAACTCACCACAGACTAATTAGAACACAAAGACAGCAAATTGGTCAATAAATTCTTCGCCCACTTCATATCCTTTTCTCCTTTTTTTTTTTTACTTCAATCCTTTTTCTCTTTTTTTTTAATTCTTTTTTTTGGACGATTTTTTTTTGAATAGCTATGAACATATGAGTCAAGACTAAACGGAAAGGATAGAATGGAAGATAGATCTAAAAATTCCAGAACGATAAACAAGGAAAGAACAAGAATAGATGAAACCTCAATTTGGAGCCTTAGCTTTGAAACCAAAATGATGCGAACCCCGTCGAACCCGTCGCAGAACCCAGCAACAATAATATGGAATCAAATTCGGATCGTCCAAGATAGAGATTTCGAAGGGTGGAATATTGACCCTGTAGCTATGTAGAGCTAGAAACCAATATTATACGAAGCTTAAGAACTACAAGTAATCGACTTGCAACCCTTGAAGCATAAGTTCAACAAGAACAATTTGGAGAATATCTCTCACACAAGATAGAAAATGGCAGAAAGTTATGAAAAAATAACCTAAGGAAGAGCTTATAAGACAACTAAGGAAAGCACAAGTTCCTAGCATATTCCAATCAGATTTGGTGGCCATCTTCTAGAAGACATACTCGATTTAACATATGAGGTCATCCTTTAATGTCCCGATGTGTACTTATGAGGTCCAGCACTCTTGATGATTAAGATCAGCCCCAAGTCGACTTGTTCGTCTCTCGAACTGCGTGCCTCTTCCCGAATATGCGTCCATAAGTTCTGCAAGGCTTGCTCCAATTTCTTGGCACGTGCTTTGGTGACCGGTCCGGTAGAAATATGCAACTTGTCCTCATACTTGGAGTCCGGCTCAACCCTATCAGAGGTGTTCGAGAAGGTTCAGCTCGAGCTCAACCTGTATGGGCTGTTGATATACTATGCCAATGTTAAGCAGCTGGTGGATGTGCATGGTCACGAGTACTTCTCGTACCTAGAAGATCCAGCAGGAGGCTGCCAACCAGGCCAAAATTGATGTTGCCGAAGCCACGATGAAGGGTGAGATCGGGGCCAAGGAAAGGTAAATTTAACAATTTTCTATCATTGCAATAGTACTTCTTCAGCTTTGGAAATTAGGTATCGACTCTCACAGAATTCAGAAACACCAAAAACTATGGGAAAGTAAGTTATTAAACTCGGCCTGATTGTACTCCAGCGGTGTTTTCTGATGCAAGTGTGAAAATAATCTTAGTGGTGGAAAACTAGAAAAGGGTTTCATGGTCGGAAAAATCCTGAATAAATGTCCTTGTGTCCTTTTTTTATTTCGTTAGGTAGGGCCATACGCTACAGAATGAGGCGAAGATCCACACAGAGACGAAGATCATTGCAATGCAGAGACAGGGGTAAGGAAACAAAGAGGAAATCAAGGTGCAGGCAGAGGTTAAGTTATATGAGACGCAGAGAGATGCTGAGGTGGCAGCTGCGAATGCTGAGCTAGCAAAGAAGAAGGCGGGGTGGACCAGGGAAACCCAGGTGGCAGTGGTGGAGGCGGCCAAGGCAGTGGCCCTCCGGGAGGCTGCGCTGCAGAGGGAGGTCAAGAAAATGAATGCTCAGACTCGGACTGAGAAGCTCAAGGCCGAGTACCTTAGCAAGGCGAGCATGGAATACGAAACTAAGGTTAACCATCCGTAACTATCTGATTTATTCTAGGCAAAGAATGGGTGACGCTGCATTGAATCCCGTTTCTCGGCTTGTCTTTCTATTTGTACTCTCTTTGAACTGAAGGTGCAATAGGCCAACTGGGAACTGTACAGGAAACAAAAGGAAGCATAGGCGGACTTGTACAAGAAGATGAAGGATGCGGAGGCCCAAAAAGCATCTGCAGAGGCGGCTTTCTTTGCGAAGCAGCAGGCAGCATATGCAGAAGTCTATGCGAATCGTAACGAGGCAGAGGGGCTTGTAGCTCTGGCCCATGCCCAGGGCGTGTACCTCGCGACGCTCCTCAGGGCCTTTGGCAGAAACTATGCGGCCCTGAGGGATTACCTGACGATTGAGCACGGCATGTTCCAGCAAATTGCCAAGACCAATGCCGAGGCCATCCGTGGACTACAGCCAAAGATCAGTGTCTGGAACACCGAAGGCGGAAGCAACTCCAATGGACCGGGGAACACTGCCTTGAAGGAAGTGGCCGGGGTCTACAGCATGCTGTCTCCGCTGTTTAAGACCGTCCAGGAGCAGACCGGGATTCTGCCGCCTGCATGGATGTGGTCGCTGGCCGGAGACCAATCAACCTAATGGGATTTGAGAATATAACCGAAATTTTGAATTATTCCTGATGTGGCTGTTTTTGGGAATTCGTATTGGATCATTTTAGTATTGACTTTCATATTTTTATTTTTGAATATTTTTGAAAAATTCATTTATTATTTATTTTATGAATCCAAACTAAAAAACGCATTTGTTCAATGAATAAAAAAATTCTTTATATGGATCATAGTGCATAGTGTGACGTCCAAGGAATTATGTAAATATTTGTAGAACTTTGGATTAACCTTCTAGCTAGTAACAAGAGAAAAGGAAAAAAAAAAGAAAAAGGAAAATATTCAACATGAATACTTAAAATATAGGATATATCGTGTATATCTTTAGTTCAGCAAAACCCCTCTTGAGTCGATTCACGTGAGTCTATGAATTCAACATTTTCAAAGAGATGCACCGGAGGCATATTGATAATACTTGCAAGAATTGGGGGTGAAAAATATTAAATAGTTGAGTTACAAGTAATGTAGTATGGTTAGTTGCTTATATGTTGTAACCACCTTGAAATTACCAAACAAAGGCATGGTAATGGATTTATATATAAAGCATAAAACTTGATAGTACACTGAATGAGAACACAAGTTAAAAATGGAAGAGCATGCATGCCTTAAAGGTTCCATCTTTCTCGTTGAGAAACTAAATTATATGCATGATTTGGTTCTAATAGAGGAAATAATGATTTGAAACCATTATTTATTCTAATAGAGGAAATAATGATTTGAAACCATTATTTTCTCTATTACAAAGGATACAGAGAATTGATACAAAATTCACATAGATAATTGTGTGGAGATTGTTCTTATTTATAAATCATGATTACAATCAATATAGAAACATAATGTTACATAATAATTAGCATTCCATAAATGTAGAAGATTCCTCATAATCTCTTAGATCATATCAATCCATATTCTTGATTCTTTCCAATCCTTCAGAACGTGAAAAGCGTACTTGGGGGACTTCTGCAGCTTCCATGCATGCAGACCTCTTAAGGGTCCACGCATGACCTCTTAAGGGTCCACCATGGGTTCAACAGCCAAATCCCCTCCTACAACTATCAGCTCCACAATGTAGCACAATTACAAATGACAGTGAACAATCATGTCTGTGAGCTTTTCTGGCTTGCTGGATCCCGTTTCTCCTAATACTCTACTTCGCATAGCTCAATAAAACACGTTCCATATTACCTTGCTCTCATTGAATCAGAAATCAATTTTGAAAACAATAACATAGTAATATGTTTGAAGGAAAATCCAGCAAATATGATCCACACAGAAATACCAATTATCTCATGCCAGCGAAAATTTCGGAGAGCACATTATAATTTATACTGATCAAGTGGTTTGATCTTGCATAACATAAACTACACCAGCAAAAATCCATAATCCAACTATTAGGAAAAATTGAAAAAAAAAATTGTAGATGCAAAGATCAATTACTCGAGACAATAGATTCAAAATTTTACAATGAATATTGGTTTTAAGTATACATTCATCTTATTGGCAAAAAACTTACATATTCAATGTCGTCAAATAATAAAAAATCAATCATTTCAAAAAAAAAAAGAAACTTAAAACCTTTTTTTTCGGTTACAATAGGAGGCTCATGGCCTAGTACAAGGAAATGAAAATGAAATCTAAATAAATGGGTACGGGTAGTCCCACTGATGAGAATCGAATCTGAAACCTCTAGATTACTAGGTGAGAGTGTTAGCCACTGCACTACACCCCTTTCCTCTCTAAACTTAAAACCTTTTAATTAATTAACGACTTAACTTTTCAACTTTTAAGGGCAGGTCTAGAAAAATGAGTATGGTGCTAAATACAATTCTTTCTTCATTCAAATATGCTCTTAACACTAAACTAATTTAAAAGACAACTTTAAGAATAATCACAATGCTCCTCTATATCTGCATATTTAGCCCTCTAATAAGTCCATGGTTTTTAGCAAGAGGGGGGTGACAAACAATAGCAAAAGAGCATCACATAGGATGGAAAAAAAAAAAAAGGACGTCATACTGGTGTGACAAAGGAATAGAATACACAGATAGAATATCACGTGCTTGGCGCACGAAGTGGCGTGGGGGTGAACACAATTTTAACAGGCTTTGCTCCAATATGATCATGAGGCAAACTAGAAAAATGTATGTACATAATAAGAAGGAAACATAAAGTCAGAAGGCAAACATTAGTAACTGGGAGGAAAAATGCAGGCATGAGTTTATGAAAAGAAAAAAAGAATCGATAATTATTAAATGGTTTATATAATGAACTCAGGGATGTGATGTTCACACATGTCCTAACGATTGACTAAACCAAATTACTATTAAGTTAGTCTTAGCAGCCTCTAGCCCCTTTTAAACCAGCATTTCATGTATACTAATGGCGTTGCAGGATGGGGAAAACAAATAATGCAGTTAATTTTCAATCTACATTAGTAGGGAAAGTAAATGATGCAAATTGTTGATGGAGGTTAATATATCTCAACAGGATATATACGTTTATCTTGGGCATCTTATTGAGCATGTAGGCGACAGGGTAAAAAGGAAATTTCACCATAAACTAATAGAAATGAAAATAGAAGGATTATACGATTATTTTAGAGCATCAAGCCAGTTGTTGCCTTCGAACTTTTCCTGAGCGTGAAGGGAGAGGTTGATCAGTAGTAAGCACGCCAGGCGGGCGAGAGACACCAAATGCATTGCTTGTGAATGGCCATGAATCGAGGACCTAATAAAGGAGTCAAAGGTAGTGTGGTTAGGAACCCGCTCATTGCTAGGTAAAGTTCATATTTTATATAAATAAGTTGATACCCGCTCATTGTGCACCGATATTTTTTTTATCAATGTTTGTATATCGAATGCAAATAACCAGCACGTATATCACAAATAAAATGAAATTAATAGTAACACATGCCAAAAAAATATAAATAGTAACAATGTATGTAAATATAAATTAATAGTAACACATGTCCAAAAAAATATAAATTGTAACTATTTATGTACGGAGTGGATATATCAATATAAATTAAATGATATTAAAAGAAAAGGTGAATTATGACAACAAACAAATTCTAACTCTATATAAAAATGCCAATTATATATATATATATATGCCGAAAGAGAACTTTTACAGGAATATCGTATATGACTTAAAAGAAGTAGGAAATTAAACAAATAGAAAGATTGTGTACAAAATGAATTTTCATATCATCTATTTATAGAATATTTACTTCATTGAATTTGAAAAGATATATCGTCTCTCGATAAATTTTTTGCAAATTATTGAAAAAAATTTGACTTTTCAAGAAGACTCACAATTATATATAAATACATGCAAATAATGTGGACAATTATAAAAAGTTCGTTGAATATAATACAAATAAAGCATAATAAAAATTTATTTAATCGAAAATGAAGGGTCCATTAACATGGAGCTGGGGCTTTACGATTTGATTTACATGGCTCAACCATGTCCTGTGCCTCGGGTTTTATATATTATATTGGTTAGGGTCTTAATCAACATAAGATTGTTAAATATTCTAAAATTAAATGCACCTCGGGATGATGATTTCACGTGAATATAAAGTAGCTGGGAACACAAATAAAACTTTGAATTATTTTGATGGAAAAGAATTATATATATATATATAGACGAAATAAATTTTATTAGAAAAATTGAGATTTTAAGAATTAGAAAAGGAGGTAGCTAAATAGATTGTGCTAAATAAGTAAAACAATCTACATAACTATTAATTATATATTAATATATTCATAAATATAGATATAAGAATCTGTATATTATATAAAAATATTAGTATTAGATAGATCTCAATATCAACTTCATCGAGAAGAGCTTTCACGGGGACAATGGCTTGTTTAAATGTCTTTTTTTTTTTTCAACTTCGTTTATAGATGATGTACTCATTTAATGTCACCTTTTACCTCATTTAACTTTTTTCTCCAGTTGCTTTTACCTTACTTAATTTCATACATATTTCCATTGAAAAGAAACTCTGCATATAAAGAACACAATATCAACCAAGTAATTAAGTAGACTAATTTTAATTTAATTTCGGTTTTATTATCCGTGTATATGATACCATTTAGGCCACGTTTGGTTCGCTAGAATAGAATAGATAAGGAATAGAATAGATAAGGAATAGAATAGAAGGGGAATAGAATATAAATTCTAATGAAATTCACTTTGTTTGGTTGGACGGAATAGAAAAATAGTGAAAATCGGGAATAGATCATAAATAAAATAAAAAGACATATATACCCCCAACTATAAAACCGATCACTGTTCATCTTCTTCGTTGAAGAAGATGAACAGTGCCCATCGGTCTCGATCGCTACGGGGAGTTGGCTCTGGCTCCCGAGCCATCTAGGGCTCGCGAAGAGCTTCTTGTACAGCTGGTTAGTGAACCTCAAGCCGTCTCGGGAAGGCCTCGACAGCTCCCTCGGAGCCTCTTTTGAATCAGCCAATGAAGCTTCCTTCATCGAGATGGACCCGAGGTTACCTCCATCCAAAAGATTCTACCAGAGATCAAGCTCCCATGATTTCAAGTTCGATTTCCCAACATCATAGGCTCCTCTTACGCTCGTTCATGCAGATGAGCTCTTTTCAAGCGGTTATGTCTTGCCCATTTTTGCGGATCCATTGAAGATCGCTACGGGGAGTTGGCTCTGGAAACTCGGGTCTCGATCTCAGCAATGGAAGGGTTTGAAGGGCTGGGGCTGCGAGCCATGGGTTTGTGCTTTGATTCGTCGAGACCCCTGGCTTGCGAACCATGGGTTCGTGCGGTGGCTCGTGCGGAGGTTCGTCGAGGATAGGCGGCGGTGCGTCGTCGAGGACGGGCGGCAGTTCGTCGGGGGTTTCTGAGGAAGAAAAGCTCGATGCATTTCGTTGTAATAACTCAAGAAAGTTGAGGGCATTTTTGGTTTTTCACGCTAATTTCGGATGCTGAATGCCCAATCCGGACATCCTTGGGAGGCACGCGAATTTCGTATATAAGCCAGATAGATCTCCCGATCCGGAATAGCTATTCCGCACTCCTGTGAACCAAACGTCGGATTACCTATTCCGTGCGGAATAGTTAATCCGTTCCTGATTGATTCCCGCGAACCAAATATGCCCTTAAGATTTCACACTAATATATGATATCAACCAAATATATTATTAATATATCACATTAAACCAATATATATATACGAATTATTTATTAAAGAAAACTTTTTTAATATAAACTACTCATATATTCAAGATATCGTGTAAAAAGTATATGTCCTATATTAATAATAGAAAAATCTATTTTAATAAGTAATTATATATTAAAATTATATCATTAAAAATTCTTCAAAAGTTATAAAATTTAAGGTGTTGACGTGTCAGCATGAAAGAGTTTAGAATTTCGATATCGTGGCAACAAGAGAGAAAGCGGTTTCAATTTTGATGAGATGGCAGCGTGGGACGCTGCCTCAAAAAGTTCATTACTTTATGTATGTATATATATGTATATATAAGCAATGTAAATATTAGATGACCAATACTAGTATAATGTTGCTAATATGACTGAAGATTTTATTTCCCAGAAAGTTTTGATTAACAAAAGAAGAATGAGAAAGGAAATGTCACACATGAAATTGAGAAGTGATTAAACAGTAAGGATAATATATTCTTAAATTTTAGATGCTTTTCATATATCCTTGGCGGGCCAAAAAGGATGAACAAAGACTCTACCTATGAGAAAATCGAATGGTTAAATTGAGAGCCATGCATTAGAAGAATCTCCCCCGTTCCATGGATTCTTTCCCTTCCCCATTTTTCATTTGGAAATAGATATCATCAAACTGGAAAAACTCTACAGACACCCTTTACATTATTCAAAATGAACGATCTTGCTGGAAATGCAATTAGCGATTTCTTCAGGATATTCATAGGAATTCCGATTATTAGTTAGTGAATTCGAGTAATCAATGAAATAGCCACAAGTATTCAGCAGAAAAGTAGTAAATTATGCAATTCACTGGACTAACTTTCCTTCTGTTTATACATCCAGTTTTTCCAATCTCATCTAAAATTGATGGCAAAACCGCTAACTCATCAGCATAGAAACCGCTTAAACCACACCTGTAATTGCAAACCCGGGTATTACCGTCATCCTATAATACAGTCTTGAATCTTCCCAGAGGTCTCCAAAGTCCAAACATATTTATGATGTTCTAACATATGATATATGACTCCAATCGAACTCTCACAAGGAAAATGGTCTCATATATACATCGAATGGTTGGCAGGAAGTTAACTGCGGTTCCTGTGAAAAAGAAAGATTCACAGAATATCAATACAGAAACTGGAAGTCATCGAAAAATTCTCCATGCATTCGAAGACAATCAGAAAAGAAAGCTAAATCCTAGACTTTTCGGAGACTGCTCTTTCTTCTTCATACTTTGTTAATATGTTCATTGAGAAATAACAATCATCCCTCAAAAAGTCATACAGAAGAATTCGTGCTTGCCAACAGGGATCCCCTGATTCCTTCGATTACAGTTTAACTTGGACAAAGAACTGAAATGTTGTGTTTTGTTCCCTCATAAAATGCCTTTAAAACAAAACATGCAAGCTCTATCCTAAAATCCATCAGTGAGCCTCTTCCTCATAAGATCTGAACAGCCCACTTCTTTTGCAGCTGTTTTTTGTTACTGTTACGATATACGAACCATGATTTTACGAATGCAGAGAAATGTAGACAGTAGTTTGACAGGGTGATTTTGTAACAGAATGCCTCTTGTGATGATGATAGGAAATTCTACTATTATATGATAAAAGCTCTGCATACTTGAGAAATGGTATAGAAGAAAATTAGGCAGAACAATGACCTGTCTGAGCCCCCCACTGAGACTGCCTCCTGTAACAAGCATGGTGATGAGAGATGTCACCGCACCGCCTCCACCAATACCCATATCAGAGCCAGTATTTCTAATTGTGGAACGCATGGAATTCAGTATGCTCCCATATGTAGAACTCTGTCCACGGTCGATCGCTTGGATGAAGCAGAAGGTCATGGCACCAGTAGATGTGATCTTTGATAAAGCCTGTAAAGGACAACGTGTAAAGAGGTATACGATCAGGAGAAACACATCAAGGGAGCCTTCTGATCCCTGCTCTTTTTTCTTCTTGGGCTAAGCAAAAATACTATGGGATACTGGGGAAAAAAAATCAGATATTAACTAAAACTGACCGATGTATCTGCTGAGGTTTGATCATCGTCACAACCACTGAAAGAAATAACTTCTCCTCCACTTGTTCCTTTCCATAAGCCTGACCGAGGGCGATGGTCCTCCCACACATATTGCCCACTCCTTTTAACCGGAAAAAAGAAAAATAGGAAAATCAAGATGAGTGTGCCTAAGGATGCCTCCCAAAGTTGCCTAAGATATATGAGGCATATCCTAGAGAAAATAACGTACTACATACCATTTACACAACTACATTCAGTAATGCCTAAGGATAGAGAGAGAGAGAGAGAGAGAGAATAAATAGAAGGCAGAATTTTGAAAAGAGAATAGGAAATTGTACCTGTTCATTCTACAAAGGAATGGTAAATCTAGGACAGTGCCACTATGGCAAGCATCAATTATTGCGTGAAGCTTGACCCCAGAAGGAAGAGGTCTAACAATCGTTGCATTTATCTCATCATCAACAATCATGCCCTGTGTTTCAAAGTCAAGGGGACATAATGTTTCATCATATCCATCGACTTCATCACCTGTGTAATTCCTTTGTCGTGAACCATGACCTGAGTAATGAAACACAAGCGAATCTCCAGGTTGACACCCTTGCACAAGCCAATACAATGCCATCCTCATATTATGCTTGGTTGGAATTCTGTATGGATCAGTTTCTTCTTCTGCATAACCACATAAATTGCATCATGTCTTATAGTGTTCTCCAAACAAGAGCCATCAGCAGAATAAGGAAAGTTCAAGCACGGGGAAGAAACTCCAAAATCTTCTAGTAAAAAGAACAACAGAAAAAAGAGAGAAAAATAATAATAATAATAATAATAATAAGGAAGAAAAACTAATCCTTCATGCAGCAGACATAGCTGGTTTAAGTGCAGTAAGCATTTTAATTTCAACGGATTGATCAACAATTCGAAATGACTAGTATTTTAGCGTACAATTTCGACTTTCTTCTTCTATTTTCTCATAGCTCTAATTTATCTTTCATTTATTAATATCCTAGGCTAGCAGTATAAAACAGATCATAACTTCTTAACAAATTACTATTCAGAGAAAAATTACCATTACTGATAATTCCAGCAAACACAAGCTTCATAAATTCATCACTGCGCAGGTATCACTCCTAGATCATGATCCACCATTACATCCGTGGTTAGAAGTAATATGTCGACATATCTTCTCATCCCATTGAATTATTTGAACATCTTATTTGTTGGGTAGGAGATAAAGAAAACAGTTATGGTCTTGATCCTTTTCGCTGAAGGTGTAAGATGGGAACCTCCATATACAGTAAAGATTCATGATGCTATTCCTTCTGCCAAGAGTATTATTAGGACTTATTACAAATGTTTGTTCCACTGGTGTCTACTTGTACCTATCCTCTATTGAATTTCTTCATAGTTTGTAAATTTCTCAATTATCAAGGTTGGCAATGGCCACTCTTTATCAGGACATTGCACGGGTTGCTTGTGACAGAAACATAAGAAAAGTGGACATTGTCACGGGTTGCTACCGTGATTCATACAAATATCAACTCAACATAATTAACCAAATAAGTCCAAATCTTGTAGCTTTTAGGTGACGCTGGTATCATTTTGATTCCAAAAGGCAGAATTTATTCTTATACTTCCATGGAATTCTTGAGAAGTTCAAATCAATTCATTATTGTGATTTTGAACATCTTCAGCCAATCGATGACAAATCTCCGGAAACTCAAGTCCGTACAGAGTGAAATTCCCTGATCAATCTGATGATGTTATATAGTTCACTAAACAAAGCAATTAAGGTAAGAAAGCAGGAAGCCCAAATACGATCAAGCCGATCATCGCCGAGAGAGCACTCGATTGAGTAGTCCAATCACTGAGAATCGTATCAAAGGAGAGGAGAGGAGAGAAGAGGAGCTCAATGGGTACCTGTCAGCATTAGAATAGATTCCTCAGGGAAGCGGAACTTGTTCATCAGCAAGTATTTCATGCACTTAGCATCGTTAATGCATCCCTTGAGCTCGTGCCTCGAGAACCTGTACGATATCCCACAGATCACCGCCCGCTTCCGGCCGTGCGCGCTCGGCGGAGGCCCCGGGGGCGCGTGGTTGTACGGTGAGGGAGGCGGAGGCCCGTGGGAGGACGGCGGAGGCCCGTGGGAGGACGGTGGCTGCGCGTGGGACGGTGGAGGCACGGACCTGGGGTCGGCGATATTGGTGACGGCCTTGCAGATGGCGCAGCGGATGGATCGGGCGCCGGGCGGGAGCTGCAGCGGAGTGCGGCAGCCGGAGCAGTTCACAAGCATAAGCGGCGGCTGCGGCGGATACATTGAGCTGCGGATTCAGCAAAAGAGTCGGCAGAGGGAGATTTCCGTGAAGGAGGATAACGACGAAGATGAAGAAGAAAGCGATCTATTCGATGTTAAATCCTCCTCCTGACAAACGAAACCAGTTGGGGAAAACGTTTGGAAAGTCAAACTACTCGTTTTCGTTGCAAATATTTCAATTTTTGCTTTACTTCTTTTTTTGGGCTTTTATGTACCAAAAGAAAAAGAAAAGAAGAAGGTCTTATTGTCAATTTCCTCGATAAAAAATTAAAATAGTTTTGCTGACGCGGTTTGTCCTTATTTTTTAATTTTATATTTCGCTGACGCTGTTTGTCGCTTTGATAGTCTAATTATTATGCCGGAAGATTAATTATTTTGACGTTGAGTAAAATATGGGGATAAATACCTTTGCCCGCCCCTTAAACCATATGCGTGGGGCATTTTTGGCCCCTAAACTACTCTTTTGGCACATTTGCCCCATAATTATCGTAAATGGAAAATCTAACCCCCTGACGTTACAAATTCTGGTAAAACTGACAAAAAAAAACACATTTCGCACGTGACCCACAAAAATAATTGAAATTTTAAAAATTCGATTGAAAATTAGAAAAAAACCGAAAAATTAGATAATATTAGTAGCCCTCAGTGTAATCTACCTCCTCACTCGCCACCATTGTCGCCAACCACAATTCCCAGAGACGAGGTCTCCAATAGCCTCATTGGTTGCCAACGGCCTCATGGGGATAGATAGTGGCCAACAGGGACCTCCCAACCCCTAGAAACCTCATTATCGAGAGAGAGAGAGAGAGAGAGAAAGAGACGGAATTGATCCGGGGGAGAGAGGAAAGGTTATCACTGGCCACTGCACACCTCCACAAGGTCGACAGCAACCACTCAAGCTATTAACGACCTCGTAGGGATGGGTGGTGGCCGACAGTATCACTCCCATCTCCCAGGCCCCTATTGCAAAAGTGAGGTAGAGAAAATGGGGCTTTAAGGAATCATCACTGGTCAGCGCTCGCCCATTCAAGGTTGCCTGTAGCCTCAATAGTCATCGGCGACCTCGTAGGAGTGCGAGATATTCGGTAGCAACTCTCTCATCTCTTGATTGATCTCCTCTCTCTCTATACAGTTAGGATTTCAAGGGTTAAAGGGTCGCTATTGGCCACTATCCATACCCATGAAGTTGCCATCGACCTCGTGGAATGGGCTGGGTGGGTGGGGGCAACGACTACCTCCAGCCCAAGATCTTCTATTGTCTATTACTGTTCTTCATTTTTTTCCCCAAAAGTTTGAATTTCTTGATTTTTCCCAGGGTCACGTGTATTGTACATGCCTTTACTTCCAAATAGACAAAATTGAAATGATACGGGCACATTTTCCCAGCGTAGATAGTTGAGGTGGCAAATGTTCCATAAAAACAAATTTGGGGTAAACGCGCCCCACATCCAAAGTTCAGGGGGCAAAATTTTTTCTCTTATATTTATAATTTCAATAATGTATTGTTGTAATATAATTAATTAATTTCTATTTCCCCCTAGCCAAAGTCAAACGACTCGAAACCCTCTTTGATCGTTCCTCTTCTCTTTCCTTCCTAGCACCTTCCTAATCTTAGGGTTCGAGCTTTGAAGCAGCCCAGCTGCGACACCGCACCAGAGCCAGAGCTGCCTCTGCCCCAGGCCGTCCTGCCTAGTTGATCAAGCTCGAGCTGCTGCGGCGAGCTGCCTCTCCTCCCGCCTAGTCGGTCGAGCTCGAGCTTCTGCGGCGAGCGGCCTCTGCCTCCTGCCAGTCGATCGAGCCCGAGTTGCTGCCTCTGCCTGCTGCCTAGTCGAGCCAGAGCCGCCTCTCCCTCCTGATTCTGCTCGCCGACTTCCACGTGCCGCGACTCACGACTTGCCAGTCGATCTTCTCTTGCTCGAGCCCGAGCTGATTGGCTGCTGCTTCCTCCCCTCCCAGGCGGTGAGCTGCTACCTCTGCCTTCACTGATTAGTCTGATTTCAGTCATTCTATTTTGAATTCGTACTTAGATATAGCTGATCTGTTGATTATGAATAATAGATGATTTGATATTGGGTCAGTTGATCTGTTGATTTTGAATAGCTGAGTAGAATTAGCTGCTGCCTTCAGTTGATATATGGGTCGCTTTATTTTGGATCTGGATGTGGATTTAGCTGTTATGTGTAGCTGATTCAATTTGTTGAGCTGAATTGGATTGGGGGTCGGTTAAGTCGATTTGTTTCAATTACGAATCAATTGATTTGAGTCATGTAGACTAAATGCTCCCTCTTTTGTATTTAGACAATGTGTTTGTTTTGTTTAACTTTGGATTGAGTCATTTAGATATTGAAGTCGAGCTCGAACTACTCATAATCAGACTACGTTTGTATTTTAATTTCCTGTGTTTGTGTTCAGGTGTGGTTGTGAATGTGAAATTGAGATTCAAATCTTTAATCCCCGTAATTTGAGTGTGCAGGTGCTGCCCAAACAGGTCGGGCCACCTTAGTCCAGACCTGCACCGGGCAAGGTACGCGCATGTGAGATCCTGCCCATGCAATGGCATGGGGCAGGTTGGGCATTAGGCCCAAGGTCGCAGGCCAGGTTCTCGCGCTGACCTGGCCCATTGCCATTCCTGTGCCTTATCCACATTCGGTTCCATGTGTTTTCGTCACTTCCTTTATGTAGTTTATTACTACAGAATGTGCAGCTGATATTAATGTTCTGATCTCTTCAGCTGCGTCTGTTTTCTGTCGCAGGAAGCAGTCCAGATATTTGATTCTAGGTTCTGAGAACTGGCAAATATGAGTGACAATTTGATGGAGAAGGTGAGTGCCTTTGGGGAACGATTGAAGATTAGTGGGGCTGAGGTTACTCGGAAGATGAGTGAAGGAATGAGCTCAATGAGCTTCAAAGTCAAGGAGCTTTTCCAGGGTCCTAATCAGGCGGACAAGCTTGTTGAGGAAGCCACCTCTGAGGCCCTCGATGAGCCTGACTGGGCCATGAATCTGGAATTATGTGACATGATCAATCATGAGAGGATTAACAGCGTTGAACTGATCCGTGGCATAAAGAAACGGATCATGACCAAGAGTCCCAGGGTTCAGTACTTGGCCTTGGTGTTACTTGAAACTTGTGTCAAGAACTGTGAGAAAGCGTTCTCAGAGGTGGCAGCTGAGAGGGTTCTTGATGAGATGGTGAAGCTAATTGATGATCCACAGACAGTGGTCAACAACCGGAGCAAGGCACTGATGCTTATTGAGGCATGGGGGGAGTCAACTAGTGAACTGCGATATCTGCCGGTTTATGAGGAAACTTATAAGGTACATCTTTGCTCCATGGTTTCACAGTTCCTTACTCTATCTTCACAAGAGTTAGGAGAAGAGGCAGAATTGCAATGATGTATCCGTGTAATCTTACTCATCAATTCTTTCTTGGTTGCGCTTCCCAACTCTTGGAGACCAGGGAGAATCATATGATTTTGTTTTCTGACATTTAGTCAACTCTACTATGCCTTAACTGTACTGCAAAATGCAGACATAGTTAACTCTGCTGCTCATGAGGCCCAAAAAGAAGTAATTATAATCTGTTGCTAATAGCCTAGTGTCAACTATATATCTGACATTTTTGCTTGTCATCCCAAGTTATGTTACACATTTCTGATAACTTCCCTTTTTTTTGGCTTGTAGAGCTTGAAATCCAGGGGTATCCGATTCCCAGGTCGGGACAATGAGAGTTTGGCACCTATTTTTACTCCTCCTCAGTCAGTTGTGGCTTCAGAACCAATTGCAGATCATGTTCCGCAGACTCAATATGATGCTCCTGTTAGAAGTTATACAGCTGAACAGACGAACGAAGCCTTTGATGTTGCAAGAAACAGTATTGAGCTTCTTACCACTGTTTTATCCTCTTCCCCCCAACAGGATGTGTTGAAGGTAGTGTAACATACTTGGCCTCACTTCTTTCTCTTTTATCATGCTGGCACATCCATCTTCATCCAGTAAGGCACGCAGGACAAACAATTTTGTATGAAGGAAGTGATGTTATGGCATGCACCAACTCCAGCGTCAGATACATGGAGGGTAGTGTGAGGTCTTAAAAGCAAATACTGTCCATATGCCTGTATGAGTACCTGTTATTGACGGCAGATCCTTTAATTTCCACAAATTCGTGTCTTCTTCCCTATAAAGTTAATATTATAGGGAGTGTCTTGAGTCTTTGACTATCTCAATTCTTAGTTTTAAAGAACAATAAATTTCTTCCAGTACATTATTGTAATTCCTGTGAAATTGATGAATAATCCTTCCCAGCCTCATTTGATTGTTGAGAGTGTATATGAGCAAAAATGATTAGATACGTTACAGTCTATCAACCTTCTTAGTACGTAGCAGGTATACTATGTTTTCCCATGAATCAAAAAGGGAAAAAAAGTAAAGAAGATTACGCCTTTTCCCCCTTGACTTCATTTAAGATGAATTTTGGTGATTGGAAATCGCGGTGTTTGGCTAATTATCTGACATCACAGACTTGCTTGTGTTGACCATAAATAGGATAGGATAGTCTAGCAGATCGAGTTGGAACCATGGACATTATTGTTAGGAAGGCTTTCTGCATTGTTTTTTATGTATGCATGTATAACATAGTTCTTCGGCCTCCCAATAGGAGTAGCAATCTGTCATTGCAAAGCCTAGTAGTATGATGAATTAGCTCCAACTGCATTTGGGACAAGACTGAACATATACGACTGCGCTGCTTTTTGTTGTTAGGATGACTTGACGGTGACGCTGGTACAACAATGCCGCCAGTCCCAATATGCCATTCAGAGAATCATCGAGACCGCTGGGGACAATGAAGCCCTGCTCTTTGAGGCCTTGAATCTTAATGACGAGGTCCAGAAAGTGCTGTCCAAATATGAAGAGTTGGAGAAGCCCTCAGCACCCCCGGCTATGCCTGAACCTGCAATGATACCAGTTGCCTCTGAGCCTGATGAGTCGCCCGTGCTCGCGAAAGAAGATGCCCTGGTAAGGAAACCGTCGGGTTCTCGGGGAGCTGGGTCCCACGGCGGGAGCAACGACGACATGATGGATGATCTCGATGAGATGATATTTGGGAAGAAGGGTGGTGGAGCCCCATCAGATGGCGGGCAGGATTCGACCAAGAAGCCGCAACCACCAAAAGATGATCTTATCAGCTTTTGAATTGACTTCAACAATAATAACATTCATAAACAGACTTAAATATGGGTATATGAATTGCTTGTTCATATTTTCAAGGGTTGAAAGAAAGACCTTTTTTTTTTTTTTTTTAATCTTCTTTGGGATGAGTACAGGAATCCCTTCACGATGAAGACTCCTTTTCTAATGTTGCAATGAATTTATTCACGGAGCAGATGCTTATACTATACATGCATGCATTTGATGATGGTTGTGGTGATTCGTGCTTCAACTCGGGTGGTGTCGTGTCCTCACTTGTCCCTACCACCTTGTATTTCGTATATTTATGCATGTGCTGTCCTCCCTACCACCTCGCGCGGATTAGTGCGGTTGAAGGAGAGAAGCAGCCTTTGAAGAAGAGGAGCTGTTGCAGCGTGAGAGCTGGGCTAGCTTTGTTGGTTGGATGATGATGTGTCACGTTGTAATGTACCTGCAATTGATCTTTACACCTGAAAAAATATCGAAGGAGCAAGATCATACCATTACTCTTAATTTAACTCACTTTTCTTCCTATAAGATAACATCGGGTGATGCTGGATGTGAAGTCGAACTGATAGAGATCTCGAGCCAATCAGACAGAATGATCCTTCCTTTCTGGCATTATTTTGGTCTGGCCAGACAGCCATAAACAAAGCATTGCTGCCAAATCCCAAAAGACCCTACGAAAACCTCTCGCCTTCGCCTTTGCCTCCGACCTTTCATTACAGCCCAGTTTCTTTCCTTCTCAGTTCTCAGTTTCTTGCCATAAGCTATGTCACTGGTACATAGAAGCGATAGGACAGCAAAAAAGAATAGCTTCGGTAATGAAACTGCAGGCAACTGAAGATTCAAGCTATCCTTGCAACTACGAAGCCAAAGAAATTGCATGATCCTCACCAGGCTGGGGAAACATACTTGAGCGGCTACGTCGGTATCAAATACAGGCAAGGTTAACACATCCTCACTCGAGAGTCGAGACCCAGGCCTCCAAGGAGCAAGCTAGACTTCCAAGCTGGGTGGGAGAATTAATGGATGCAAGAAGACTAAATACATATGGATCATGTTAACAACTTAGAGACGGATCTTCTTAACTCAAGACAGTATTAAGGAAGGGAGTTATTCGAGCATCATTACTCACACATGTGAAAAATCTCTCTCACCGTGGAGGTAAATTCTTTGCCATATATGTAATAGCAACAATGAAGATCATCACTAGCTATCTTATTTTTGAACGGGATGAATAAACTATTTAGCAGCATGTATAGGTATCAGTATCAAATCGGGCTGCAAAAAATGGGAATTCCTCTTTCATCATTAATTATTTGTCAAAATTGAGTTTTTAAGTAGAAACGGTGGAGTGTCCACAAGATCAAATTGTTGAATCATAAGTTCCTATGAAAAATAATGATAAATTGCATTGGTGGTCCAAAAAGTTTTACAAATATTTTAATATGATACAAAAAGTTTTTTTTTGCTACTTGATGATACAAAATGTTTCAAGTTGTTTCAATATAGTACAACTCGTCATCTCATCACTGATGTCGTTAAGCGTCCTTTACAAGACTGTAACTATGAGACCTGGAGTTTACAAACACCATGACTACCTCTTCTAAAAGCATTCCCCGGTTACTGATGTTAGTCTTTTCGTTGAGACTCCCTTCCGGAAGTCTTTCGGAAGTAAACTTGACACCCTCTATGAGGTTTCATACCTTAGTGAGAACGATAAGATTTCCTCTATTGACCTTCCTCTCATAAACCCTTATATCGCCTTCTCTAAACAACCTTCCTTCTCACCCATCAGATCTATCAGACAGCTCATCCGATAGTCTCCTCATCGGGTCAAGGAATATGTTCAGTCCACGAGGTTTGACCAGCATCCTATTCAGGCCTCAGAGGCTGAACAGATCCCTCCGGAGTTTCCACGACAGTGGATCTCTCAAGGGTACACTCATCTTTACTTCGGTGCAATCCCACTTGCGTCCATGTTCCCAGACAGATCTCCAGAGTAGACCTTGTGAAGTTGCTCCCAGAGACCTGGGTCACCAACTATGAGCATCTCCATCAAAACGCTCAGCCGATCCAGTCCTCCGAGCCTAAGTTTGGAAAAAGACCAGACGGAAAGGTCGTGATCTCGTTTGACCACCGTCCGGTTGAGAACCTAGAGCCATCCGCTCCTCCCATGTTCCAAACGATGATAATGATGCAGCCCGCAGAAGGAGTGAGGGATAACCCGAAGGTGCAGAAACAGATGCCTCCTATTAGCTCTTTTAAGGGTAATGGGATGCCATGTATTTCTTCCGCGAACCTGGAGGAAAACACTGTTATCGAGATGTCTGCTACTATGGCGACTGCGATGTTTGCTACAGGAAAAAACGAAAAGGCCCTTCTTGTTCTGAGGAAGCCCAGAGAAAGCATATCCCAAGCCAGATCCAGATCTGGGTACAGACGAAAGTTTATCAACCGTTTTGAAGAAGAAAAAGGTGCTACCTTACTACAAGCCCATCCTCAAATGGGTTTGAAAGCAGAAATGGAAAAATCCTGAAGAAATTCGGGACTATCTCAAAGATATAGTGCTAGCCTCTATTTTTGAGAGGCTTGTCCACAAGATAGAGCAGAAAGACGAACTAGCTGCTATTCCACAAGTAGCTCCAGCCTGCATGTCCCATCCATCCTCGCCAAACTATGATGAACAGTTCCCTCAACTGGGGCAGTTTACTGATGGCGAAGGGCGGCATACTCATGCCTTCAAAGTCTCAAATCCAACTTCAAGAGATGAGCAAGGGAGACCCAGATTTGTCACTTCTGGGGAGGCTATTCTTAATTGGCAGTCTGAAAATGCGGTCTCAGAAAACCGTGTTTTCTCGTCCATTGGGACTAAGGTGGACTCACTTACGGCAAAAGTCAGCTAGCTTGATGGTAAGGTTGACAAGCACCATCTAGAGACCCAGTCATTCCTTCGGACACTACAGAAGAGACTTAAGGAGATTCAAGATACTCTTATTGTCTCGTACTTCCAGATTGATCTAGATAGAAAAGAGAAAGAGATTCGCAAGCTAAAAAATCAAATTGCGATTCTCTCTAGGACTCCAGCGCCATCGCCGCCAACTTCCCCGACCACAAGCCTCTTCAACTTTTTGGAGAGACCACTTGGAGAAAGAAGCAAGCCTGCAAGGCTCTCACTGTTTTCTCCTTCTCAAGAAGAACAGCAGCCTAAAAGGCTACACTTGTGGAAATAAGGGAAAGGGCAAGACAGGTTACAAAGGCAGCACGAAAGTGACAAGAGAAAAAGAATGAGGTGTATGAAACCCCTCCAGGATTAATTCCATCTGCCTCCAAACCTCCAAAAGAAGGAAAGGAGAAGAAGAACGGAAGTGACGAAGAAGAAGAAGATCCCCAGGGAGCCTTTATGGTTTTCCTTAAGGAAAATCCTCTGAGCTCCTTTCTTAAGGAGCAAGGCGAAGCAAGTCAGATGGTAATTAAAGAATAAACATCTGACTCGATATCAGAGGAAGAATCAAAAGCCTCTCCCGAGGAGTCAGAAGACTCATGGGAGACAAAAGACTTCTATCCCCCGATAAAGATGATGAGAAGGGGAGATGGAGTTGATTCGGACGACGCCAGATCTGAAATGGCGGATCCACCACAAGCGGCAGTACCAACAGCACCAACCAGGGGGGACATTGTCTTTACTATAGACGATATTCCCTACTCTAAATGGCTAGACATGCTACAGGAGTTCTTGGCCTATCTCACTACTAGAGCACTCACAGTTCGTGACAACCATGAGCTCATGACAGATTTCGTATCCCGGTTTAACGGGACTCTACGGAATTGGTGGATTGGACTGACAGACCAAGCTCATATCCAGTTCATTGTAAGTAACCCTATAGAAGTAGTCCATATCCTGCATGTTTATTTTGTGGGACATCCTAGAGATTTCAGAGAACTCAAACGAAAAGAGTCCTTTGAAAGGAAGTGTTATTCCTACAAAAGAAAGCAGCTGGACCTACACTTCAAGCACATGGTATGGCTATTTTATGAGCTCGGAGTGGACATCTCCCTGAAGCAAGTTTTCCTCTCCTCTATTCCTGCATCACTGGCAAGAGCAGCGGAAAGGTTACTACAGGTTAGAGGCAAAAGAATTATTGACTGTACTGTTGGAGAAATCCAGCAGGAGATTCACGTGGCCCTCGAAGATGCCTGCATGAAGAAACAAGCCATCAAAGAAGTCCTAAAAGGAGACAAGTCAATGGAGAAGGCCTGCAAACGGCCTGAGTTGTACATCAAGTGCTCAAGCAGGGACAAAGACTGTAGCTGCCCAACTAAGAAGAAGAAGCACTATAAGAAGTGGAAAATGTCGAAAGCAAAGTCCATAAGATATTCTGAAAAGAAATGGAAGTACTTGAGGAAGAAGCGCAGGTCCGGAAAGAAGTACAAATCCTCTAGGTGTTACATTTGCAATCGACCAGGCCACTTCGCCAAGAACTGTCCAAGGGCCCAGAAGCAAGGTGTAAGACTAATCCAGAAGTTAGAAAATGCCACAGGGATCTCACTGGAGAAAGATGATGTCGAATCTCTTTTCTCTCTGGATGAAGAAGCTGAACCATCTTCTATATCAGCCCTAGAAGTTCTAACTGACTTGGACTCTAGATTTTCAGGGTCTGACTCAGACACTTGTTACATGGCAGCAGAGTAAACTGAAAGGATTAATTTGGTAAATTCAGTTCCTCATATTCCAGTCTCAGTCTATATCTCCAAATACGCGAAACCTATCAAAGTTATTGCATTCCTTGACACTGGAGCTGCCCAGACGATCATGAACCCGGAGGTACTACCCAAAGAGTGCTGGAAGTCGCACACTAAGCATTTCAGCACCACCTCCAGTGAGGTGTTCTCCACTCACCTTATCAGCCGACCCCTCAAGATCCAGTTCTTTCCTGGATGCTATCTCATTACTAGGGTACTGGGTTCAACCCTACCCAGGAAGGACATAGTTGTTGGCTGGGACATCATCACTAAGGTAAACAAGCTCAGGATGACGCCAGAATGAGTCCATTTTAAGCACTACTTTCAACCGTATGTACAGTCCCCTCGACTCTTCATAGCACAGGAAGATGAAGTCAAACAGATCCTTAATGAACTAGTGCAGGAGCTGAAACACCATTCTTGTGCGGACTATCATTCGAAGTTCCTCAAGAAATGTCCTCACCCATTGTGGAAAAAGAGCAGTTCTTTGTTAAACTGCCATTCAAGAAGAACAATGACATCAATCCCACTAAAGCTAGTCATTCAGGAATGAATCATGAGCACCAAAAACCTGCTATCGCTGAATGTACTGAACTGCTTCAGCAAGATCTCATAGAGTCCTCTAATGCACCATGGGCTTGTGAGGCCTTTTATGTCAACAAGCGGTCCGAGCAAGTCAGAGGAAAGCTATGATTGGTCATCAACTACTAGCCCCTCAACCACTTTCTACAGGATGACAAGTTTCCACTACCGAATAAACAGGCCATCTTCTCTAGCCTTTCAAAAGCTAAGGTGTTTTCAAAGTTTGATTTAAAGGCGGGCTTTTGGCAACTCGGGATCCACCAAGAAGACAGGCCCAAAATTGGGTTTTGTATCCCAAATGCCCATTATCAGTGAAAGGTCATGCCTTTTGGGCTCAAGACAGCTCCGTCGATATTTCAAAAGGCTATGTGCCGGGTCTTTGCCCCTATTATGGACCAGACCCTTGTATACATTGATGACATCCTTCTGTTCAGCCCATCAGAAGAAGCCCATATCCTTTTGCTCCGACGATTCTCAGAGATTATTCAAGACTGTAGAATTATGCTCTCTGAGAAGAAGATGGTAATTGGCCAACGAGAGATCAATTTTCTTGGCATGCAGCTTGCCAATGGCCAGTACCAACCAGAGCCACATGTGGCTCAAGAGCTATTCAAATACCTTGAGGAGTCGCTTACCAAGAAGCAAATCCAACAGTTTCTTGGCACGACTAACTACCTCAGAGATTTCCTTCCAAAGATAGCCAAGCTCACTCGCCCATTGGAAAAGATGTTGAAGAAGGATGCCCCCACTTGGGGTCCTAATCAGACAAAGGCGATTAAGGAACTTAAAGCTCAATTGTAGTCCCTGCCTCCACTCTAGATTCCCTCTACTGGAAAAAGGATCCTCCAGACAGATGCAAGTGACAGATACTGGGGAGCAGTCCTAGTTGAAGAACTAAATTGCAAGCGCCATATCTGTGGCTACAAGAATGGAAAGTTCAAACCGTCATAACAACACTATCACTCCACTTTCAAGGAGATCTTGGCGGTTATGAATGAGATAAAGAAGTTAGAGTTCCACCTGGTAGAATACAAATTCCTGGTGGAAATGGATATGTCTAATTTCCCCAAGATGTTGCAGTTTAAGTAGAAGCAACTGCCTCACCCTCAACTTCTTAGGTGGGCAGAATGATTCTCTAAGTTCGACTTTGAAGTCAAACACATCAAGGGGGAACACAATATGCTGGCGGACTTCTTGTGAAGGAAGGAAGAAGTACTGACTCGGCAGACTCTACAGGTTTTGCCTGTAATCTGCATGTTTTAAGGTTGCAGTTCACAACCCTGCGAGCCTAAAACCAAGCAGCAGGTGTTCATTGGAGGAATCCAGGAAGAATAAGGGGAGATATACCCCCTGAAGCTCATAACTTAGTACTGGAAAAACGGTTTCAGACAGAGGCACGCAACCTCCTCTAGCAGTATCAATGGAGGATATTCCGATATCATGGAGGACTCACTCTCCTACCTTACGGGATGCATCCTCACTTCCCGTACATCCATCCATTCAAATACTCCGCACTTGCGCCATACCCTGAAGAGATGAAGTGGTTCTACTGGTATGCATGCCACTACTATACTATTGGCATCCAATTTAAACTAGTAGAGATGCTCAGGTTTTTTAGGCGCCATGCTGCAGTACAAGAAATGATCAGCTACCTGACTGAAGGTAGGAATTTAGATACCCATTTTATCCAATTCCTAGAATGGTTCAGACCTCTTCAGTAATGGGAAGAGCTTTTCACTAAAGAAGCAAGAAATGTGCGACCACATCCACAAGGGGACAGACATGTCATTGTCCTGTTCCAGCAAATGTGGTATGTTGGCCCCCCAAGGAGAAGAAGCACTCGAGCCCAGGCTTAAGCCCAAGGAGAGCCTTCAGAGTTCCAACGGACCTTTTCTTCAGAGGTCTGGAAGACTCTGCTCACAGATATCCTTAACAATGATGATGAATAAAAAGAATTCCAAAGGATTATCTGTGAAAAGAATGGGGTAGTCCCACAGATTATATGGCCACCAGGCCACATTCCTATGGAATGGGACTATCAAGAGGATTATCAACGCACTTGGTCTACCCTTGAGCAAGCCTTGAAGGAATATAATGAAGAGAATCATCCTCCCTTGAAATAACTTTGAAACATTTTGTACCATCAAATAGCAAAAAAAACTTCTTGTACCATATTGAAACATTTATAAAACTTTTTGGACCACTAGTGTAATTTACCATAAAAATAAATATAATGGTTCAAAAATAATTCCGTACATATTTAAAATGAATAATTACTTTATTTGAGGCAAAATGGATGGTCAATATACAATTCTACTAATATCCTACAAAACAAACTAAATATTTTCTTCTTGTTATAGTTTTCTAGACGTCAATTTTCCATATAAAAGTAAGATTTACAAGAAGTTAAAAATCTATTATCCCTTTTTTACCCCTAAACTTCAAGAACTATAGTTCTTAGTTAATTGAAACAATCAATCAATTTCCATTAAATTGGGATACGAATGACCATTAATTAGTTCAATTTTTGACGCGATAGACTCGAGTTTCTGCTACTTTAATTGAATAAACTCGCATTTCCATCCGAATAATCATAATTAAGTTTCTATGACGAGTGGACTCGCCATGAAAAAGAAAAACATTGGTAAGAGTATATTATAATCATAAGTTTATAAGAGTCAGAATCGAGTTTTTAACAAGATCGACTGGGAGCCGTCTTACTGTTGCCACGTATCCATGTCGAATTTTATCGTTTTCTATCTTATTCCAGTTTCCCGAAGTAGTATGTCATACTTAAAAGTAGTGTGGGCAAATTACACTTGGGGTTTGATGAAGAATTAATTAGATGACTCGAGTACTCCTCTCGTTATCCACTTTTTCACTATTTATATCTCTTAGGAATGGCAATGGGTTTTTGCAGATGAGTATTTCACCCATCCAAATCCTAATGGGAGATTAACGGGTTTCACCCATTGAGTTGTAAGAAGGATTTAGGGATTTAAGCTCAAAACCTTACAAGATTTGGGAATGGTCTAGAATTTTAATGTCAGAAGTACAAATTACTTCCCATTGACATTCAAAGATAGACTTTTTGGCTACTACATAAGGATGATATGCTACAAACAGGGTTCGCATAAACGGGCAACAAAATTTGTATGGACAAATATTCGATTAAACCTGGAAACAGAAGGAAAAAGGGAATCTCAAAAGTATATCAAAATGGTTAGACTTCAAATCTCCATTAGTTATGTGCCTCACTGGATATCAGCTGATGGCTCAACTGATGTCTCAGTTCCTGTATCTCCTCCAATATCCCTAGCCCGTGAGGTACGTTGTTCTATCTCTTCCTTCTTCGCTCCAGTTGCTTCTTTATCTTTTCCTCGATGGGGTTTGTGCTGTAATGACAAACCCTTCAGGGAAGGGAGAAAGCGGGAAGTACTGGCAAAAGCAATAAGAAATAGAGCTACCATTAAACTAAAAGGAAAAAAAAAAAGGTTTCACTAATAAGATTAAACAAAGGAATGTTGTAATATGCGCCTTTATTATAACTAATATTTCATATATTAAGTTTTATACATTTAAGCACTCCGTACAAAAGTGATGCGGTCATTTAGAAGAAAGTTTTTACTTAATTAAGTTTTTATAAGATTAGCTATAATGCTTAAAATTACTTAAAATTTTGATTTTATATAAGTATAATTGATTATTTATTTTTTTAATATAAAATGATTAATATATTTACTTGTTGATGATATGATAATAAGTGATTGAAATATTTTAATTTCTAAGAAAAATTAATCTACAATTAAAATACTTTTAGATAAGATCATTAGTTTTATTTTATGAAAGAGTGAGAACATTAGTCTATCAAAACTTTTTCACATTATTATTACTTTGTACGCCTGTATTATAAGTCATATTCCATATATTAAATTTTATACATTTGAACACTTTAAACAAAATAAATTAGCCATTTGGAAGAGAGTTTTACTTAAGTAAGCTTTTATAAGATTAGCTATAATGCTTAAATTTTTTTAAAAATCATTTTATTTTTATTTAAGTATAACCATTAAATTTTTAAGTTATTTTGATAATTCTATCATATCATATTTCTACCGCACTGATTTTCTTATTCTACATCTTCTCTTCCACTTTTTTTTTAAGCTTCTAGAATAATGACCATAAGATCTAAAGTTAGTTATATTTATTTGCTTATTTTTGCTTTAAAATCAAGTATCTTAAAATTTGCGTGTAGACATAGCACGATTCTAATTCGTACAAAATTAGTATATTGAATTAAACAATAATTTATATTTTGAAAATAAAATCGAAAAATGAAAATTAATCTAGACAACAACATAATTTTAGGGCCAATAGGGTTTTACAATCAACATCGCGCGTAATGCGGCCGCTCTCTAGCATATGTATATATAGAGTAAATAGGCAATTTGATCTCCGACTTTCGCAGGTTACGTCTGTCATTGACTTATTTTTTGCATCAATTTGGTCCTTGAGTTTGTCGATTTGCATCAATTTGATCCCCTACTTTTCCAATTTACATCAAATAGATCATTTTATATCAATTACATCCTCCACTGAATAAAATTACATCTTCAGTTGAAGGAAATTACATCAATTACATCCTCCACTAAATAAGTTGGGTCATTTATGCTGCAATATACATTAAGCAGGTTCTTTGTGGTACATCAATTAGGTCATTTCATCAAAATTCGTCTGACAATGTTAAATATATAACGAAATTCAAAGTTGATGTATTTCCTTTGAAAAGAGATAGTCCATGTTAGATTTGGAGATGAAAAGGTTAAAATTCGTGCTTTTGAAGTAATTTTCCCCCTATTTTGTATAAATAAAATAAAATATAAAGTGATAAATTCGTAAAAAATTATTTATCAAATCAAATATATTAACGGGCTAAAAACGGAATTTTTGCTTATCATTGAAAAAAGAAAAAGGGAATTCCTGATAGGTACCATTAATAATTAACATAGATTATAATGCATTATATAGATTAACGTTGACAGATATTATTATATTCTTATATTCTTATATTTATCTCAACGTCGATTTTTTGTCTGAAGTATCCAGCGTTACTAATTTGATATTATCATCTAGTCTTATGGGATAATTGGTGAAATAAAAATAACATTGTTGGTAAATCTTAGGTAAAAAAACGAGGTTAACATAGAATATCTGTTAATGCAATAATCCATTAACATACCTTAACGGGTACGGCATAGGATGGGCGTCGTCGTGCCATCCTAAGCTAATATCGTTTCTCAAACCCTCCCTGAACCAACGAAACCTCCTCTTCCTCTATTTTGCCTTCTCTCTCTCTCTCTCTCGGTACAAGCTAAGCTCTCGTCTGATAAGATCAGAACCTGACGCCATGTCGGTGAGTCCACTCTTCCCGGTTGGTGCCTTTCGCGTTCGATCCGTGGCATGTGTCTTCCTTTCTTCTTCTTCGCCTGCGATTAACTGTTCTAGACTCCACTGTAGAAATTCATTTGGATCGGATCGGATCGGCTAGTCCAAGTGAAGCAGCGGTTTAGTTTCTGTTGAGCTGAAACCCCCAATCCCTATTCAGTCTGACTGTGATGGGGGCACGCACACTGTGATGCTTTTCTGGTAGCTAGTCTTTGATTAGACGGTCGGTTAGCCAGTGGGACATGATCCATTTCCCGTCGGTGGTTTTTTGCTCATGCTGAAGCTTCAGTTTTCTAACTTGCCGGCAATAGTTTCCGGTCGGGGAAACTGTCGTACTTATACCCCAACCAGTCCCGCTCATGGGACCTTTCGACCTGCTATCTTACTGTTGTTGTGACCGATATTAGGTGCTTGAGATGATCGATTGCTTGTCTACTCTGATCCTATGATCGACACCTTTGCTTAACAACATGGTTCCATTTGAGGGCCCCCGAAAGACAGTGAAAACCAAAATTGGAAATTCTTCTATGACTCCCGAGATGGCGGTTGGGAGGATCATGTAAAATGGGTGTGGGGTTTTATTGGGGTTAAGTTATTAGGGATACTTTGGACCTCTCAGTTAACCACTTATTCACGGGCGAGGCTTGAGTTCGTCATTATTATTATTATTATTCCCTTTGATCAGCCTGGCAATCTGGCTGCATATTAAAGCAGTTGGTATTCATTGCCTCTTTCTCTAATAGCCTTCTTTTCCCTTTGCTTTTCCCACTTGTGACTCCAGGTCCAAATACGAACAGTGAGAATCACCAATCTCTCCTTAGGTGCATCAGAACAGGATCTCAAGGAGTTCTTCTCCTTTTCTGGTGAAATCGAACATGTTGAGATGCTAAGGTTTGTTATGATGCTATTTGATTTGCATCTGCCACTCTTACTTCATTTCAATTGTTGGGTTCCGGTGCCCACATATTTCTCGTGAATTTTTTCATGCATTTGGGTTATTGATGGAGAATTTATTGGAACTATTTGTGTTACAGTGACAATGAACGGTCCCAAGTTGCATACGTTACCTTCAGGAATCCTCAAGGCGCTGAGACTGCTGTTCTACTATCAGTATTTTTCTGTCCCTCACAATTTCTAGTTCCTTGTGTGTACTCTCTTCAGAAGTCGACAGAAAATAACTGCAATTTATTTATGAGCGAGCATTTCAGAAGCTCTGGAGTTCGTTCTACATTATTACTCTGACATAAGTGGGTTTGCTCTAGATTATCTTTGCCAACTTATCTTGTGATAGCAGCAGTGCATTTTACCTTTCAATTTGGTTAGATAATGCCATTCATGCCAGAACTGCTTTTTTGAATCTATAGAAGATTACCCTGTGAGACGCGTGTAAATTCTTTGGCAATAGTTGTGTGCCAGTAATAAGGAGGATAATTGAGAGAACTTTGAATCACATGTTGGTCTTATCTTTATCACCTTTTTTGGCTGCCCTTGTTGGTTCAGGCAACACAATTCTCCTTGAAACAGATTTGTCCAAATCTTATACTTACATTGCCGTGTGAACAACATTGCAATCAAGTTACTCTGTAATATCAGTCTCTGGTGTTTAGAGCTTTATTTCATTGTACCCCACGAGCCCTAAGAGCCATGCATTGGTGCTTCAGTTTGTTGTTTGATGAATAGCAGTTTGTTCCTGCATGGAGCATGTCCTCGATCATATAATATAAGTTAAATTGTCTGCCTTTTGCAGGGAGCAACAATAGTTGATCAATCTGTGACAATAGCACTTGCTCCAGATTACAAGCTGCAATCTGCTGCCACCGTGCCAGTAATATTTCATGCATGATAGTCAGCTTTTCTCTATATTCTCCACGATTATTGAATTTAATTAATGCAAAAAGGTTCTCCATTGTTATTATATGTGAGGCGAACAAGGTCTAATTCTTCACAGGGAACAGAGATGAGAGATACGGGCAGTCCTGGATCTGCTGTACAAAAGGCAGAGGATGTTGTCACCACCATGTTAGCAAAAGGGTTCATATTGGGCAAAGATGCGGTGGGCAAAGCTAAGACCTTTGATGAGAAGCACCAGTTCACGTCTACCGCCGCAGCCAAAGTGGCATCCCTGGACCAGAAGATTGGTCTAAGTGATAAAATCAGTGCAGGCACAACGTTGGTGAATGATAAAGTGAAGGAAATGGACCAAAAGTTCCAGGTGTCTGAGAAGACCAAGACTGCATTTGCAGCTGCTGAGCAGAGTGTAAGCAGTGCTGGATCCGCAATAATGAAGAACCGGTATGTGCTCACTGGGGCCTCATGGGTCACTGGCGCTTTCAGCAGGGTCACCAAGGCAGCCGGAGAAGTGGGGCAGAAGACGAAAGACAAGGTCTTGGCCGAGGAAGAACAAGAAAGAAAGGCTGAAGGTTATGAGCAGATTCATGGTGGGGAGTCCCCGAAAGCTGCAGGCAGTGCGAGGGAGCAATCTCCCAAGCCTCCTCCAGCTAAAGGCCTGATCCTGTGATTCACTCAGGCGTGTGGGGACATTTACTCAGTACCTAAATCTTATTATGGTCATGGGGGCTCCTGCTAGGTCTCTACAAACTTGTTGAATGTGTTGCAAGTGGACGAGAGGATGTTATGATGGCTGTGAATACAAAAGCTTTTTTAAGTTCTCTTTGGGTTTTTAGCTGTCCCTGTACTGTATTGGTGGGCTATATGACTGAAGAAATTAAGAATTACATTCCGTTGATACATGCATGGATAGGTGGCATACGCAATGCAATGAGACCCTTAAAATTGCAGATAGAACAGACTGTCTGAAGGCTTTATGATCACATAGACGTGACTTCGTCTTTGTTACTATTTAAGTGTACGGCATAAGGAGTCCAAACCAATTGCTCAGACAATCATTCTTCCATAGCAAATGTGGAACTGGGAAACACAAAATGAGATTTTCTTCAGGGAGCCAAAAAACCAAGTACGCGAGGTTTTCCAATAACGCCATGTCCCCTTGTAAACAAGGGCATGTATCAATTAGTAGTAACATTGAAAGGACTCTCCAGAACTTTGATGTAAATAAAAGAGGCCCATAAAAAATGGAATTTCGTCATTATCTAGCATCTGATCTTCCTAGGAATAGAAGATGCAGATTCTATTAGTCACTAAAAAAGATACAGCCTCTTCTGCGAATTCTCAGTCGTGCTTGTAAATGCTCCACTACAGGAGCTTTAGTCCACCGGTCACATTGTCAACAACTTCAACAGGTCCTGCACAGATAACGGAAATGCTCAAGAGTCGAGATGCATCCTCTTGAGGTCATCCCAAGCATTGAGATAAACCACAAAAAAGGGGAAAAGAATTATAGGTTAACGGCATGAGAACAGAGATGTTACCAAGAATAGCCATCACCGTCCTTGAATCTGTTTCACAAAAATAAATAAATAAAATCAAACATGTGCCGGAGTCAAATTACACCCATCATCCAAATAGTGCATCGCGAAGCAGAAACACGAGTACCTAAATTTTTCTACAAAAAAAGTACTGGTTTTTATGAAAATTTATATGCCTATGGAATCTAATAAATACATTCTTTTGCAACTGGGGAATTTAAATTTCCAACTCACTTGGTGCAATCTGCGTTCTCCCAGCATCAATTGTAATGTGGGTTGGCAGTTTGAGTGATTTTGCTCTTTCCTGCCAAAGTTAGAGAACCATGGCTAAAGACAAACAATATATATATAGATATATAGCAAAAGACAGCAAACAACAAGGCATAGCGAAATTTTTAGGGAACATACAGCCATAAAGAACGGTTGAATTATTTACGGAAAGATGTCTTTCACCAATAAAAAGGGAAATCCAGACTGGAATTTGGCTCAGATTTATCTGTGATAAATCTTCGATCCGGGACAACAGCAGAGCAAGCAAAAGCAATTGAATTGATTAATTTAACTCTCAGAATTCGCAGTTTGTAAGATGGATGCAGCAATTGAACCAAGATAAAAGGGGCAAAAAAAAAGACAAGTTTAGTCACATAATAATGCTAGAGAAGAACAGTGATATCATATGCACTAGCAAATGGGGCAAATGAAGAAGTTACATTCTAGTGCTCACCTGTAAAACAAGCATGTCCTCTTCACTTTCAATTTTCACGACCACCTTAGGCTGCGCAGACATTTCCCACCTGTGTTTGATGAAAATTTATCAGGTCATGTAACAGAACATAACAGACTAAACTGGGAAGGATGTGGCTTTACCTGTTCAGTGCTCTTGGAGCTCGATGAAGCAGTTTCTTATAGAGGCCCAGAGTTGCATGACTGTCCAAATACAAGATGAGGATTTTCAAAATCCTATCCGATCTCTTATCCCAATGACCAAATATAACCAAAAAGGATTATTTTCTGATTTATGATAGACATCTTGACTAATCTAGGTTTTACATCTCTATCGCAACATATGCAACATAGAGCTGGACAGTTTTAAGGAAAAAAATGGACACTGACAAATACCTGCATTGAGCAGCAATCTTCCCTTTGCCCATCTTTAGGTCATTTCTGACGACCAAAACCTGCAAAGGGGGAAGAGATCAACAATAGCTATAGGTAAAAAAGTGAAAGATGTTCCGGTTTTCACCATAATCATGATCTGCTGCATAAAGATACACAGCATTACAAGAGATCTAGAGGTACCATTTTAAAATCTTCCATGATTTCCGCCAACTTTTCTATTTCAAGGGGTTCTTTGGGCTTGTTCTTCTTGCCGGAATTGGAGGCAGATGACTCTTTAGCTACTCTAGCCGGGAAAAAGATGAAAGAGGGGTGGCGTTCACCGATATAATATCCTAGAGCAAGGCATCCTGCCCCAACAATGATCGCACTCAACCATGTGAGATCCATCACGTCCAGCCCCAAACACTGCCCCCTTCTATCTCAGTGCTCCAACCCCAGACCGAACATCCAACAAAGTAGAAGGCAGGTCTGGATTATCTCGTATGTTGTGTCCCAGCATTCAAGTGCCTGCGGGAAACAACATTTCGCATAAGACTTGCATTCAGCTCAAGACAAGTTTGTTACAGAACGCATTGGCGATATTCAGCTTAAAACCAAGAACACTGAATCATGAAATATTTGGTCTAGAAGAAATTAGTCACTGGAAATCACGAAGCTTCTACATTGATGCTGAATGCAGTTCACCAGGACGGCCAGGATTGAAGTTTGAGCAATCAATCAGTGAGGGAAGACGAGCGGGTAGTATCAACTCAATAGAAGCTATAACAAAGCCAAAATTTTGGCTTTAAGGCGATAACTGGCGTGGGAACGACATACCCACCAATTGAAAACGAGCACCCTTCCTTCCGGCGAGGAAAGCAAGCATTGAAACGACTCATAGTCCTAGGCGAAGCAAATTGCAACACGACGAATATGATCAGCTGAATTAATCGAGGCACATGCCAGAAAACCCGTACCTAGAACTCGAATGGAGAAGATCCAAGGGCCGAACTGAAGCTCCGAATTACGAAGGCTGCCATGCCACCATCTCGTCTTCTTCACCAAGTTGGAAGTACATACATACGCTGAAGCTGCAACCTGCTAGAGGAGGGTGAGTGAATGAAGAGGGACGACTGACTGACTGACTGCAGCTGTTATGGGTCGAATGACAACTTACGTGAGGGCCCAATCTCGGCCCAGCCTCTTGCCGCTAATTGTTGTCGTTAATTTGTCCTCAATCTTTAATTACTTTTTCATGGCTTGTTTGGTTTCGTGGCATTTTAAAATTCTACTTTAACTTAATTCTATTCACAACATAACAAAATAATTTATACAAAGTTAAATGGTGGGTCCCATTTTATACCACTCTTTTTCCAAAACAAAATAATTCATGCAAAGTCAAAAGGTGAATCACATTTATACCACTCTTTTCAAAATTAAAATCTAATTTTAAAATTTTACTTTGAAATCAAATACAGCATTAATGTAGCCAAATAACCTCTTTCTTTTTTCTTTTTTTCAACTTCTTCACGGACGTTACACGTTTTGCTCCGTTTGATCCTACCATTACTTTTTCCCTGCAAAAGTAACATTTCTTAATACAAAATTATATTCCAAATTTAAAATTGAAAAAAAAAAAAGGAGAAACAAGGAAAGCGATGTAGAGTATACGGATGGTGGGGAGTTTTTTAATTTAATTAATTATTTATTTATTTATTTATTTAAAATGTGGATCCCACAATAATTACGAGTAGTTAAAGTTTTGTCGAGTCAGCAAAATTAACAGAACTGTTGATGTATGACTGATTTTACGAAAAAAATGATAGTTCATTATTTTTTAGTTGCCAAAAAAACTTGTGACAAAAGTGAAAAAAAAATTAGTATGATTTCTCCGGTAATTGACCCTATTTTAAAGTGTCATATATCAAGTAAATGAAAATTCTTCCGAATACTCTTCTAGCTTATACACGTATATATCTATCTATTTATATATATATATATATACATATATTATAGTAAACAATAAAAATTGGTCCATAGCAATGGGAGGGAGAGTAGTGAACTTGGTTCAAAAATATGCTTTTTTCTAATCTTTTTATTATTAAAATATTTTTATTTTTATTTATTTACATTTCTATATTTCTTTCGAGTTTTTTATTTTATATCTTATATCCGAAAGTCCAATCGGTTATGATGAATCAAGTTCGACTCGAGTCGAGTCGGTCCACTAAATGATAAAACTCCCTCAATCATGAATTTTTTCCACACACAATACTCAAATTTGACTCAACAAATAAAATTATTTGTTTGCTAACATTTTCTATCATTTTTTTCTGAGTTTATATTATAATATTCGAAAGTCCAATAAGTTCTGATTAATATCACTCGAGTTTAATTAGCCTATTAAGTGGTAAGATATTCACATTTTCACAAATTTTCTCCACACACATGACTCGAGTTTGCGTTGCTTACAAAAAACAAGTGCTGCAATTACTTGAACCAAGCTCAATTGGTTCACACATTTCTAATTTATTCACTTGCAGTTCTAAATCCTTCCAAGAAAAGGTTCGTGAAAGGACTTTAAAATAACATATATCTTTTTAAATTGGTGACCAATTTTTTTTTGTCATTTATTATTCTAGAAGAGTGAAAGTGCATCATTCTTATTAGGGTACACATAAAAAAAAAGAAAAAAGAATGTGTCTTTCATAAAAAAATAAGTTAAATAAATAAATAAAATTACAAAACACTTTTTTTTCTCATTGACGTTTAGGCTTTTTGTTTTAATATATTATACTTCATATAATTTTTAAACATTCTTCTGTCAATGTAATAAGTCATAACCTATCATAATGATTTTCTTTTTGTAAGATATAAGGTAAATTATTTTCTATATTTCATTATCCTAATGAATATCAGTAATCCAAGCAGTTAAATGACATAAAAAAAATGAGTTTGTAACTATTATAAATGTAAAATTTGGAGTAAGCATAAAAATATATTAACTTTTACTTCACGTTGACTATATAAGTTAATATAACTTGTAAGGAGTCTGAAAATTAATAGTTCATTCTATTACTATGTATTGATGTTATTGTTTATATTCAATATCGCATAAATTATAATTACGATCTTATTGATAAAAAAAAGTTTCGATCTCGTGGCATCACGCGGGCATTTTGCCCTAGTATATATGCAAAGTTGAATACCAGGCAACAAATAAGGGCATAATTGTAAATACATATATAATTAATTCACATCAATGAAATTTTTATCAAAAAACAAATATGTTCATCTGCTCTATATATATATATATATATATATATATGAATAAATTAATTAACTTGACTCTCCCTTATTAAATAGAATTAAATCATTAAATTAATTTAAATTAAACTATAAAATAGTACAACGCTTTTTACTAGGGGTATTCAGGTCCGAGTACCCTGTTTTTTTTACGATGCAATGACCATACCCTGTGAGGAATATGTTCCAATAAAAAGTGAACTAGACCCTACCATGTTGAGTCATGGAACCGGAACCTACTCGGAGCCTGTATTATATCATAGGTTTCGGGTATCCTGTTGGAATCTGTAAATTTTCTTGTCTCGCTAAATAAAATAAAAAATGTCTCGTCCATGATCAATAATCACGCAAAATATAATGTCAACATAGATTTAAATTAATTCACAATACATCTATAACAAAGAGTAATATATTTCATCAATCCACAAAACTAAACATCCGTAATACGATCAGGCCTCGCAGAGGATACACCGAGGTTGTCGAACCAAAGTTACCAACGATAAGGAATGCAAAGCTTCCATCGAGAGAGAGACAAACAGACAGATAAAGAGGAGAAGAGGGTAAAGTAAAAGGAAGAAATATATCTGATTATAACTAAGGAAATTTATTATCGAATCCAGGTGTCAATTTCGATTCCGGTTCCGGTTCTAAGTACCTTATATGCAGGAATCGGAACCAAAACCTATTTTTACCGGTTCCTTATTTTAATACCCGAACCATATCCTATTTTCAACACGAACTACCCGGACCCTACCATAACGGGTAGATTCCGACCGGTTCCGAATATACTTCGTATCTGTGCACACCCCTACTTTTTACCATTGACTACTAAATTCGTCTCTTACTTATTCTTTATTTACTCATCAAATTCAATTTTCTATGCTAACTAAATAACGAAGCTTTCAATTACATATAATTAATTCACATCAATGAAATTTTTATTAAAAACAAATATGTTCATCTGCTATATATATATATATATATATATAAATATATATTTATGAATAAATTAATTAACTTGAATCTCACCTTACTAAATAGGATTAAATCATTAAATTAATTTAAAGTAAAACTACGAATAGTACAAAGCTTTTTACCATTGACTACTAAATTCGTCTCACTTTTTCTTTATTTACTCATCAAATTCAATTTTCTATGCTAACTAAATAACGAAGCTTTCATTATTTCTTTTTTGTTTTTCAAAGATTGAAATGAGAAGTCATGTGTAGTTGAAAAATTATTTATCACAACTAAATGTAATCCTGAAAAATCACTGTTCTCTTACAATTACAATTTAAAGACTCTTACAATAAAAAAAATGTTTCTTATTTCATAAATTAAGAATTTTCAATTACGTTTTTTGATTCCTACTAAGTAAAATTCAATAAATAGTATTAAAGAGAATTAAAACAAAAACATACTATATAAATTTGAAGAGTGTGGTGTCATAGATGTACTTCCTCTTTTTCTGAAGTTTCTCTTGATAATAAGTCTTATTTCTCTATTTGCTTCTCTGTTTCTAATACTATATATTTAACTTTTCATTTTATATTCTCAATGCTTACAAATTGTATGAATTTGAGATTTATTTGCATTATCTATGTATGCACGATATCTAAGTATGTTTTTGTTTGATTTAACTGTTGCTATTGGTGAACATTGTTATCCAGCAAAAAAAAAAAATCTACTGTTATAAGAATTTACTATCATTTCAATTTGTCGATTTGGCCAAAAGGATTCTATCTGTCGATATTCTTATGATTTTTTTTAAAGCAAAAATTTTACAATTTCCTATTACAAGGATTTCGAATAGCAAAAATATACTTTAAGCAGTCCACTTTCATTTGCTTAATAATATTTTAATATTAATTTCTGTTTGTTGATTGATTTCTCTTTGTACTTCCCACATAGAGCTAAATATCAGATCATATTTTGATAAGATAATATCTGAATCAGAGAATATTCGAATAATCTCTTAATAATATTATCATAGTTTCATCTACAACTATACTAATTTTCTCATTAGATAGGGTCTTTTTTTATTTAATTTTTTTCTTAAATGATTTATTTAATTTGAAATATATGAATTTTCAATGAGTTATCTATTTAATATTATCTTAAAAATTTCAATCTAATTGGTTATATAGAATAACCCGTGTATAGCACGGGATCGAAAACTGGTATGTATATATATTCTTCATATATATATAATGTATTTATAGATTCTTTCTTCCGCTTCTCATCATCTTCTATCTTTGATGCGGCCTCCTCCTCGCTGGAAACATTTCATCCAACAATTTGAGGCACTCGGTAGCACGCAATCTCCATTATTTATTTATTTATTACTTCTCCTGAATGAACAGCAGCATACAAATCTTCAAAAGTTTTTAGTCTCATGTTGGGAATTGATCGATGGCATGGTTTCTCATTCGAGGCTTTATTTCCTTGTGATGGTCTAATAAGATAAATTTATAGTAAATATTAAGATGACTTTGTAGATGAAGAGTTGCCTCAAGGATGACAACGACAAACCTCGACCTCACCCTTTGTGTAGGCTAGGAGAAGTTTGACGGTACGACTACTGAACCATCCAGCTGCACCAGTCAGACTATCTGCTATCCCATGGTACAAAGCCCAGCTTGAAACTGCCTAAGCGCCTAAGGAACCCCGAGAAAACCTCTAGCGAAACGGTGATGTTTGCACCGCCACTGGACCACAATTCCTTAAGGATGCATTTAAGTTTTGAGCAGTTTCACTGCATTCCTCGACTTTTAATTGAAAGGGCAGGCCGAGCAGTCGCAGATTCACTTTGGCAGCAAACATTACAGGCTGAGTGAGCACATACACCACAACTAGCTCATCTTTTATTACCATACTAACCGCAAGAACAGTAAGACAAAAGATCATCTCTTGCTCCCCCTTCTCCCAATACAAAGACAGTGGGCAAAACCAAAGGAAAGGCCTACCCGACCATATTTTCTCTGTGCTCCTCTTCGGGCAATTTCCTCAGCCAACTTATCCTGCATCGTGGAAAGAAGGGAGAACTCCACCACGGCCACTGACCTGATCTGATTCGAGCATACGAGGAATGCCTCCTGGTATCTCATGAAAAAGTGAATCATAAGGAGTGTCCATCTGCAATGAATTAGACGATTGGAATAGGAATGTTGTCACCATTACTTTTGTACTGCATTTGCTTCTGAACAGCCTTCACTGCTGCAACCCTAGCAGCATTGGCAGATCTATTTGCTGCAGTGACTGCCCGGTTCACCCTCTCGTCCACTTTCGCCACATCATAGGCTCTCTCTGCTGCTCGCCTTGCTTCCTGATTATCATCAAGATAAAATTTCAAGTTCGTCAGGAAACTATTACTTTCATCTAGTACTCTCCATTGATTAAAAAAAGAAAACGACAACAACAACTACACAAGTCCCGACTCTGCCTCAGACAAAGCCACAAGGAAGGAAGCACAAAAGAGTACAGTTGATTAATTATTAAGTGTTAAAATATGAATACATATATATATATATATATCTTAAAAAGTCAACATTAGAATCAATTGTCAGTTTGCACTTTACAAAATGGCCTCTTCATTAATCAGTAGAGATGTCTTTCTTTGCTTTCTGAAAATCTTGAAAAAAAGGGAAAATCATATATGTTTCACATATAAAAGCATAAATCAAGGCAACTTTCTGCAAACAAAAGGACCAAGGCTCCATTCCATTTCTGGATAACGTGGATAACTTTCAACTCTTCTTGTAAAAGGAAACCCAAAAAAAAAAAATGTCTCATATTTGCACTTTAATATTCTGATTGTTCTATATAACAGAGAGCTGAAAGGTTTATTAACTCCCTACAGGCCTGTCTGATTCTCGGGAAACTGAGATTTCCACTTTATTTTTCTCTTTCAAGAATGAGAAACATAAGGATAAAATAAATGCGTTCCACTACACGGAACACGTCACAGGATGTGGGATAACAGAGCATCTGGTCAAGGTCAGTCCAACAGAGTAGATGTTTAATTTCTTTTCAAGGACAAAAAGAAAAAGTAAAACCTAAAACCATGTAAATATATTGAAATCATGGAATCAAAACGATGATCAGATATCCCTAAAAGACCAATTTTTTATTTTTTTTAATGAATTACCTGTACTACGTTCAGAACTTTAGAATGATAAACAGCGACAGGAGATACAGGAGCAGTGGTGCTCTGCGTGCTTGGAACATCAAGAATCCCATTCTGCCAGTGACCTGATTGTGTTTCTCCATTCCTAAATGTGTACATCCCAAGGCCCTGTCTTCTTCCCTCATGCCAAGCTCCCTCATACCGATGCCCATTTGCAAAGCTATATACTCCAAACCCATGCATTTTGTCTGCAAAATATTCTCCTGCATATCTGTCTCCATTCCTGTGGAGCGAAAAAATCAGTAAGCATATCAATCCAGCTTGATATTAGATAATAATCTGAGGATATTAGTAATAGAGATGACTTATCAATTAGAAAATCATCAAGCATTCACAAAATTTTTCCAGAATATTCAAGACAAAGTATTGCATATAATATCATATGATGCAATCAAATGAAACTACCATTATAGCTCTCAGCAAATATGTAATAGTAGGTTGGTTTCACTAAGGTCAGGTTTGGAAAGACTGAGATTGAACTATCAGAGATCTAATACCAAATTTTCTCCAATAATACAAAATTCAAGAACCCCATCTTTCCCAATGTTGGCCAGAAACTTTTGGGCGGCAGTGTATAAATAACAAGTATGATCTAAATAATGAATCAGCTAACATTGACACAATAATTGTCCACGACATCCTGTCTTCAGCATAGTGTGACATGAAGATCTGATGACCAGTTGAAAACTTTTTCACTATTTCCCGAATGCATAATTACATCTTCTTGAAAAGCAATCCAGTACACCAAGCTTGGAATGGGCTTGCACAGTAAAGACTCCATCAAGCACCCAACGGATACAAGTCCACGTCAGCCCACTTCGTTGCGCTCAATTGGGTCACAAGCTCGTGTTACAAAGCTCGGAAAGCAATCACCAGGCTAACATGATATAAAGAATATATCTTTATCTCATAATTTCCACCAAACAAGGATAATTCATATCCAGCAACTTTGCTTAGGAGAATTTTTCCTGATGACCCACAACCTAAAATCATCGAACCAAAAGCATCAAAGCAGATTTCTTGGATGTCCAAACCCATCGGATTAAAAAAATTGATTTATTGATCCAGTGACATGCCTGTACAAGACTGTTTAAAGACTGTTTTCAAACTTCCAACTTCCAAGTATCACCCATGACGCTCAATCTGCAGTCAGTCAATTTGCAGTGGGAAGGAAAGAATCCAGGCAAGATCATTATATTGTTCTAAGTTCCATATTTCAAATGCTAAGAGATTGCACAATACTTCTTATACGATGACCAATAATAGATAATGAATCTTTGCTAAGATTTTAGCCACCACTCTAAATAGTGAACTCTGAATAAGCACAATGAAACGACTTAGCACTACAATGCTCTATCTACTTAAATATGACATGAGAACAAGCAAGGCAATGCCCGACGAGGAGAGAAAGTCAAAGAAATATGAAAGCTGCAACCCAGAAAAATGAAATAGCCCTCGAGTGTGTACTATCTTCAAAATAACGTCATCATAATTATCACAGACAAATTTGTGCTAGTTCAAACTTTGGAGTAGAAGAACCAACAGTTATGCCTCATTTGCTTTCACCTCGCTAAACAGATGGTCTAATATGCATTCAGATCATGAATATGATAGCAATACAAGCAAAAAGAGCATCGGCTGTATCGATATTCATCCCTAACCTCGAAACAACACTTCCCCAAGAAATCTTAATATATCTCTGTCCAATTTAATCGCACAATACCCAAATGAAAAATTACAGTTGATTGATCCAGTTCCAGTTCCTGATAACGTATAAACAACAAAACAGCGACATGGCACCACAGCCAAGAGAAACCTCAGAATCAACAATCAAATAATCTATCTTGGGCTAACATAACATCTTGACATACATCATACCTAGGCAAAACAGCAATATCAACTAAACTCCCATTAGATAAAGATATGCATCAACATAATCTTCCTTTGCTGAAATTACCTGAAATGGTAGTGGCCAAGCCCATGCTTAACGCCCCACTTGAACTCCCCAACATATCTGCTCCCATCCTCACAAGTGTGAACACCACACCCATGGCTCTGCCCATTAGACCACTCCCCTGCATAAACATCCCCTGTATAAAACCTGTAAACTCCATAGCCATGCCTAAGACCCTGACGGTACTGGCCCCGATACCGACTCCCTCTAGCCCAAGTCTCCACTCCATATCCATCATACTTGCCGTCTACCCAATCGCCCTCATACCTCCCGCTCATGTAATAGTAGTAGACGCCGCTTCCTGAACACTTGCCCTTATGAAACTCGCCCTCGTACACGTCACCGTTGCTGTACACCTGGACCCAGCACCCCGAATTCACCCTCTTCTCGAGTTTCGGGCGGGAACCAATCGACCAGAACACCGGGAGAGGCTGCCCGGGGATCGAATTGGAGGCACTGAGCTTGATGGGGAATGAGCGGGCAAAGAACAGCCGGATGGAGGGGAGCCGAGGGAGGGCGAGGTTGAGGGAGAAGAGGAGGGCGGCGGAGAAGGCGAAGGCAGAGAGGAAATCAAGGAGGAAGGAGTGGCTGGGGTGGGAGACGAGGAAGTAGAAGAAGGGGAGGGAGAGGAGGAGGATGAGGCGGAGGTGGGCCCGGAGGCGACGGATGTGCTTGAGCCGACGGACAAGGCGGAAGGCCGACGATTTCGCGGCGACCACGACCGAGAGCGGCAGGAAAGGGGCCTTATGGGGCTTGCGATCGGGCGGTGAGTGGTGGAGGCGGTAGAGGGTGGGCGACTTGGCGAGGGAAGAGGGCGTCTGGGTCAGAAGGGGCCGCTTGTAAGGAGTGGACGGAGGGGCAATCGGGTCATTCTGCACATGAATGGCGTAGTGGTCGTGGAGGTGGTGGTGGATGGAGGAGGGCGGGGAGTTAAGGGTCGGGATGAGGTTCTGGTGGTGCTGAGGGGACGGGGGAGGCGGCGGCGTGGCGTGTTGGTGGTGGTGGTGGTGGTGGAGGTTGAATTGCTTGGTGGGGTAGGAGGAGGGGATGGGGTTGAAATCGGAAGAGACGCCGCTGCTTTCTTTTCCGATCTGTACCTCTGATTTCTTCTGATGCATTTACATAAACAAAATCCCCACGAAGGAAAAAAAAAAAAAAAAAGACAGAATTGAAATTTCTCGAACGAATTGGGAATTGATCAAATCTCAGGCTACTGCTGCTGTTGGGGCATGGGCATCATTCTTCTTCGACTTGTTCTCGGGATCATGATCGACCCACATTTGCTTCTGCTGCCGAATTGCGGTTCTGGGGTGGGACCTTCCTCAAAATTCGATCCGAATTGACGATGTGGGGGGGTATCGTTGCTCTTCCCCTTTTCGGGACAACGAATGAATCAGCTTCCCTGTCTGATGGGCGCGTGTGCTCCTAAATCAATCAAATCGGCTATGTCGGGGGAGGTGAAGGAGGACTGTAAATAGAAAGTGGGAGGAAAGGGAGAGGAGAAGAGGGTATATAGGGGGAAGGGATGAAGATAAGAGAGGAGCAAGCCGAGGTAGAGGAGGGAAAGAAAGGGCGGTGCTTGTTCGCGTCGAGGTTAATGGTGACTGATTGCGGAGAGATCGACTTTGAAATCAGAGAAGCACACACAGTCTCTCTCTCTCTCTCTCTCTCTCTCTCTCTCTCTCTCTCTGTTTTTTTTTTTTTTATGTGTGATATGAGATGAGAGAAATGACGAGGAAGAAGAAAAGAAGGGAAAAAAAGAAAATGATGAAAAAAAATTAATTAAAAATAATAATAATAAAGAAAAATGGCGGACACTGACGTCATCAGACCGGGCTGTGATTGGACGACAACGCCGGTCCCACTAATAGTAATTGTCCCCCGGAGTCTTCGTTTTTCGCTTTTGCACCATTTTTTTTTCCTCTCTCTTTTTTTTTTCCTTGCTTATTTTAACTTTTTAAGGCAAATTTAATTCCCGTTAAATGATGATGATAATCCTCCGTCTTTCATGCACGCGTTGAGTTGAGGGGAGCCCGTGTTGCTCCTGACCTGAGAAAGTTTGCCGGTCCACATGTTTTGACACTCGATGCCCAACCGTGGAATTTATCACTCATATCATGCACGGTATTGGATAATCGCAATTACTCGTTTTATTTTCATGGAAATCATTCCCCATAAGTTTTCAAAACTCGCGTACCGATTATAATCTCTATAATATTTGATATGATTAGTTGCATTCGGGGTTCTTAGGCATATCTTTCGAGACGATTGATGGTTTTCCTCGCGTTTATTCGTAAGCTCTTCTCATGGCATGCCATATTCTTGTGAATGGGAGTAATCGTAAGCTCATGTAGTGTTTGATCGAATATGAATTCGAAAAGAGTTAGGTCTTTCCCTTAATTAGACTCTACACATGCAGTATGCAGTGTTGAACGATTTCAAATATAGCGTGGAAAACCAATTGCCCATATTAATCGCAATCTACCTTGCTATGAATCGTGTCTCTTGAATTGATTTGACTCAGTGATGAAAACGGATCCAGGAAATGATGAAATTAGGGGAATATTAAAAAAAGACTATATAATTAAGCGAACATATAATTCAATGAGGAAGATTCCGACTTATAATTCACTTCAATACTTGAAAATGTATGCCAAGCCAACGTCTATTATATATTCTATGGGAAAGGAAATATCAAGATTTTGAAACAAAATTGGTAACCATACGAATTTATCGAATATATCTTCGAAGAATTAATTACAGGTGATCATTAACTGGCCCATGCCTAACTGGTGAGATGTTTAATTACTAGCTAGTAACAAAGAATAATCGATATTTTGTACGTTTTCCCATAAACTTCCGACTTTTCGAACTTGAACGTACTTATAAACCCTCATGGCATGTCAAAAATTGGTACTCAGTAATTACTACTAACCCCGATTAGAATGACTAATTCTAGTAAAAAAAACGGTGCTTCCCATTGAAAGTGAAGAAATTTGCGTGCAATTATTTTTTAAAATGTTGTGAAGATTTTTTTTGTTCTTTGGAATTATTATTATTATTATTATGTTTGTTTATGTCACAAGTCACGCTAGAGGATACATGTACATTCGGTTAACCTACGAAAACCTCTCCTAATACATATGCAAGCCTTGTACGTTCAACATGGGAGAGTGTTGTAATTTTCTGAAAGTTGAGGGACATGTATATAATTTACATACATGCCTAATTTATAATTATATCTAGAAAATAAAAAGGAATTGTTTGGAAAAAAAGGAAAATGTGTAATTGAAAGGCGGAAAGCAAGATGCGGAATCTTTTGAAACTTGCATCTCTATAAATTATACGGTCGCATATCATTTCATTCAATTTTAGATAAAATAATATCCTAAGCAAAAAATAAAATAAAATAAAATAAAATCATACCAAGGAATGGCCAAAGAAAAATAACATAGCATCAAATATTGTCTAATAGCACAAGGGATCACGGTAATATATTTGGTGCTTTCAATTCAATTATATAGTATTTCAATGAAAATATTAAATACTATTGTGCATTGTTGATATTACAAATAGTACTACTTTAGACGAAGTGCTAAACACTCGAACTTATTAAATATGAAATGTGTCGCGACTATTCTTTGTCTTGATAGAATTTCACTCCATAATAATGATAAAAGAAAAGAAAGGCTTTCATCTGGTCTTATAAAGAACATTACTCTGCTGTCTTAGCAAAATCATAATACATTCTTCTCATTTCTCTAACTCGGGCAGGTCGGTAGGTCCTGCACTTTCTTCTCCCCCCTTCTTCATTCCATCAGCAGGTAAAATTCGGGTCATGGTGCGAGTATGGCAACCGATCTATCTCCGTGGCAAGTTAAATATAAAGAATATCCATCCATGCTTGACCTAAAAGATTCATAAGATAAATCTCCTAAAGTTTGGTTTCAAATAAATTTGAACCCGAATCATTCCACGCGATATGGTGCTGCAATTCTAATTACAGCAACGTGAGGGGGGATCTTTTGGGTCTTTCTTTTTTCTCGTTCCTTAATTTATTTTGTGTCGGATAAGGATGATTATGATAAATATGTTCTTATGAGTCCATGAAAAGTAATTATCTTTTTTCTTTAGCTACCACATTGATTCATGGACATAATAAGAGAGAGATTGAGAAACGGAAGGTAAAAAAAGACTATGAAAAATTATAGTGACGAGAATTGAATCATATATATATATATATATATTTAATTTCTTGATTCTAAGGTCGAGGATGGATACACTTGAACCGAATTCCCTTTCTAATTATATCTGGCCGAATACATCCAAAAGAATTAATCTCGATGTAATAAGATTCAAACTCGATAATACCATCTTATTATTATTAGTATGTACATGAATAGGACGTCCATAGAAAATATCTTTCTAGGCCCATCATCATCATCTTAAAGCCAATAATTAATCGATTCATCGCCTACAATTAATGCAACCTGGACCTCATGACACATGCGTATCTATATAGTCAGCAACCTTTGTATGGAAAAAAAAAATGCCAAGGAGAAAATGACGATTTAAACAAGTCAAATCGTATGCTCTCTCTCTTTCATATAGTAACACCTATATATGGATTGCATTTGCTTTAGCTTTCCAATACCGGTTGGGTCCATATAGAGTTTAATTTTAAGAGGTTGAAAACAAATATATAATAATTGAAAAGATTTTTGTGAATGTATCTATATTATCACGTTGTATTTTTTCTTTACAGTATATAATATATTTTTTTGCCCATATAATCTTTTTTTGAACATTTTACGATTTGCTGAGTTAAGGAAAAAAAAAGGTCAAATCGTATGCTTTGGAGCCGGAGTGGGTGAAGCTGACGTCGCGAGAAGACTAATTCAAAAAATGTCCATCAAATGATATTACTATTGGAAATTGAGGTTTTTTTTTAATCGTATATAACCCGAGATATGCGTATTATGTTAAAAATATTAATGGTATGATTCTGTACCTAGCAAAGGAAGGTAAAATTTTGGTTGATCGAGTAATTAGATCGGTACGGAAGGAGACATATTTTATATCGATAGAGTCTCGAAAGAATACACGATGAGGCAGTCCCTTTCTCGCTTATAGATTCTTTATATGGCTTAATGAGGTGGTTTTAGTGCGCAACAGACAGCAGAAGAAGATGATTTAAGCTCCTTTCGACACTAGAGAATATCGCCTCGCCGGATTTGTTAAAACTTTCCATGTACATATATGTATCAAGAAACCACCTAGCAAGTTCTTTTTGTCCGTTCCTTGTCGTGTCCCTGCCGATTTAGCTTGACAATGGAAATATTGACGAACCACAATAATATATAGTTATTCCCAATCACTGCTCTTCATTAACTTTAGCTAGCGTTCCGAGAGAATCTAGCCATTTAGTCAGTTTATAACAATCTCTATGAAGCAAGGGGGCAAAGCTTCGTAGACAGCTTCCCCCTCATGTAGTCGCCAGCCTTCCCCAGCCCCCCCTCTTAGTCGCTTCTGGCTAACCTGCAAGTGAATGAGCAAGTGAATGAACAAGCCATGTTCCTCAAAGGAGTGACCATTTTTGTTTTCTTCCCTTCTCCTATCCCTTCAAAAGCCCAGAGGGACTAAATTTGATTCAAGTCGTCCCATCGGTTCATATGTCGCATTATCCGATCAGCTCTCTTATCTCTATTAAATGACATAAGGAAAAATTCATTAGGCTGTCTGCAGTTTATAGAACGCTAAATCCAACCGAGTAGAAAAGTTTGGGGTCGAGAAAATGAGTGAGTTAAGAACTAATGCAGAGCAGCCCCAAACTACCCAGCTGCAGGCAGGGAGTCGTGATTCACGAGCAAAGATTGCAGACTTAGAGCTAAACCACATCAGGTTCGGGCCATCATTGCGATTCACGAGCAAAGGTTGCAGACTTAGAGCTATACTACACCAGGTTCGGGCCATCATTGCAGGACAAGTGGTGAATCTAGGACAAGAGAGTAATAGAATAACAGAAATGGACTTGAAACATGCACAGCGCAGGAACTAAAACAGGCCTCAAGTTTGTTCGGTAAGTCAACATTGGTACATTCTTTCTCATATAGAGTCCGGAATTTGAAAGCAATCCATCAAAACTCGAGATTTCCATGGCGGAATTTGAAAGAGATCCATCAAAGCTTGAGTTTTCCATGGCCAAGACAACTTTAAAACATTATCACATGTTTAGTACAGGAGCAAAGAACTAAAAGATGAGCAAAGAACAAAAACAGCTCCCATGTGTATTACCGGAGCCATGATCGGATGTACACATCGACTGGAAAATGACCACAAAGGTTCCAACGGCTTAGGCTGGACAGTGTATTCACACGTAACAAACGCATAAGAACAATTATATTGATGACTACAATTTAGATCATAACAAACAACCTCCAAAAAGATAAAAAGCCAAAAGGAGGGGTGATAAACTTTTCAAAAGAGCAAATATATGAACTATCTTGTGTGGGAACTCTATTCCCCCGAATGTTACACTTACAGACATATCCTTGCTCCAGAATATTTGGATGCGGAACACTTTGACTTTGCCTGTTAGACCCGCCGTTGTTCCAATCGAAGCCAGTGGAAAGAACGCAGCGAGATGAGTGGATGGGTTTGAACGACTCACGCAACGTGTGGGCTGAAGTGATATTATCCCCAGATACATTGCAACTTCACTGGTCCAGTTGTGTCAAGGCTTGTGAATCTTGAAACCAAAGACTCTGGGAGCGTAGGTCTGCACTGTCTTTTGAGGTTTTAAGTGCCCATATGTCATCAGGAACAAGTGCGGGAATGTAGTTCCAAAGTAAGCCCCATCAAGATCTTCTTGAGTCAAGGAATTTTAGAGACAAGAGTACAGACATAAAATAAAAATCACAAGCAGTTCAAGTTTACTGTCTTAAGGAAATGATCATATTTCCTAACACCTGCAACTTCACAATTTGGTAAATCTACATTATAATCCACCAAGACAATTCAGTTGAGATGAAAAGATGCATAAAATGTCAGTTGTGCGAAGCTATAAGCAATGGGGATTTAAATTTTATGAAGGATACTGCCTTGGTACTTGGACCTGGGGTAATATATGTCCTCACATTTAGGACAATAAATCTTTACTGTACTAGAGCGGGGAATGTCGGATTGACCAACTGGAAGGCAAGGTTGGGCACAGCAATAAACTCTAGGGCATCTGCCGAACTCGTACTTTTTGTACTTCTCCAACTGCACAGCACAATAAAAGCATCATCAATGACCAAAGCAAGCAGATCTATAGAGAAAGTTAGCCCATGGAAGACAACTCTGAATTTAGATCTCTTACCATTGTAGCCATTCCCTTGCTTGTCAATATGTATCTAACATGAATTAGACCGTAGAGCATCTCCGCGGCTGATTCAACCAATTCATTCTGTTCTTCAGTGAACATATCACCTGTGCATGATGAAGCATAAAGCACGTTGAAAATACTACAAGCAGCACAACCAAAACCAGGAGTGCATTTTTTTTTTTTAAGAATGCTAATAGCTCAATTCAATCATTAATTATATCTGTCCACTTATCAGGTTTTCTTTTCAATTCCTGCTCCTAGAAAGAACCTTCCTGTCAATTGAAAACACTTTTTCAGATGCCAGAACTCAGAAATAAAGGTTTGCTGGTAAAAGAACGCCAACACAAACACCTGCAGAGAATGCAAGTAATGGAAATACAAAATGTCATGGGACCATGACCACTTAACCTATCACAAATAATTTAACCTGAATTATTTAAGGAACACGGGACCAAGGAAGAAGGCACCTCATCTAAGTCAGGATGCTTGGACACAAGATTATTTCAAGAGAAAGACCTATTTTTAGTTAGATGAATCTTCTATCTGAGAACCTTTTGACAAGTTTAACCAAATAAATGTTTGATTGTGGATGCACTTATATTCAGCTTTTGAAAGAAAACTGTTCCATCCAGGCCAAGCACTTCATGCAAGCAGACCAAAGCATATTCTTGGCAGAATTTCAACATATTCTCAGTCCCATATGTTCCGAGCAACCAGTAATTAACTACTTAGAAAGCGAAATCTTTTTTAATTATCTTTTAAAAGACCTAAAAAGGAACACCACCAAAACCTCAGCTAAACCATCACAAATTCACCAGCACAAATTGAACGAGTAAATATGACGATTGGCATCCTCTCCTCCACAAGGAGCTAATTTCAACATTCTATTACCAAGAGTTAAATGATCACAAAGAAATTATCTTAAGTAAGCTTCTCACGAAAACTAGGTTTGAACCCATAGCATGCATGTCAACAAAATGGATATATACACTTACCATGAGAAGATTCAACGTCAAGAATCAAATCAAGTGCATAATCATAATATGGAACTTGAGCACTCAATCCACAAAGATTGAAATCATCTTGAATGTATTCATCATCTACTTCACAGAAGAACTCATTCCCTCTCAAATTGCAAAACCATGAGATCCACGACGTGTCATCTGCATCCGAACCACTGACATCTGAAAATTCACTATCCGATTCAGCTTCATCTGCATTTGATATATCAGGATGGCATTCAGTAAACAGAGATGATTAAAGAAAACAATCAATACAGTATACAAGGGTGAATTCCTCATTTTTCATTTTGTCCTCCTTACTTCCCAACTAAATTTGCATTTAGCTATCAAGACCAATCTAGAATGGCTGAACACTCCAAGGAGCATATTTTCCAACCACAACTAAATTTATATTAAATTATGCACAAGCATTGTTGGTGTCCAATTGCCTGTGTCCGATATCACGAAGTTGTAGAGACAAGAAATTCATGAACCGAAGAAGACAAGCAGAACCATAATTTGAAAATGAAAATCCGACAGCCAGTGTACCAGTAAAGCATCTCATAGTAGAACTCCCAACTTTGCAATAAAAAAGGGCCAAGGCAAGCAATTCACTGAACCTAGGATTAAATTAATCATCTCCCGAAAGAGGGAGCAACCAAGTACATTGCATTTTGCACCGCCATTATTGATCTCACTCAAGATGTTTAATGCGATGCTTTCAAATAAGAAAAATCTCAAAGACAAAGCGAACGTGTCAAGCTCCAGAAGAACTCAAAATCAAGTCATGCAATCCCTCGAAATTACACCATCTAAGTGGTAAACAGTAACCTACAAGACAAGCTTTTTAGTGTTCCTAGTAGCGCTAATACACGCATGTAGATAACTATTCCTGTCGTGTCCAGCCCAACTGCTGAGCGTCGGCGTTGAATTTCAAAGCAGAAGATGCAAATGCATAAATCTAACAAGCTCAGGGCCATGAACAGCCACAATCCATGAAAAGCCACTACTGCATGAAAACGGAGCAAGGGGGCAAACGAACTGACCATCTGAAGCTTTGTTCTTGGAGAGAGAAGAGGCCCTAGAATCTCGGTGATCGGGCTGAGATTTGCCAGTGGAAGTAGATGGCACAGAGATTCGGTCCCTGTCCTTGTCTTTAGCCCTGGAAGTGGAAGGTGAGGACTTCTCCAGCTGCTTGTCGAGCGCATCGTTGATGATCCTCCGCCGATCCACCATTTCCGGCCTCGAAGAACCGCCTCCCCGGCTGTACATCATATCCACTCACCGCGCGAAGCTATGGCTACTGAATCGGGGAATGAATGAAGAGAGATCCAGAGAGACTGCACGAGCTGCTCGGGACGGCGGCCTCCGGCGGCGGTCTGATACGCGAGGGTAGCGACAGGGAGTAGAGGAAGAAGGTAACAGAGTCGGCGAAATCGAATCTCTAGGGTTCGCGGGGAGAGAGAGAGGAAAACAGCTTCTGTGCTCGCTCTCCTCTCCTTTGTGTCGTGATATTTTGTCGTTCACCGTTCTTCTTCAGATATTATTTTCATTCATTTGCAGCTTGGAGACGTACCAAAATGGGTCTTCCTTAAAGAGGCCATAACGTTTTATCTTCTTATTCAATAAGGTCAATTTTTCCTTCTTTCTCTGGCTTTAATTCTGTACAAAAAAATTACTTTAGATAGTCGAAATTCAATCTTTGCTAATATATAAAATCTAATTTTACAAAAAAAAAAAGAGAGAGTAGAAAAGTACTTATCAAACGTCCGGTCGCACTCCGAAAAATACACATTACATGTCTTAGACTGCAATGGGAATTTCTATTTTGTAAGCATAATTAATATTTAGTAAGATTTTAAGAAATGAAAATTGGTTAAGGTAAAATTTTGTAGCCACCAATGTAATTTTCTCTAACAAGTCAAATAGATATTATAAATAATGTTTTTGCTTATTTTAATGTTTTGATTTCAATCATTTATTTTGATTTCAATGGTTTTAAATTATTTATCCCGTATACTTTTACTCACCCGGAAAATCAATAGTTATTTCGCAATAATTTTGCTTCTGTACTTTTCAATTAGTGAAAGCACTCTCGAATCAAGTTGAAGTCTTGTTTCTGGCCATGACTATTTCATGTTCTCCTCCTGAATGGTATTGTAATTCACGCAATTAATCTTCATTCTCTCCAATCATTGATAATTATCAGAATAGAAATGCTCAAATTTCTCATGATTTGGCTTTAGACTAAACCTAGAAATTAGATTTCCGTTTTTCTCCCCCAACTAAATTTGAACGCAAACCATTTTTAACACAGAAAACCACACCATGTCTATTCAATTCTTTACTCTAATTATATGGGTTGTCCCATCTATTTTCACATTACATAGAGAATCATGAGAGTGTTGAAGATAGTAAGGTCAAATCACTATAAATTTTCGAAAATACTATGAGAAGTGTCAATGGTTGCAAAAATATATTCACTTTAATCCCACTTATATTGAAAGAATACAATGAATTATTATAATATGGAACATAAATTAAATTTGGAGGGAAAGAAATCTTATATCAAAATAATTTGATAAATTAGATATTAGGTGTTAGATACATCAAAAAGCAATAAAAATAGACAAAGAAATGTTTTAGTACTTCATTTCACACCGATTAAAATCCAATTTCTTTTAGAAATGAGATATAGTGCAATGATACAAGCCGTCGCTCGAAATCATGAAGTTTTGGATTCGATTCTCGTCAATGGGGTTTCCGTATCCCTTTATTTAGTTTTATTATTTCTACTCTTATATTAAACTTTAAACCTCTCTTATAATAATAATAATAATAATAATAAAAAGCCCAATTTCTTCTTTCCCCTCCCTTTGCATATGGAAAGAAGAAAAACCCAACTTCTTTGTCCTCTTCTCCGATAATTGAACCCACAGCTAAAAAAGATGTTCCTTAATTCCCCTTGCACCTCTTTGCTCTTGTGGCTGTGGCTCGATAATCCATATTATATTTCAATTTTCGAACACTTCTTAATCTCATGTGTTCTATGGCCTCGCTCGCACCATTTTTCTAATATAATTTATATGAATTTCAATTTTTCTTTTTGTTCTTACCTTTAATTATCATTAATCTCGTAAATAATGTCAATAATCATTGGGTCATAAGACGAGTTTAGAGATAAAAAATCAAAACCCTGTAAGTTTGGGAAAAATTCAAGATTTTGCCTCAAAACCAGTCTTAAACTTGTTAAAATCGATATTTTATCATAGCAATAAATAATCTAAACTTAATTTCTAGTCTAACAAGTAATACGGGTTGCCTTCATTCTCTTGTCATTTATCGATCCCTCCAACATTACTCACTCAGTCAGCTCTCATTGATCCAATATTTGATTGATTCTTCCTTTCCTATAAGTGAGTTCCTGATGATGCATTGATTTTTTTTTTTAGAATTATGAATTTGTAAGCACTGCAAATTAATTTTATTGGACAATTACTCCTAAAAGATTTATATGTGCAATCTTGATTTATCTTTGATTATTTTTATAGAATTTAGATACTACAGTATGGTGCATTAGCCTTTCTTTAAAAAAAAAAAGAAAAAAAAAAGAAGTTAAAAACTTATAATCTTATTAACGGGTGGAATGGGATTGCAGATGGTAGAAAATATATCTTGAAAATCTCAATGGGGAACTGACTTTTTTTAAAAGAATATTCCAGCTGTCCCAGGACCATCCCCTAGTCATCCCAACTACAGTAATGTGCTCTAATTGTAAGTCTTGCTTATTATGATGAATCTTATTTTGATTTTTATATATGGGAAATTATTGTATTGAATTTTGGGGGGAGGGGCTGTGTTCCCTCACTATATATTGTTTTTCAATTAATGACAGTTGGCTATAGCAAACAGAAGGCAAAGTTGTGACAGTGACTTAGGCAAGGGACATCCCAAACTTCGCTGCTATCTGATGTAAGGTGGAATATGTTGGAAATTATGGCTAATAGGTGAATGAGAAAATTGCTCACGAGCTAATGACTCTTGATTTTCTTGGTGGTTACAAGAAATGAATGAATTGCATTCATGAATAATCAAATACAATTAACACATATATTGAATATATGTGAGTTATTCCCCATAAAAGGAGAATAGGAAGAGTCATATAACGGATGGAACCCGTAGTCTATAAAAGGAGCACACGGCAAAAAGGAAAAGGAGAAGAGAGCCTCATGCCATTTGCTTCCTGTAGCCGTTTTCTGAAAAGGAAAAGAAAAGAGAAGAAAAATCTTCCCTTGGTTGCAATTCCCTAGAGAAGAAGAGCTTCCTTTTACTGAGACTAAAAGGAAATTGCACAAGTGATTGGCTACAATTTTTTTTTTACGAAGGATTCAACCTCAAAAGTGTTCACGCTTCTCTTCGAGTTCGCTGAAGCGTTGCTGTTCGTGCTGCTGCTTCGCTTGTTGTCGTTTTACCCTGGGAAACGATTGTCCACGTGACCTCAAGCATCCAGGAGGGGACAATTCTGTTTCAAGGGGTTTGTGTCTAACACAGGACTCAGCTCTCTCGTATCTTTCGGTTTCGCCTTTGTTTCGGTTTGAATTTCCAAGTTCTTACACTAGTGAAATTCATTTAATTTTATAGCATTTTATTTAACCGAATTGCTATTTGAATTATCGTTCAATTTTGTGACTTATTAAGGCTAATTAAGTTTTTTATTACAATCTTGAAACAGAATTTGTTATTTGAACGATTCGAATGGCGTCGGGGAACGATGGAGATACTACCAACGGAAGCCAGACTACTGGCTCTGGCCCTGCTCCTATCTTGCCTAACCATTTGGTTAGCCAAAACGTGGCTGCTCCCTTGATGGTCCCTGTGAACCATGTCGAGAAGCCCGAGAAGTTCAATGGGTTGAACTTCAAGAGGTGGCAGCAAAAGATGCTATTTTACCTCACAACTCTGAACCTTGCAAGATTCTTGACTGAAAATGCTCCAACCCTATCTGTGGGGGAGTCAGATGTGCAGGCTCTTAGTGCGCTTGACGCTTGGAAGCACTCCGACTATCTTTGCCGGAATTATATCATGAATAGTCTTCATGATTCCCTGTATAGTGTCTATCAGGGGTTTAAGACGGCAAAGGAACTATGGGAATCATTGGACCGTAAATATAAATCAGAGGATGCCGGTGCGAAGAAATTTCTCGTTGGACGATTCCTCGATTTTAAAATGGTGGATTCAAGGACCGTAATGAGTCAAGTGCAGGAATTGCAAGTGCTCTTACATGAGATTCAGGCTGAGGGGATGGCTCTAAGTGAATCCTTCCAAGTGGCTGTTGTCATTGAGAAGCTGCCTTCTGGTTGGAATGATTTCAAGAATTATCTGAAGCATAAGCGAAAGGAGATGACAATGGAAGATCTTGTTGTCAAGCTTCGAATTGAAGAAGACAATAAAAACTCTCATCCTCCCTGCTGCTAAGGTAAATGTCATGGAGCAAGGGCAAAGCTCTAAGAACAAAAAAGGCAAGAAGAAGCTGGGTACGAATGGAGGAGTCTTCAAGCCCAAGTTTCAGGGGAAATGCTTCAACTGTGATAAGAAAGGTCACAAATCTGCTGACTGCAGGCTCCCAAAAAGGAAAAAGGACCATGAAGCAAACGTGGTTAATGAAATGGCTCGAGATGTGGCAGATATCAACCTATCTGCTGTGGTTTCAAAGGTGAACCTCATTGGGTCCAACCCAAAGTAATGGTGGCTTGATACCGGTGCCACCAGACATGTGTGCTCAAACAGAGACCTATTCACTATGCTCGAACCAGTCACTGGGGAGAGGATCTATATGGGAAACTCTGCCCATTCTGCTGTTGAAGGTCAAGGCAAGGTAGTCTTAAAGATGACTTCGGGAAAGGAGTTGACTCTGAACAATGTATTGTACGTACCTGAGATTCGGAAGAATTTAGTCTCCGGGTCATTGCTGAACAAACATGGGTTCATGATGGTTTTTGAGTCGGACAAAGTTATTTTGTCCAAGTCTGGAATGTACGTAGGAAAGAGATATGTGTGTGACGGGCTTTTTAAGCTCAATGTAATGACCATAATCAATAAGAATTCTGGTTTTTCTGCGTATTTGATTTGAGTCTCCTGATTTGTGGCATGGAAGACTAGGTCATGTTAATTATAATACTTTGCGTAGATTAATTAACTTGAATCACATACCTACATTCCAAATTGATTCATAGCACAAATGTGAAATTTGTGTTGAGACAAAATTGACAAAGTCACCCTTTCAAACGATTGAAAGGAACACCGAGCCACTTGATCTAATTCATAGTGATGTATGCGATTTAAAGTTCGCAACAACAAGAGGAGGTAATAATTATTTTATTACCTTTATCAATGATAGTACAAAATACTGTTATGTATATTTGTTGAAAAGCAAAGATGAGGCCATAGAGAAATTTGTTCTCTATAAAAATGAAGTTGAGAATCAACTCAACAAGAAAATCAAGAGATTGAGGAGTGACAGAGGAGGCGAATACGTAACGCCTTTCGGGGAATTCTGTGCACAATACGGAATTATACACGAAGTGACTGCACCCTATTCACCTCAATCGAATGGTGTTGCTGAACGCAAAAATCGCACATTGAAAGACATGATGAATGCGATGATATTAAGTTCAGGATTACCTCAAAATATGTGGGGTGAAGCAATATTGTCAAGCAATTACCTATTAAATAAGGTGCCTCGAAAGAAAAGGGAAAAGACACCGTATGAATTATTCAGAGGTAGGAGATCATCCTACGATCACTTGCGAGTGTGGGGGTGTTTGGCAAAAGTAGTTGTTCCGGCACCAAAGAAAGTAAAGATCGGTCCTAAAACGGTGGACTGCATCTTTATTGGCTATGCACATAATAGTAGTGCTTATCGATTTCTTGTGCATGAATCTAAGATTCCCGATATACACAAGAACACGATAATGGAATCAAGGAATGCATCGTTCTTTGAAGATGTATTTCCATGTAAATTGAATGAGGCATCGAGTTCATCGAAACGAACCTCACGCACTATGAATGATGGACTTCATGACGTAGATCATGAAAGGCAGGGTTCGGATGAAGAGATTGAACCTAGACGCAGCAAAAGAGCTAGAATTGAAAAATCATTCGGGAATGATTTTCTGACATATTTGTTAGAAAATGAACCACAAAACTATGCTGAAGCAGTGAATTCCTCTGAGGGACCTCTCTGGAAGGAGGCAATCAAAAGTGAAATTGATTCGATTCTGCGAAATCACACTTGGGAATTAGTGGATCTCCCCACTAGTTGTAAACCCTTAGGATCCAAATGGATCTTTAAAAGGAAAATGAAAGCAGATGGATCCATTGATAAGTACAAGGCCAGGCTTGTAATTAAGGGATACAAGCAAAAGGAAGGCTTGGACTATTTTGATACTTATTCTCCTGTGACAAGAATAAATTCCATTAGGATGATACTTGCAGTTGCGGCATTGCGTAATTTGGAAGTTCATCAAATGGATGTGAAAACAGCTTTCCTAAATGGAGATTTAGATGAAGAAATCTATATGGAACAACCCTAGGGGTTCGTGGCTCCAGGAAAAGAAAGGAAAGTCTGTAAATTGGTCAAATCATTGTATGGGTTAAAACAAGCGCCAAAACAGTGGCACAAAAAATTCGATAATGCAATGATTTCCAAAGGATTTAAGATCAATGAGTGTGATAAATGTGTGTACATTAAAGAAACAAAAAATGGTTACGTCATTTTATGTCTCTACGTGGATGACATACTCATTGTTGGTAGTGATGACAGAATGATCAAATCTACGAAAAATATGTTGAATTCAAGATTTGATATGAAAGATATGGGACTCGCTGATGTGATTTTAGGAATTAAAATCATGAGAACATGAGATGGACTAATTTTGAGTCAGTCACACTACATAGATAAAATTCTGGAAAAATTTACCAAAAATAATTCTGGAATTTCAAAGATTCCAATAGACAATAATCTTCATCTATCAAAGAATAAAAAAGAGAGTATTTCTCAGCTAGAATACTCGCTGGTCATTGGAAGTCTGATGTATCTGATGAGTTGTACTAGGCCTGATATTGCATACTCGGTTAGTAGACTCAGTAGATATACGAGTAATCCGAGTGGAGACCATTGGAAGGCAATTGTCAGGGTACTCAAATACCTTAGATACACTCGAGATTACGGGCTGCACTATACCAGATATCCAGCTGTCCTAGAGGGATACAGTGATGCGAACTGGATATCTGATATAACGGATTCAAAATCCACTAGTGGATATGTGTTCACACTAGCAGGTGCAGCAATTTCATGGAAGTCCTCGAAACAAACTGTTATCGCTAGGTCCACAATGGAATCTGAGTTTATTGCTCTGGATAAATGTGGAGAAGAAGCTGAATGGCTACGCCATTTTCTAGAGGACATTCCTCAATGGGAAAAACCTGTGCCACCAATTTGTATCCACTGTGACAGTCAAACGGCAATTGGAAGGGCACAAAGTAATATGTATAATGGTAAGTCTAGACATATACGTCGTAGACACAACACCATTAGACAACTGATCTCAACTGGAATTATCTCTATTGACTACGTGCGGTCAAAGGATAATATAGCGGATCCGCTAACCAAAGGGTTAAGTAAAGAACAGTTTGAGAAGTTGTCAAAGGGAATGGGTCTAAAGTCCATTAGAGGAAAGGTTTTATAGCGGACACCCAACCTAGCTGACTGGAGATCCCAAGATCTAGGTTCAATGGGACAACCAAGTTATACAACCGAATTAAATCACCGTGGGGGAGAAAATCCCTAGACCATTCCTTGATGAAACAGTGATAAACGGATAAGGCTAGCAATCTAAAACTGCTTTAATGATATGTGAAATTACCTATGTGAGAGAGAAGTGGGGCCGCTTTAGAGGAGAATTTTTATGGACTTAATTCTTCAGAAACTCTCGCAGAACCAGAACGGTGTTCCATGGCAAAAATGGACACAACTATGAGAACCGAAGGAAGTCAGTTGAATCTTGTGTGAGGTGTGTAATATCTTTACACAAAACAGCGGAACAATTCAAGGACATCTTGTCTATTGGACTACTAGTAAAGTACATGCATTTTCACAAGGGAAGGTTCAAGGGTGGTGACACCTACCTATCCTATACAAGTTCAACTGGTGAACACTATCTACAAGTCGAAACAAAACAATTTCCATTCATGTGGGGGATTGTTGGAAATTATGGCTAATGGGTGAATGAGAAAATTGCTCACGAGCTAATGACTCTTGATTTTCTTGGTGGTTACAAGAAATGAATGAATTGCATTCATGAATAATCAAATACAATTAACACATATATTGAATATATGTGAGTTATTCCCCATAAAAGGAGAATAGGAAGAGTCATATAGCGGATGGAACCCGTAGTCTATAAAAGGAGCACACTGCAAAAAGGAAAAGGAGAAGAGAGCCTCATGCCATTTGCTTCCTGTAGCCGTTTTCTGAAAAGGAAAAGAAAAGAGAAGAAAAGTCTTCCCTTGGTTGCAATTCCCTAGAGAAGAAGAGCTTCCTTTTACTGAGACTAAAAGGAAATTGCACAAGTGATTGGCTACAATTTTTTTTTTACGAAGGATTCGACCTCAAAAGTGTTCACGCTTCTCTTCGAGTTCGCTGAAGCGTTGCTGTTCGTGCTGCTGCTTCGCTTGTTGCCGTTTTACCCTGGGAAATGATTGTCCACGTGACCTCAAGCATCCAGGAGGGGACAATTCTGTTTCAAGGGGTTTGTGTCTAACACAGGACTCGGCTCTCTCGTTTCTTTCGGTTTCGCCTTTGTTTCGGTTTGAATTTCCAAGTTCTTACACTAATGAAATTCATTTAATTTTATAGCATTTTATTTAACCGAATTGCTATTTGAATTATCGTTCAATTTTGTGACTTATTAAGGCTAATTAAGTTTTTTATTACAGAATATAGCCACGCTTTTGTGCCCTTTCATCGGAAGCTCCTCGATCGAGATGGGGGAACCAAAGGATGCTCCTTATCGAAGAGGAGGGTAATGCTGACCGCCGATATGAACTTTTCCAGCAATCTTATTCACGACGGTATCTCCTAGTCCCCTCGTAAGGTTCTTTCCCTTGGCTTTCCGAGTATCGTTTTCTGTCTTACCCTCTTTTGGAGTCCCTTGAGTTGTCTGAAAAGGAACTTCTCCCTGTTGTATTTGCAAAGTCCTTACCCTTAGCTTTCAAAATCCTTATTAGTTGCCTTCGAAAGGACTTCCTTGCTAGGACTGTGAAAGAACGAGACTAAGAGGTAGGGGAACAAGTTTTTATTTCTACCTAAGCTTTCTCCTATTCCTCGTTACTTCTTTGCCAACTCCACTGACTCTCTACTCTTCCAACGATGCTTCTCGAGTTCAAGTGTGTGATGTCTTTTATTGCCATTCAAAAACTATGTACAAGAGTATAAACTATAAAGTTCGAACAAACTTACATCAGTTCAAACAATCTAAAAGACTTGGAAAAGAGAACAATTTGCTGCTTTAAAAGAAGAATTAGGAAGAGTTGCCGCTTTCTGTCGCACCATCGATCTCAACCCCCTGTTTGTTTGGTTAGATCTGCTGCCTCATTCTTCTTGCATTGAAAGATCCTTTGATTCTTCTCCTTCCACACGACATAGAGGGAAGTCCTTTCAAAGAAATCAAGCGACCCCAAAAGCCAAGGGTAAGGACCTCAGGAGGGAAATATATTGAAAATTCAATGAATTTGCTTATATCCACTTAAAAGCTCAAGTTGATAAGTGGCGGTGTTCAAATCTCATATAAAGTAATGGATATTCATTCATATTTTTCATGTGAGATTAATATCCTCAACAGAGTAGAGAAGAGAAGGTGGGAGTCCGGAATCGATGGAAAGGTCCTTACGAGGGGAGTAGGAGAGAATGTCGTGAGCTAGCCAGAAATGTTCATATTGACAGTTAGTGCTGGCCCTATCTTTGGTAGGAAGCGTTGTTCCCCGGAAGCTTCAGACAGTGGCAGGGTTACGTTGGATTCTACCCCAGCCAATGTTTAGCCTTTGGCCTTACTGTCACCCCAATCTCTTGTTTTCCTTTTTGATGTAAAAACAGCATCAAGAATTGAATCACACTTTTCAAGCCTAAAGCACCTCAAAGCCCATTTACGGTAAGGAAAGACTAACTTGCTGCTCTTATTTATTTATTTATTTATTTGTTTGTTAGTTTTAGTTTTTCGACATTTATTTTTAATGAAATTAGTGTTTAGATATTTTCGGATAAAAAAATAATTTTGAACAGAAAAGTTGATGGTATGGCTGAAGTGAACGAAACATGCTATATTGGGAAAATGTAAAATAAAAGGTTTTTTATTTGGTAAGTGAAAAAAAGACAAAAGGTTTAGAACGAAGTGAAAATCTCTCTCTATATATATATATATCTATATATTAGGCTAAAGTATAGTTTTAAAAGAAAATTCTTGAGGAGGGTGGAGATTATTCTTTACTCTCACAATTATTTTTTGTTTTCTTCTTCTTTTTTTAATTAAAAATTGTTTTTGTTTTCTTTTTCTTTTTTTTTGTTGAAAATGAGGATTAGGTTGGGGGTTTAACAATTTAATATTTCGAATGAAAATTAGGTAATAGAGTCCAATTTGACACCTATTTATTTAGTTCTTTTAAAATTAGTTTCTGGTATAAAATTTTCAAATAAGTTAACTTTTTTTTTTCTTACAATGGTATTCTTGGCCAACAAAAAGAATTTCGCTTTCAACAATAAATTTATTTACATTTAATATTTTAGAAATCCAACCTTGTAAACATTACACTTATGAGATATCAAAAATTAATTCAATAACCAATTTCTTTTGTTATTACATATAATTTATCTAAATAAGGAAATTTGAACAATAATTCATACAACATTTTCTAAAAAATATCCTAGTGGCTAACATATTACTTGCTTTGTTAATTGTTATTTTACGCTTGATTTTTTTATTGTTGCTTTAGGCTTAATAAGTAATATATAAACTAAAAATTATATATCATGGCCTAATTAATTTTTGTGATTATGGAACCGTAATATCCTATTTCCTCTAGGAAATTAATTTTTGCTGCGAAGCGAGAGGTTAACACTAGCGTAAGTTAAGATTAAGGAACAAAAGTGACTTTTTCCTTCAAATCAAATATAAGAAATTTAAAATGTCCTTAACACATAAAATTATTATAGAGAAAGGGGTTTTGATGCAGTGATATCATTCAAGAGGTCATGGTTTTACTAATTAAGTTATCACTATACGTGTCCTCTTATTTCCCTTTCCCCATCACCTCTTACAGTTAACCCAAAAAAATAACTATAAATAAAATATTATAAGATATAAAATAACGACAATAAAACCAGGACTTAGGGCTTACAAACCCTCGACATAGTCAGCCCGTGAATCCAAATCTATCCATTTGGGCGACATATTTGGCTTCCTTGGCTCGATAAAGGCTAGGATTGATGGTCCGATACACCATAGCCGCATCGACAACAGAGGTGATGGGTGACAGAGAGACGGAACTCCGCAAAGATGCTAACGGGAGTAGCTATTTTGAATCCAATGAATCAAACAGCTGTGATGTTAAATTCTAGACCAATTTAGGTGAACCAAATGGGTGGTTAGGGCGTTTGTGAATAAGGTTGGATTTACTTTAGAAATAGATAGATGATGACCATTTCACTATGGTTTTAAGAAAACGGGGAATAATGTCGGGTCAAGTTGAGATCGATCATAAAATAGCAAGGGGCAAATGGAAATAATAGAAAAAGTAAGGAGAGCTAACTGAAGCGGAGGAAAATTATAGGGACAAATTGAGAAATTAATCCAAAAAAAAAATTCTGGCGGGACAGACACAGAGACAGAGGGAGGTGGAGGAGAGGAGAGACGACCGACGAGACGAGCAATGTGGATCGAGCGGTCTCCGTCTCCGTCGAGAAGAGCTCGACGACGGCAGGCGGTCGGTTTCCTCATAGAAGCAGCTCAGGTCCGTCTACTGCATATCACGTCGACCGGATGATCTTGATTTCCTCCCCCTCCTCCTCCTCCACTTCTGCCGACTGAAAGTGAAACTGCGGGTTTGATTTTTTTTTTCTCTTGATGATTCTCTGCTTTTCGCGATTGAAGCAACTGGAAGTGTCTCCTATGGTGAAGTACACAGCGCTTTATCTCTTTGCCTGCCGATTTTGGCCATCGCTGATTCGGTCCGCAATAAACTCCTAAACTCCCATTTCTCAATCTTTCGATCGGTCTACTTTCTGGCCATTTCTTTGAAATCTTCCTTCTTGTAGGTCCGGAGAAGCTAATATTATCAGGCATTGGCTGCTGCAACCCATCGAAGAGAGCAATCTGCAATTGTTTGCCCTCATCTCTTTGTGGATTTCAAGCAAAGTCGAGTCCCGTACCTTCCTTTCAATTTGTGAATCTTTATATGTGTTTTTCTTATACTTCACGAGAGGGTCTTCCTCATTTTTATGCCTGGTGTTGTTGTTCATAATGGTGCAGATACATAACTCCAGGCCGCTGATGCTGAAAAGCTTGAAGTCTCTGGCAGACCATGTAATCAGAGATCAGCATTTCACCAGGCGAGATTTTTCGGAAGCAGTAAGCTTAGCTTTGGTCTTGAGATTGGGTGGAGAGGAGAAAGTTACTTAATGAACTTTGCTTTTGCACTCACTGGTGACTAATAGGCTGCTCTGCTATGCTCTAGGAAGTGACCTTTCTGCAGGTAAGGGGTATCTTGAAATATATAATCTGCCCGCTTTCGTGTTTACTGTATAGCACGGTGAACTTTTATCGCTTTAAAAAATTAAATTATTCCTTTTTTCCCCCCTTTCTCAGGTGTTGAATTTTGAAATTGGCAATGCAAACAATGTTTTCATGTGCCTTGAGGAGCTCTATTTTCAGTTCAGGTTTGCTTTTCCTTGTTGTAAGTTGTCCCATCAAATGGTTGTATTAGTCTACAGTTATGGCTGTCTTTATATATACATGTGTGCTCCAATATTTTGACTTCAGGGAAGTTGCAAAAGTCGGTGAGCATTTGAACTTCGAAGCATGCTTAGATGTAATGGACCTTTTGTATGAGGAGGATACTTCGATTCTTCACTGTTCTCCGTGTTCTCTTGCTGCAGCAGTCCTCGTATGTCAACTTTTTTATCCTCTGCAGAGCACTACATAGGATTCATGTTAACGAGTTTCTGCAATCATATCTAGGTTGCTTCCTATCTCATCACGGTTCCGAAACAGAGGTGGGAATTTCCCATTCTTTCTTGGGGTAAGATCCATCTCATTGATCGTCACTTCTGCCCATACTTCAAAATCATAGGCAAGTATCCAAGTTTAATTTGGTTTCCAGAGGCAAGAGATTTGCATCTGTAAGGAAAATACTTTTTTATACCAATCTTCATGAGAACATGTCTACAGATTTTTCTCATATGTGCAGGACTGCTTTTAAAATATGAGATTGAACTCATACTTTCCTAGTTCCTGATCATTTCCTTTTATGTGACCAAGCCTTAGTCATATGCTAAAACATAACCGTATATCAATCATTTCAGGAATAATTTTGCTCCAAGTCAAAGATTCTGATACAACTAATCTAGATGCTTTCGAATCAATTTGTTGTTCTTGCTGTAAAGCGATGGACAAAGCTGTTTCTGATTTCTAATGCCTAAGGCATCACGTTGATGTTCTCTAGTACATTGGTTGCCACGGGTTGAAGTGTTTTCCGTACATATTGGTACATATAAATCTTGTACCCATTTGCTGCAATTAGGAATAAAAAAATCATGTGAAGTGATCTCAATGGAAACATTTGCTAAAATCATCTGCACTCCATATCTTTTATCACCTAGAACATCAGGTCATGTCTGCATAGAAGAGCATAAATCTGTATCCTGGGCTTGTTTCACATGTTCTTATCCATATTCATGAGGATATTAATCAATTTTTTTATGTAGGGAAGTAGCAAGGTTGGGGCATGAATCTTTAAAACAACATCAGTAACGTCCCACTAGAATTCTTACAGAATAAGCTTCAAAACTGTGATTTGATGTTTTTCTTTTTCTTTTATTTGTTGGGTTAGCTGTTAGAGCAATAATGGAAAACAAATGTATGTCCCAGCAGACCTTGAATTAATAACTATAAAAAAGTGTCTTCTCTATTTTGTTTGCTTTTAGAGATTGATTGATTTGTTTTAACTCTGTAAGAGAAATGAAAGATGATAGCCATTCTGATTTTACTTACTGATTGATCCATTTAAGAATGCAATCCGAATACATATACCTGAGAACCTTGAAGGTGGACTTTCAAAATCTTATCCACCTTAATCTATTCAAATTATAAGCCAGTTTTTCTTTATATGATTAATGCTCCAATAGAAAGGCTCCGTACGTCAAACAATCTCCACAATAGGAAGATTTAAGCAACGCAGCTGGTTAGTTTTGAAACTTGAGCAATTGCAGAGAGTGCAATGATTGTTTTTATTGCTTTTCCTTTAATTTGTATCTGCTAGCTAACGAGGAAGCTCTCCAGGGTGTTCACTGATATATTGACGAAAACATCTTTGCCAGTCCTTGCTAGAAAGAATTGCTCTCAACGACTGTTACTATTTCAACCTGATTTACTTGTAGTATTCGAATGAGATTTACTCTACTGATGTCGTCTTCTGCGCATGATGCAGTGAAGTTTTTGACTGCTTGCGAAGAGGAAGAAATCATGGAACTCATTAAGTACCTTCTGAAGCATGTCTTTGGGCCTGTGCTAGTTGAGAGAGGCACTAGCTGAGTGAGATGGGGTTGATCTCAATATCAGCATCGTCATGGTGGTGGATTTGGGAAACAACTTCCTCCTCCGTATGTTGGGCTATGAAATCCTGATCAGTTCATCTGTCAGGGATGATTCAGAGACAAATACATCTCAAAATCTTGCCTGCCAAGAAACTTTTACTGATAATACGCTTTGAAGTAATAACATGATTCGAAGTTGGCTTAAGAAATTAGTACTCGTAACAAGAAAAGTTTCATTTCATTGTTCAAGAAAATGTTTCAACATAAGCACCAATATTCTTATCCTCCTGATGTTATCGTAATCATATATATAGTCTATAGCATCCATTCTTTTGCATTCTTCCATTCCCTGATCAATAATATCTCTTATGCTGTATGATCTTTCTTGAAAACCCAACCTCGTTCTTGGTAACCGTCCTCAGTTCCTTCCTGCTAGGTAAATAGATTCCAGCTTTTGACGAGCGGCAATAGAGGTCAGTCCTGCAGCAGCCATACCCAATTTGGGGCTGTTGTTGACCTACACTGGTGACAACAGAAGGCACTGTTACCTTCTTCAAGCAATGAATTGTTCAGAAGCAGTGAAATTTGCAAAGCCGTGGAATTTAGAGCAAGCTCTGAGTCGAGGGAAGCCTCCCATGTAAATTGCGATTTCCTTCCTCCACAAAGGCACTACATTATGTTCCTTCTTGAATTTTAAAGGAAGATTACTGGAGATGTTTCAAAGTGTTGTTAACAAATAACGGCACCAGCTTCAGAATTTCCATGTTACTGGAGAAACCAATTGTCCGAATTCAAAAGACTGGGCGAATTGTCTATATCTTCCACTTCGCATTCGACAGTAGAAAGACTCTTCTAGCAAGATACTTATCTGCAATTTTTTCCACATTAGTCATATAGAATCGACGAAAGATATAAGATTCCCTAACTGTTTCATCTTTGGCAGGAATACTTGTATGTACGGTTGTGCCATATATATTACCATTGAATCCAGCATTTTCGTGCGCTTACGATGGAAACTCCCGTGATTTTCATGATCCTTAAATTCAAAGCTCCCATGACTTTTGTGATCCCTAAATTGAAGTATCACATATGGAGTAACCTTCCAATCAACCGAAAGGAAGTTTCAAAGCTCTGAGCAAGCAAGAATTTATGGTGCTAAAAAATAGTAATGACGAAGGAGTACGCGAGATGGGTCAAGCTGCAAGCCACTGCCAAGTAGGAGGGGCTAATTGAAATGAAAAAAGAAAGAAAAAAAGAAAGAGTAAAGGAGCTAAATGCAACAGGATAAAGTTCAGGGGGATAAATTGAAAATTAAACCAAAATAATTTTTCTTTCGCGAATGAATATCCGTGAGAGGATGAGTAAAGTCGCACAGACAGAGACAGCGAGAGGGAGAGAGGCAGAGGAGGAGAGCAGCAATGGCGATCGGGTCGAGCAGTCACCAATCGCCATGATGAAGAAGAAGAGCTCGAGTCCTGAATTGATGGCCAATGAGGAACTGAGGTTGAGTGTATGTCTTCCTTATAATACAAGTGGCTGAGTGTTGATGGCCAAATCTAGGGTTTAATGGCGGGTCCCAGGCTGTACAGTACATCGCCTGGTGGACTAGTCGATTGTTACGACACTGGACACCATCAACAGCAAAAAAAAAAAAGAAAAAAAACTCTCACATGATCAAGTCGGTTTTATTAATCTTCGACCTATTTATTCATCATGCAAATGTATTCTTGGGTCTAAGAATGCATCTTGCTAATTTTTCACGAGATGAGCCTATGTCCAATTAGATGAAATATAAGACCTAGGCTATATGCTTATCATTTATAGGTTATCCTCCCATGCCAAGTGGATTAACCTATTTCTAATCGGTTTCATGTATTGGACTATCTCAAATGATTAAATTCATTCAAATAAATCTATTCTCAGCCTCCTTACCTCACTCACATTAGACCCGGGAACTACATGGATTTCATCAAAATTACAAGGAGTGGGCCACGGGCTTCCCTCAACTACTTGGCCCATTACAATCAATTCGCTCGTTTTCTTTTCATTTTCCCCTTCATAGACCTCTCGAAAAGACTTAAAAATTGTCCACAATAATTGGGGATTCTGGGTCTAATACAAGTGGGGCTTTTTTTTTTTTTCGGGCTTACCGTTAATTGAGAAATCAAAATCTGTTCATGTGAGACTCGATTATCGAAATCATTTGGTCGACCCTCGTGTACACTCCAAATTGCGCACGTGCTAACCTCGGGATTGTTCCCTGCGTCCGAATTGAAAAATCGATTTGAGGTTCATGGGCCTACAATCCCAAAGTTACCACACGTGGACCCCTCGCTCACCACAGCCTAAAGGTTTGGGCCTGATTTTAATCAATTTGATGAATCAAGGCAAGTATAAGTGATTAGTCAAATTCATGCGGATTCAATTTGCAATCAATTTAAATAATCACATATCATCATGGATGCACATAATCACTTACACGAGCTTTCAATTTTTTTAAAATTATAGGCCAAGTGAAATGGACCTAGAGCCCTTAGTCGGTATTCATGCAAAATAAGTTCACTTAAGTCCAATTAGGTCAACGCAAAATGGGTTGCGCTTTTCCATCTCAGTCTAAAATGCATTGACTGTCAGTTCTCCTTTAATCATTACATAGTATAAGTCTCGCCATTGAGCTTTAGGTTATGTTTAGTCGCTTGGACAGGATAGGACCTATGGGGAGGATGTGATGGGAATACAAATCCGAAAGATATTCATGGTGCGTTTGATTTCAGAGTTAAAGTAACTTTAATTTTGATTGCGAAAAAGAATAAATGACTGTGTAGTGTGTTGAGTTAAAGTTAAAGTTGAAATTTTTTACTTGAAAAATGTGTATTTTTGTTGTGTAGTGTGTTGAGTTAAAGTTAAAGTTAAAATTTTTGTGATTTTAACTGCGAAACCAAACGAAACATCATAATCCTAACCAAGTGTTTGGTTCATTGTAAAATTTGAGATTGGGATATGGAATGGAAATGAACAATATACCACTAGTTTAATATTTTTAAAATAAAAATCAATTTTGAAAATTAGTTTTAAATTAAAATTTTTTTAAAAAATAATATAAAAAGAACAGAGGTGGGCGATGGTTGCCTGATTCCGGCCACCATCGCCCCTGGCAAGGTTATCGATCAATAAGACACCCACTTGATTTAGTCATAGCATTAGTTACTCACTTGGTATTCTTGTGTACCGTCACATTAAGAGAGTCGATGGCCTAACATATACCTACTCAGACAAATGACTCATCTTAACATTTGGCCTCAGACACCTAATGGAAATAAAATAAAATCAGCAATTGTAGACAGTTGCTTTGATAGCAACAGAAATAGGGGAGATAGCATCCATTCCCCCTTTAGCGTTGATTCTAAGGAGCAAGTATGCTATTGTCTATTGTTTGGTTAGTCTATTAACTACGAAAGTCGATTATATGCCAGAAGAATTGTACATTTTGAATTTTGAATCTTGTTAGTCTGTCTTCTTCATATGGATCAAGCTTTTTGGCTGCTTTTGCGCTTTTAAATCTAGTCCTCATTTTTATGCTGATGTTCACGTTCAAAGTTGACCTTTCAAATAAACAAGCTAATTCAATTTGCTACAAGTTCAAGGTACATGATTCTTAAGCATGGTTAGTTATAAACTCGGGAGATTGTGTTTCGATCGAGAGAGTTTTGGTCAATGCAATCTTGATTCTGCACTTAATATGCATGTAGATTGACAAAGGACTGCATTTAAATGTTAGCGGTTGGGATGAACGAGAGAAAGAACTAATGCCTCATTCGGGTATATCGATTGAACTACCCTGCAGGTTATTCTTTCAGCAAAAGTTTTAGTTAGCCGGTGAGATGAATTTTCAGCTCATGCAGTGATGGTTCACACCATCAAGTCCAAATTTCTTAGACTCTAGTTTCTCTTTGAAGAGACAAATTAGGTTTGATTTTAGCTTTAGTTGTTGCTTTCCCGTTTCATTATATGTGCCATGAAGAACATATCAACCTTTGTGTTAGCTACCATATTAATAATTGTTGATTGGTTTTCAAAACAAGTAAAATGAGCAATCCATGCAATTGTTTTTATGGCCAAATAGCAAAGCATCCTAAACATATATTAAACCATAAGTGTTTGTTAATTGTTTCAGAATCATATTTTGCTCCAACTCCAAGACAGATTCTAATACAACTAATGTAGATGCTTTCCAGTCAATGTATTATTCTTGTTGTCTAGCGATGGACAAAATCATATATGATTTTCTAGTGATGCCTCGGGCTTTGACACTAATGTCACGAGCTGTTCTCCTTATTTGGGCTCTTGTTGCTCGATCCAATTAGTCGTGGGTTATCATCATCTATCCTCGTCTTGTAGGCTTCACACATTTAGACCACATTTACCACAAAGTGTGAAAAATGAGTGTAAGCACATATGTTTTGGTTAATTGCCTAAATATTTAAGACATGGTAATTTTGAAATTATTTTCAAAGATGTCAAAAGAAATCAAAAGCGTGGACGAGCATGAGAGAAAATCAAAGTTTGGAGGAGAATCTTAAGAATTGAGGGAAAAGAGGTTAGAAATGAAGAATCAAAATAAAAAATGCAAAAAATATTTATGACCGATAGCTATCCATCATATACAACAATTTTAGTTGTATTTAATGATTTGTTCAAGGAAGTAAACGAAATTCGAAAGCTTATGATAGCATAGCGAGAGATATTGAGACAAAAATGGAGAACAACATATTCTATGGCAAATGTGTACAATTGTTTGCCGCCATCCGTACATCCATCCCTAATGCGATGCGATAATATCGAATATAACACGCTGATATTATAAATTGGTAATTCAATTAAAAACGACTAGCCTCCCTTGTAATAAGCGCATGTTTAGATCACCATTAAACTACCTGGCGTACATAAATTGAAATAAATCCTAATTATTTTAGTGGAAGAATTTTTTATACACAAAAATTGTTGGCAGCAGTAGTGGCGATTTTGTCGCTCCTGTTATGCAATGTTTGGACTCTCGTGTTCAACACTGAATATATCGGACGACCTGAATAATTAGCACAAATACTGGTCATGTTAGCATAGTATAATCAAAGGCCTAATATAATTAACAAAAGCCAATATCTCTAAAGTCCAAGCAAATAGCACATTTATAACTAATTTTTTGACATAAATGCATAGATGAGATTTGAATTTGGTATGTTGGAGTTATCAAATCATTTGGAAGTAAGTTTGGAATGGTAATATGTTTATTTTTGTTGTTGAGAATTCATTGTTTAATTATTTACAATCTATATATATTCACTTAGCAAAACGCACCGCTTCCGTCCAAAGCCAAAACAAGTAAATAGGCAATTTTGTCCTTAACTTTCGAGGTTTACATTAATTTAGTCCATCATGTTTTGGTTACATCAATTTGGTTATCGTTACATCAATTTAGTCCCCCATTGGTGGACCATAAGTCCCTGTGTTTTGGTGTGACATTAGATTAATCCCTGGTGACATCAATCTGATCCTTGTGGCAAATGGGCATACGACGCTAGTTTCCCGTTAAGTTGTTCAGGGATTGAACTTATGTAACAGCTGGACAAATTGATATAACCCCCAAATTAAAAGATGTTCGTTACATCCTAAGGTTGCTTATATCATCCTTTTCCCCTCTCTTTTCCCGCTCGTTTCAAGATGTTTTATCTTCTTCCTTTGCCTTTTCTCTCTTTGTGCATTCTCTTTGTTCAAGTGTGAAGCTCATCCTCTCCAAGTTTCAATGTGGTGATCATCAAGAGAAGCCTCAAATGAGCACTATGGAAGACGAAGATTTTGCTAAGCAAAAGTTTGTATTCATACATAGGTAACTTTCACTGTTTGTCTCTCTGTGTTTCAGTGATATGTGGGTTTAAAAAATGATTAGATTTTTTAGGGGTTTTGATCATCACCACACATGCTTAGGGTATTATTGCTCTGTCAAGATTTACGTTCATGTTTTGACATTCCTGGGTATGTACAATTGACAAAGATGATCTTTTGGTGGGTTGATCTTGATGTAATGTGCTTAAATTTTCATGTCCTGGTGTATGTGGTGGTTTTACATGTTAAAAATGATTTTTTTTCCCAATGGCTTTCTTAAAAAGAAGAAAATAATTGTTTTTTAGTGTTTACAAATTTGAATTTATTCTCTACAGTTTGCACTTGTCGAAGACCGTGGATCTGTATCTTCATCATGGAGGGAAGTTTATTGGGGAACCCAAGATGGGTAATGAGGGTAGTGATATATACATCATAAGAAATGTTGATGTTGATACAATCGCAACTATAGGGATTTGTGATTTGCTACCTGATGTGGATGGAACTGCACCCATTATGTGCCATTACAGGGATCCTACATTTTCATACATTTGATTGGCCATAAACTATTTCGAGTCTAATCTTGATGCTAGATACTTGATCCGTGTTTTGCAAGATTAGTCTGAACTTCATTTGTACTATGAGCATGACCAAATAGATGACCCTTTAGAACTTAATGAAGAGGAGATTAAGGAGTTAGAGAGGGTTGAGGTTGAGAGAAGGGAATAGGAAGCTGTACTGAAGAGAAAGTAAGAAGAACTGAAATGATGGAACAAGAAGTTGCAGTGAATAGGAAATATGAATATATTGAAGAGATGGAAATGATGAGCCTAAAGTAAGGGACTGGAATGAAGAATATGATGATATGGAGTTTGAACAGTCCACTATGCCTGGTCTTTAGGGGATGGAATCTGCCAATGTAGAAGCAAGTAAAGTCAAAAGTAGGAAGAAGTCTGTTGCTGTGAAGAACATAAATAAGAAAGAGAAAGTTCAGCACAACTCAAAAAACAGTAGGCCAAGTTACAAAAGCAAGGACAAGTTTAAGATGACAACACATGCTGAATGAGAAGAGATGTTTGTAGGTGATCATGATGATGCAATACATGCATCTCCTGAAAAGTCCACCAGCAAATGTAAGTGCTCATATTGAGGAGATTCTATTAGATGACAAGCTATTTGATGGATATGAAACTGAAGAATTGAAGTATTTGGACGGAGATTCAGAAGAGGGACAAAATAAGTTTCTAATGTACAATGTAGATGACAATGGAAATATGAAAATTACTCTTGGAATGGTGTTCAAAATCTAGAGGTCTTCAAGACGGCCGTCAGAAACATCAATATTACAATGGGAAGGGAAGTTAATTTTAAGAAAAATGATAAGGCAAGAATGAAGGTATATTGTATTGAGAAGAAACACAATCATGACTTCCAATGAAAAATATATTGTGGTTTGAATAAGAAGATAAACACCTTTTAAATGATGACATATGTTCTTGAGCACACTTGTACAAGAAGGATCGAGAACCAATTGGCAACAAGGGAGTGGGTTGCAGAGAAGTTGATTCCTAGGTTGAGGACCCAGCCAGACATGTCTACACAACAAGTGTTTGACTTATTCATTCACACTTACTAAGTAAAGTTGAATGATTCAAAGATTTTTAGGGCACTAAGCTGGCCAAGAAAAAGTGTAAAGGTGAAGAAAATGAACAATATGCAAGGCTAAGAGATTATGTACATGAGCTATTAAGATCCAACCATGGTTCGACCGTATTCTTTCAAGTCTAACTAGAGATACATGAGTTTCGGAGGCTATACATTTGCTTAGAAGCATGAAAGAGAGGCTTCCTAGAAAGATGTAGGCCCATCATTGGGTTAGATAAATGCTTCACAAAGGGTTATTATGGTGGGCAACTTCTTTCTGCAATAAACTAGGATGAAAAAAATTCATTTTTTGTCATTGCATATGCAGTAGTGGAAGTGGAGTGCAAAAAAAGCTGGAAATGGTTTTTTGAGAATCTCATAGTAAATGTGGGAGATCTAATACAAAAGAAATACACCTTCATCTCTGATATGCAAAATATGAGTTCAATGATACACTATGTGACACATTAAGTAGTCCTTATGTATTAAATTGTTGCAACACTTAGATCATTTAAAATAGTCGTGAAATAAATATTTTTGAACATTGCATAGATTAGATGCTGCCATGAAAGAAGTTTGTAATGGTGTACTCACAGATTTTGCAGCAGGCATACCTAGGCAAACTTAAGCAAGAACTGTAAGTGTAATGGTGGTGAACTGCGCAGAGCATTCTGGAATTGTGCCAAAGCAACAACCCCACAAAGGTTCAAGCCGTGCATGAATGCTCTTAGAAGGATCAACCCAACAGCCGCACAATATCTAACCAAAATTGATCCAAGTAGATGGACAATGTCAGCTTTTGATACTAACTATAAGAATGATGTACTAACGAGCAATATATGTGAGAAATTCAACAAAAAACTATTGAAAGTCAAGGGTAGACCTATACTCAGCTTGATTGAATGGATGAGAGAGTACACACAAGGAAGAAGATAAGATGTCGGGCTCTATTGGCCAGATACAATGGATTTCTTTGTCCCAAAGTTTACGCAAGGTTACAGGAACACAAGATAAATCTAATGGTTGGGTTCCATTATGGTCAGGGCATCCTCACATGGCATTGTTTGAGGTAATATGCTCACCATACTCTAAGTGTGCCGTTGATATGATGGCGTATACTTGTTCTTGTCGAGTGTGGGACTTGACTGGTATCCCATACAAGCATGTCATTGTTGCTATGCTGTATAACAGCCAAACGCCATAGGAGTTTGTCAATCATCTCTTAAGGAAAGAGCTGACACAGAAAGCTTATAAACCCTTCATACATCCTACCACTGGTCAAGATTACTAGGAGATGACTCCTCATGACCCTATCCTTCCTCCAAAGATTAAGAAACAACCAGAAAGACCCAAGAAGTAGAGGAAGAAGGCTCTAGAAGATAAGGCTAACCCTCACAAGTTAAAGGGAAAGTTGAACGATCCACGGTGGGGCATGTATGGAGAAATGGGGCCCACCAAGAGAAGATGTAGTGGTCAACCAGCAGCTAAGGGGAAAAAGGACATAATGCATGATGCTTCTACTTCAGGTGGTACTCTTAGTGGTTTAGGGTTAGCTGAAGCAGACAATGTGAATGTTCAAGTGGGAAGGAATGAGAGTATGGAAGCTACATTAGAATAAATGAATATATCACAAGAATTTGCTCCACCCTAACCATCACAGTCATCTCAGTATGGTCTATCTGCAGTATAGCCATTACATGTACTTTTGCTTTCATCTGTACATTTGAGTTTTTCTAAATGTTGCTAACTAATGGACATTCCTTAACATCATGTATAGGTTCTTTAGATGGGCACATTTGTTGATGGTTCTTTTTTCTAATCAATGACAACCCTTCCTGACGCAGCGGAATTAATTGCAATATGTTGATTCGCGCGCGAATACCAGAAAATAATCTTCTATAACCTGTTGATTCTACGAATACCAGGGAATATTCTTCAAGCTCGAATCAAATCCGAGAATGGGCAAAAGAGCACGGTAGCTCCAAAACTTTATTGATAATCCAAAAATAACTGTTTTTAACCCTAGGATTTTATAAAGCTTAAATAGGAATTAAAACGCTTAAATTACACGAAAGAGATAAACTTTTCCTAAAATTACAAAAACACCAAAATAACATAAAAATGCCCGTTTGAGACCATAAATGATGGAATTCGCCTTAAATCTCGTTTTTACACTGCCAAAGGCAGTGAGTTGTGCTCCTGAAGCCATTTCCCTCGAAACAGGATCGTCAAAACTTGTTTTTCTCGAGGTACCGATTTGCCACATCTTCTGCCGTATCATTCTCCTCTGGGTGGGAGAATTCGTCCTCGAATCGTCATCGTTCAAGCTATCACCTGTGTAAGAAATCAGGTGCTTCACATTAAACACATCAGCAGTACGAATGTGGCTATGAAGCTTAAGCCGATAAGTGTTCGGATTGATCTTCTCCACGACCTCCACAGGCCTAAGTTTCCTTGCCGAAAGCTTGTTGTATTCCTCAGTAGGATAACGATCTTTAGTAAGAATAGCCCACACAAAATCACCCACTTAAAATTCCACAGAGTGTCGCTTCTTATCCGCAACTTGCTTATACTTGGCGTTGGCTGCTGTCAAGTGATCATACACAGCATGATGGATCTCTTGCAAGCTATTCACAAAATTTGCTGCCTTACCATGAATTTTAGATTGGCTAGGCAAAGAAATTAAATTCAAAGGACCGGAACATCAGCATACACAACCTGAAAAGGACTAAAACCCGCGCTACGATTGACGGCGTGATTATGGGCGAATTCAGCTTGACATAACTTGAGGTCCCAACTCTTCACATGCTCCTTCCCCCCAAACTTCGCAGTAGGTTACCTAGGGACCGGTTCACGACTTCAGTTTGCCCATTGGTTTGGGGATGATAAGCACTGCTGAATTGTAGCTGTGTATCCACCATCTTCCATAAACTGCGCCAAAAGTGGCTAAGGAATCGGGTATCCCAATCGGAAACAATGGACTTCGGTAAACCATGAAGACGATACACCTCGCGAAAATATAGCAGAGCCACTCGAATAGCATATGTCGTCTTCTTGCAAGGAATAAAATGCACCATCTTAGAGAATCGATCAACAACGACACAGATGTAATCATTACCACGCTGTGTTCGCGGTAAACCCATCACAAAATCCATGCTAACATCCTCCCAAGGCCGCGATGAAACTGGTAATGACATATACAACCTAACATTAATAGCCGTCCCTTTTGGACACATTGCAGACCCAACACCTTTGTACATACTTCTCCACCTCTTTGCGTATGGTCGGCAAAAAATACGAGCCTTACACTAACTGTAACGTCCAATCTCGCCCAACATGGCCTTCTCCATGCAATTCCCTAATAATTTGCAAACAGAGGCTGCAAACTGGGATATACAATTGGTTGCCCTTGAAAAGAAATCCATCATGCAACAAAAATTATGATTTTTCTCCAGCATGAACTTTCCCCAAAACACTAGAGAAATAAGGATCAATCTCAAGCAAATCACGAAGACAGTCAAAGCCAGGTACCTCAATACGCAGGTTAACCAACAAATTGCTCATGCGGCTCAATGCGTCAGCTACTCGATTTTTCACCCTCGACTTGTGCTTCACCACGAAGGTAAAACGCTGTAAATAAGCAATCCATGAGGCATGCCGTTGAGACACCTTATCTTAGCGATGAAGGTGTTTTAATGCTTCGTGGTCAGTATAAAGCACGAACTCCTGATGAAACAAATAATGCCGGCAACATAATATCCCGATCGGAAAAAATGGACTTCGGTAAACCATGAAGACGATACACCTCGCGAAAATATAGCAGAGCCACTCGAATAGCATATGTCATTTTTTTGCAAGGAATAAAATGCACTATCTTAGAGAATCGATGAACAACGACATAGATGGAATCATTACCACGCTGTGTTCGCGGTAAACCCAGCATAAAATCCATGCTAACATCCTACCAAGGCCGCGATGAAACTGGTAATGACATATACAATCCAACATTAATAGCCGTCCCTTTTGGACACATTGCAGACCCGACACCTTTGTACGTACTTCTCCACCTCTTTGCGTATGGTTGGCCAAAAATACAAGCCTTGCACTAACTGTAACGTCCGATCTCGCCCAACATGGCCTTCTCCATGCAATTCCTTAATAATTTGCAAATAGAGGCTGCAATCTGGGATATACAATTGGTTGCCCTTGAACTGAAATCCATCATGCAGCAAAAATTATGATTTTTCTCCAGCACGAACTTTCCCCAAAACACTAGAGAAATAAGGATCAATCTCAAGCAAATCACGAAGACAGTTAAAGCCAGTTACCTCAATACGCAAGTTGACCAACAAATTGCTCATGCGGCTCAATGCGTCAGCTACCTTATTTGTCAGCCTCGACTTGTGCTTCACCACGAAGGTAAAACGCTGTAAATAAGCAATCCATGAGGCATGCCGTGGAGACACCTTATCTTAGCGATGAAGGTGTTTTAATGCTTCGTGGTCAAAATAAAGCACGAACTCCCGATGAAACAAATAATGCCGCCAATGCTTGACTGCTTGTACCACCGCATAGAACTCTACATTATAGGTGCTGTAATTTAACTTTGCTCCGGACAGCTTCTTACTAAAATATGCGATAGGCCTGTGGTTTTGGCTTAAAACTGCTCCAATACCCACTTTAGAAGCATCACTGTGTAATTCAAAGGGTTGGGCAAAATCAGGCAAAACTAATATTGGGGCAGTCGTAAGTCGCATTTTGATAAGTTGGAACGCCTTCTCCACTTCCTCCATCCACGCGAACTTTCCACCCTTCATGCAATCTGTTATAGGCGCCATAATTGTGCTGAAGTGAGGGATGAAACGCTTATAGAAAGAAGCAAGTCCATGGAAGCTGCGAACTTCAGTAATTGTCTTCGATTGCGGCCATTGCTTTACCACTTCAATCTTGGACTCATCTACCTTTAGTCATTCGCCGGAGACCACATATCCAAGGAATAAGACCTTCGATGCCATGAATACACACTTCTTAAGGGCATCATAGAATTTCTCCGTGCGAAGCACACACAAAATTGCCCGCAGGTGCTGGAGATGCTCTGCTTGGTTAGCACTATAAATCAGAATATCATCAAAATAAACAACAACACACTTGCCAATGAATGGTCGCAAGGCCTGGTTCATCACACGCATAAAGGTGCTTGGTGCGTTAGACAACCCAAAAGGCATCACCATCCACTCATACAACCCTTTGCGTATCTTGAAAGCTGTCTTCCACTCATCGCCAGATCTTATGCGAATTTGATGGTATCCACTCTTCAAATCCAACTTGGTAAACACCGTTGCACCGCCAACTTGATTAAGCAAATAATCCAATCGTGGAATCAAAAATCTGTATCGCACCGTAATTTTATTAATGGCTCGACTATCCATACATATGCGCCACGAACCATCTTTCTTCGGTGTAAGCAAGGCTGGAACTGCCTAGAGACTCAAGCTTTCACGGACATGTCCCTTGGCCAGCAACTCCTTAGCCCGCTTTCTCAACTCCTCATGCTCCCCAGGACTCTTGTAATGGGGTCTATTTGGCAGTACTGCTCCTGGTTCCAGGTCAATTCGGTGTTGAATATCATGCAAAGGTAGTAAGCCATCAGGAGGCTCATTGGGGAAGACTTCAATAAACTCAGCCACAACGGATGCGGCTACGATTGGGATTGTCACTTCAGCAGCCATTTCTTTTTCCAATTAGCACCTAAACTAGCTGTGACTCGCCTAACTCTTCTTCGAATCTAGCCAATGACAAGAGCTTCATTTCTCCATTCATAGATGTCGGCTTCTCTGTCTCTTTGCTGGGCACTAGCACAATCTTTACATTCTCAAATATAAAACTGTAGAGTTAGTTTGCCCGTCATGAATTACCCGGGGGTCATACTGCCAAGGCCTCCCCAACAATAAATGACATGCATCCATTGCCACTACATCATACCACACAACATCTTTATATTTCATGCCAATAGATAAAAGAACCAATGCATGTTGTGAAACGTTTACCTTACCCCCCTTTTTCAGCCAAGTTAGTTTATAAGGCTTATGATGCTTCTCCGTTTTAAGGCCCAATTTCTGCATTGTCTCTACAGAGACAATATTCTCACAACTACCAGCATCAATAACAAAACGACACACCTTTTCCGAGGACAGTGCACGTGGATTGAAAAATATTATGCCTCAGCCAATTGTCGTCAGCAACCTTAGGCATTTAGCATGAACGCCTAACAATCGGTGCCATTCTTGTGTCTCCAGTCACTACTTCCTCGTCAACGATCTCTTCACAATCAAATATAGGATCTTCGAATTCTTCCACATCCTCTTCTTCGCCCTCCTCCGTGTCAACGAAGAATGTCTTTTTGCTAGTGATTTTCCTGTACTCGGACTACCTGTGACCAACCTCGCCACATCTAAAGCATCTCATCCCACTACTTGTTGGTCTATTTGCCTGGCTTGTGCTAGTAGTATTTCGATTAGCTCCCCTCTATAGCGGTTCGCTTCGCTACTATCACCACCACTTCCAGAACGACTCGCACCACTACTGCTCCCCACACTAGAGGAATTCTCGAAATTGTTATTGCATCGGGACTGCTTCTCAACTTGTAGAGCCATTTGATGTGCTGCCGAGACACTGGGTGGATCAAACATATTAACGGTGTCTTGAATCTGCACCCGCAACCCTCCAATATACCTTGCCACCAATTGGTCTTCAGTCCATGTACCTCACTTCGGACTATAAGTTGGAAAAACTCCGCGGTGTGCTCATACACAGTTCGAGTTCCTTGCCGTACGTTTTGCAGTCGCTGGTACATCAATCTCTAAAAATTGTATGGCAAAAAATTGACTCGCAAGTGTTTCTTCATCTTCTTCCACGGCACAATTTTTGGCTTGCCTAATCTGCTTCTGGTTAATTTGACATGCTGCCACCATGCCGTGGCTCTGGCTCGCAATCTGATTGCCACCAAAGGTACATGTTTATCTTCGGGCACTCCTTTAAATTCTAAGATCTTTTCGACTGTGGCCAGCCAATCAAGAAACTTCTCAAGTTTAAGGCTGCCATGAAATTTTGGAATTTTAGTTCGCATCCTAGACTCTCAACGCTTCCTATCATCCTCGATAGGATGCTCCTATCATCCTCGATAGGACCCCTTTGCTGCCTACGTGGGATATCAACAAAAAAATTCTCTCCTTCTGACTCTTCGCTAGATTCCTCCTGATCGGGGTTAGGGTTAGGGTTCGAATTTCTCGATTCTGGTTTCCCGTAAGTATAGCCATCCTATGTGTTAGCTGCTCCATCATACGATTCATCCTCTAATCCACGATTTGCTCCAGCCTCTGTTTCAGATGTCGCGGGTTGTCACGATCAAGAACATCGTCCACACAATCCATTCTCCTAGGTGGCATGGTTGCTCAAGATCAAACCGTAGGCTTTGATACCAACTGACGCAGCGAAATTAATTACAATCTATTGATTCGCGCACAAATACCAAAAAATAATATTCTATAACCTGTTGATTCTACGAATATCAGGAAATAGGCATCAAACTCGAATCAAATCCGAGAATGGGCGAGAGAGCACAATAGCTCCAAAACTTTATTGATAATCCAAACAACTGTTTTTAACCCTAGGATTTTATAAAGCTTCAATAGGAATTAAAACGCCTAAATTACACGAAAGACATAACTTTTTTTAAAATTGCAAAAACGCCCAAATAACATAAAAAATGTTCGTTTGAGGTCCTAAACGATGGAATTCGCTTTAAATCTTGTCTTTTCACGGCCAAAGGCGTGAGTTGTGCTCTTGAGGCCATTTCCCTCGAAATAGAGTAGTCAAAACCTTTTTTTCTCGAGGTACCAATTTGCCACGTCTTTTGCCGCATCACTTCCAGTGAGGCCTCATCTAGTGAGGTCCCCTTATACTCCCATCACAGCACACACCATGGAAGCATCAAGTTCTGGAACTGTTGCTAGGTTTGCAGCATATTTCCACCTAATTGGACCTCCTTTTAAGTGAACTGAAGATCGAAGAAGCTGATGTACCACGTTTTAGGAACAATCATTGGGAACAAAACTTGGTTAAGTTATGTTTGTTCCAATGATACTGACATGCACCATTTTGGGTTGGTTGATATTAGTTTGGCAACATCATTAGTTAATGCCTTTTAGGAAACGCTGCATGTTGAATACATGTTAGATTGCCAAAGATATTACCTCTGTCTATCCCTTTGTGTAGCTACTCTGGCAAAGTAACATGTACACTCTCTTGTAAAAACTTGTCCGTAATATTAGGATAGTCATTTTGATAATTTCATTTTATTTTTGCAAACATTTTCATTCAATTAACTTCATACTTCAATCCATATGCAATGGATTTATCCTCTAGTAGCCTAGTATGACTTTGTTCAGTAGGGGGAATGAGGAAGGAAGGCAAGAGTTCAGTTCAATTTATTAAAAAATAGAGCATGGACTAAATTGATGTAGTAAGAGGACCGCGAGAGTTCAATTTGTTAAAAAACAGCGCATAGACTAAATTGATGTAGCAATATGACCAAATTGATGTAACAATTTACAGCACCGTCAATATTCATACTTAACGGCAGGATGCCTAAAGATCTTATTGTGACAGGGGACCAAACTGATGGTTCATTGAGACATGATTGATGTGCCTATACCACATAACCACCTAATTGATGTAACTGTCCCACTACATGATGTTTATGTACTAGTGGGGGACTAAGTTGATTTAACATGAATTAAACTGATGTAATTAAAATATGAGAGACTAAATTGATGTAGACATTAAAAGTCAGGACGTGCTAATTTACTCAAGCCAAAACCCACATTGTAGGGGTTGGTCGTCTCGTCTTCCCAAAATTCTCACCCAAGCCAAAACCTCACTCCCAACTGAGAAACCCTAACCCCGCGGAAGCACGCGGAACAGTCCCGGCGGTCGGAAATGGACGGCGTCTCATACCAGCGGTTTCCGAAGATGAAGATAAGGGAGATGAAGGACGACTACGTCAAGTTCGAGCTCCGCGACACGGACGCCAGCATGGCCAACGCCCTGCGGCGCGTGATGCTCGTCGAGGTCCCGACCATCGCCATTGACCTCGTCGAGATCGAGGTAAACTCGTCCGTCCTCAACGACGAGTTTATCGCCCACCGGCTCGGCCTCATCCCCCTCACCAGCGAGCGCGCTATGGGGATGCGCTTCTCCAGGGACTGCGACGCCTGCGACGGCGACGGGCAGTGCGAGTTCTGCTCCGTGGAGTTCCACCTTAGGGCTAAGTGCATGGGGGACCAAACTTTAGACGTCACCAGCAAGGACCTGATCAGCTCCGACCACACTGTTGTTCCCGTCGATTTCTCCGATTCTGCCGGTTTCGACTCATCTGAGCAGAGGTACTTGTTCTTACATCTGCTGATTGAGCTGCATCTACGCTGATGGGGCCGCATTTTGATGGCTTTGCGTTCCTCTTGAGCTTTCCATTCCATTGCTTTGACAAAGATATTTCGAGCGTTGTATTGAAGAATCAGCGGGTCCTTTTGGTGCTTGTGCTTTTCATGTCTGAGCTTTCAAGAGCTGGATGTTGTCCCAATTGCGTGAAGGAGTTAGGTGCATCTGTTTGAAATCTGCAGAAATTCAATGCATTATTGGACCTTCTTCGGGGTTTCCCATAGATAAATGACCGGAATTTAGATATGACAGTCCAGCTCCTTGATAAGCAAAATAAGAGCTTGTAAAATGGGATTTGTTCCTCTGTTCTTCTCTTTTGTTAACAGTGACGAGAAAGTAATTCTTATTCGTCTTGCTTAATGAGATGTAACGGGATGTTTCTGCAATGCAGGGGAATTATTATCGTAAAGTTGCGCCGCGGTCAAGAGCTGAGGCTGAGAGCTATTGCAAGGAAAGGAATTGGCAAAGATCATGCGAAGTGGTCCCCTGCAGCCACTGTTACCTTCATGTACGAACCCGAGATTCATATTAATGAAGATTTGATGGAAAGCCTTACCCTTGACGAGAAGAGAAGTTGGGTGGACAGTAGCCCGACGAAAGTGTTTGACATCGATCCAAATACCCATCAGGTCGGTTGCACATGCCATGTCCTGCCTTCACATTTTGCATTAGCGAGTCTTTTCAATCCTCGCCATCTTCTGTTTGCCTGTTATAAATGATGATAAAAGGTATTCGCTTTATAATCTAAAATGCTCATGACACGATTAGCTCGAAGGAGGGAGAGAAATAGGTGAAGAAAAGCTGGCTTTGACATAAATTTATTTCAGCGATTGATCACATGCCCCTCAAAACTTGTGAGGGTCAAATGGATCGACATTAAGCTCAAAATATATCAGGTGGATGTTAGTTTATTGGATGGTTAACTTGATGTCCAGTCTGTGACATCTGTTTGGTAAATTTCTAGTGCAGTCATTCTCGTGTGCTTTAGTAGGATTGTGGAATCAAGTAATTGTTTCAGTATGTACATTATTGGTCCGAGTCTTTCTCTGCTGTATAGGTTGTAGTGGTTGATCCCGAGGCCTATACATACGACGACGAGGTACTGAAGAAGGCAGAAGCCATGGGGAAACCTGGGCTTGTAGAGATATACCCAAAGGAGGATAGCTTCATCTTTACCGTTGAATCGACAGGTGTGATCAAGGCCTCTCAGCTGGTCCTGAATGCCATTGAGATTTTGAAGCAGAAGCTCGATGCTGTCCGGTTGTCAGAGGATACTGTGGAGGCTGATGATCAGTTTGGGGAGCTCGGCGCTCACATGCGTGGAGGCTGATAACGTCTCTGTGCTTTCGATGATGATTATTGTGATTGAATCTAACTGAACTGACAATTACGTCCTTGATTGCTCTAAGGACTTGTTTATATGTCGTACCTATGACAATTGCCATCTACTCAGGGAACACTGATGCTGTCTCCTCGATGTTTGGGAGTTCGTTGAGGAGAAATTGTGGATGTTTCTTTTCGGTAAGTTAATTAACAAAGTATGTTCTTCCTCTCAATGTACCTTTTGCTATGCGTGCTATATATTTGACATTTCACATAGATACATAGATAAGTTTTGATGTTCATCAGAGATAATCCTCGTATCAAAAAAAAGAAAAAAGAAAGAGGGATAACCCTAGAATTCGATATCAAATATCCCATGGCACAGTGGACATGCCCACTCTAATGACATGATTATTGCCTACTACCAGCCCCTGCTGTGTACAAGCTATTGTTTGTTCATTTGAAATGTCGAGGCCATCTATACATACATCGAGTATGACACATGGTCATATCGTGGGAAACGGCCTCGGAAAAGTCTTGTATTCCCTAGGCTCTTGAGGTCATGCCTGCATAAAGTATCACATCGCGTCAAGTAATATGTGAAGCAGTCCATTGTGCTACTAAAGGCAATCGAACATTAAGCACCGGGGTGATTGTGCTACTAAGGTCAATCAAGCATTAAACACCGGGGTCCGCACTGCGAGTTCGATTCCGGGTATCTGCACAAAGAAATACACAAATTTATTGTCAATGAAGAAGTATATTTTCTTGAAGTCTTTGGTCCCCTTTTTGTGTGAGTGTTAAGTCCTTAGGCCCAATGCTGATCTCGTAGAACCTATGACAGATCGAGGATCTCTGGGCTCAAAATTAAGAAAGAATCCATTAGAAATGTGGCGCCCGTCTTCCAGGAATGACTTGAAAACGGTGATCTCCAAGCCCCTTTTGAAAAAATAAATATAATTGTATCTGCCGAATGAAATCGGAAAATAGTTTTCCAAGAGTAAATATTTATCTGGAAATTTTGTGTTTCGAATCAAGTAGAAGTTCATGTTTCTTTGTCATAGACAAACTTTTTTTTGTTGATCATTTCCCACTCAGCCTTGGAACTATGCATCAAGATAACACAAAAATTAATGAATTGAATGGATAAAACTCAAATGAAGAAATTTAATACGCATATATACATACATGCATATATATATATATATATATATAAAAGGTTATCGAACTTGTGCATTGCACGGCTTTTGTGAAGAAAATTTTATAACAAGAAGTTAAATATGAAAACAATAACTAATATGAATTTATAGTTTATATTGATATGCAAAATGTTAATTTTTTTTTGTTCAATTCATAAATAAAGAAATCTATATAACATATAAACTTGAATAAAATGTAATAAATAGTGGCATAATTGTAAATATATATACAATTTGGGTTAAATGGGATTAAATTAGTAAATGCATATAAATTAAAATAAATATTTTAACTTTTATATGCATAAATATATTTGGACGTGAAATATATTAACTTTTATATATACTCAGCAAAAATATTATAATTACAAGATCATCATAAAAGCTTATGTTTACTAATTTGGACCAAATTAGAAAAATGATAATTTTAAAAAAATTACCCTACTACTTTCCTTCTTCAATTAATATAGTAGTAATATATGAATTAATCATAATTCTTTAAGATACTTGCATATAACTATTAGATATTATATACTAATAAAAAATATTGTTTAAGAAAATTTGAAAATTTAGCTAAGAATAATAAAGTTTGTATTAGATAAATTCAATTATATTTATAGTAAAAGTCCCATGTGAAGCATTGGCCAAAAAACCTAGTTATCTAGTAAATTCATAGACATCATTTCAATTATCAACTTTATATCTATGAAAATAATTTTAAATTCTTTAAAATTCAAAAACTTTGGTTTTTATTTGATGAAAGAATGATAATTATATAATTTTAGTATTTGCTTTTACTTAATTCTTCTAACACTACATAAAATAAGTTTGATGAATAATTTTAGATGTAATGATCCCATCACTTTGATGGAAAATTTACTTAATTAAGATTTAATAAGATTAGTTATATAATACTTCTGAAATTTTTTAATATAATACAGTCAATGTAGCTAAATTAAGAATAATATATATTAATAATATTAATCTATATATAAACCAACATATGCTTATCTTGATAAGAATAATTTGTAGTGAAATTCATATATATGTATATAGATATACGTTGGGCAAGATATATATGTATATATTACATATATGTTGGGCACGATAAGACCCCAAAATACTGCTGTGCGTCGCAATTTAATTATAAGGGTTGGGTAGGACCGGCAGGGGTTGGGGTCACCCCAATTGATAATTGCCTGCCAACAAAAGATACCCCCGAATCTGTGTCTGAGAGGCAGACATCCTTTCCTTTCAGCCTTCAGGATAATTTCATTAGCTTTCCCCCACATTTTTAAGACACAGCCCTTTCAAATTTTGCATATCTTCCCTCTTCTACTGTCCTCTGCTTGGACCACATTAAGTTCTTTTCCTTTTTCTTACCTCGGACCATATCAAGACTGCAGTAATAAGCAACCTCATCTACCCTCCTCACAAGACTTAAGCAATGGATGAAGATTGACCTGGAGCTAAATCTTGGTTAGTCGGTCATAATTCGTTTTCCCGTGGGGGTACTAATTTGATGATTTGTACGTATGTCAGTTTAGTCTGACTTTAGGTTATTATATATATGTCTCATTCTGTCTGGCAGATTTCTGACATCAACTTGACTGGACTATTTATTTCAGCTTACGTTTGGAGATGCAGTATGTCATCATCGTTCTTAGGTAAGCGTGAATTCATTGATCTGTTGCTGTAGCTAGCAATATATATCAGCTGATACACCACCTTTAATGTGTATGTATGCACGGTCTAATCCTTGTAGAAAATTATCTCGGTCGCTTTCGCTCGATGATTCTGCCACCAAAATTTAAGAGAGGAAGAGGGAGACCTCATCTACTACCCTGTCCCAATTATAAAACCTCCATAGGACCACCACTGCCCATCTCGTTTCACTAGTCTTTCCTTAAATTCTCCAATTCAATGCAGTATGTCTTATATCTTCCTCTAACATTGTCCTTTCTAAATATGATAAAGGAGGAACTCTATGTATAGCATATGTATATATTGAAGAGATTACATGGGTTTTTATTCAATAAGGACCCCATACTAGAATATACATATATATATATATATGTGTGTGTGTGTGTGTGTATTTGTGCTTATAAAATAATTAATATCCTCTAGGGAAGATTACTGCATATGCGAAGTGATAATTCCCCTACTGTTACCAACTTTGAGCAAAGTTCCATATAGACTACTGTGTAAAAGGTCCATGTGGTGATTTGTTCAGCCCTCTGCTTTTATTGGTCATTAATAAGTTCCCAATATCTCACTTATTTCAGAGTTTTCAATGTGTTCATCTATAAGAGACGCTCCTCAAATAGATAATTCTCGGAAGTCGGGTGGGACCAACACTTTCAATTTTAGATGCCCATGTAATGACATAGATATGCAAGCTAGTCGACTGGCTGATGATATATATGCACATATTGCATATTTACTCCATCCATCGTCATTCTCGGCTCATGTGATTAAAAGTATATATATAATTGTCGTCTCGGTGCTCTCAAAGAGAACGACCCACTGGCGCGGTGCATGCTCCACTTGAATTACTGGTTAAATCCAACGCAATGCACCGCAACTAATCCATGGGAGAAATTAACAAGAACCATTGTCGACATGGTCACAGATATGTTCTTGTGGTTCCAGCTGCTGTTTTACTATTTGTTCTTCTTGTCATATATTCATTCTTGTTTCTTATATACTAAATGGTGTAATTATGGTTAGAATGTTCAAGATCCAAGGAAGAGTGACGGGGGGAGAGAGAGAGAGGGCATGTAGCGAAATGGGAAGATGGTGACGTCCGACCAATTACGAATGGGAATCAGCAAGGGGACATTGGATGCCGATGTGTGTGTGTGTATGTGTGTATACATTAACTTCTTCTAACAGAACAAAAATGAAATCTGCACAATAAATAAACGTGTCTCATAAGAAGAAGAAAGAAGGAGAAGGAGAAATAATTCGAGTCACGCATTGGATGTGTATGCCACACACACCCACACACACATATATATATGTGGCAGAGGCGTTGCACAGACCAGACAGAATTGGGGTCCTATATCCCTCTCTGAGCTGTGATCTCTCAAGGTTAAGGGCCCATCCCCCTTCTGCTCTTTTTGGCTTGTCTATATGGACATGTCAGAAAAAAGGAAAAAGTCTTATTGCAAAGGGTTTAAAATTCCATGGTAAGAAATAAAATCCACCCGTGTTTTAACCCGAGCTAAGTAATCTTGGTACAGTGTCTCAAAGTCATTCCAATTGAGACACGATAACTGTTAGCAACAACAATTGGTCATGGGGGAGAAGTTATATATACTTCTATTTCAGAATGTAGAATGCTCGAGCTAATTCTCGTCTGAAATGAACTAGCTACATACTATTATTAGGGAGCAACAACTAATTGCGAGATGTGGTAAGGCCATGCACTTAATTAGTCGACTGGTCCACGACGACGCCTTTTACCTTAATCCAAGGTTACGCATTCTAGGAAGGCAAACCTATGAATCAGCAACATCGATCTGGAGCTCAATTGCCGACGTCAAATAGAGCAAATACGAGGCTAGCTCCCGGGTGCAAAAAATGACGATCCACAAATTTGAAGGGGCAAAGTGCAAAAGTGGTACATATCATTATTGTTTCAACGTAATCTCTTTTTTTTTTTTTTTTTTTTTTTTTTGCTATCGCATTCGCACGAGTCAAATGAACTGCAAAATTGCAGATAGACGGATGGGCAGGCAGGCAGCAGCCTAGCCGTGAAAAGGTAACAAGAATATATACAATATTGTCCAATTCCCTTGCCTTCCCCTTCATCGAGCTTTTGCTTTTGTTTTTGTTTTTATCCTTTTTTATTTTCGGTGGATTATTATTCTTTTGCTTTCAATTTTTTTTTATTCTCATAAATAAAAACCAATTAAAATACACGGATATTCTCACGATTCTTATAATAGGGAGAGTGAAGAAGCTGCAATATGTAAAAAAAGCTGCAAAAACTTTTTATGTAATTTTGTACACACTCACGCACATGCCAACAGAACTCCTAATGCAAAAGATCTAAAACTAATACGAGTCAAGATGATGAAAAGGGAAAACTATATATTTTGTAGTGTAGGTTACGTTAGTTTTATATTTTTGTCATTTTTAAAATTTCTTTTATCAATTACGTCCTATAATTTGAAATTTTTTTTTGTTTCGGTTCTTATCCAGCGATACTTTTAATTACTTTTATGTTTCATTCTTTTTATCAAAATTTCTATTAGAAAAATTTTAATTTTGATCATCAAACTTTTATTGCTATTTATTCATCCTAATTCTTTTTTTTAGTTTAATATTTCTTAACATTACTTGTATATTTGATAACAAAATTAAATTTTAATTAACTTAATTTTATAGTATAGACAATTTTGACAGGGCAATGGCGGTCTGCATTGGGAGTCCCAACACTCGGATTCAGAGTCCAGAAGATGGAAATATCTAGAAACAAAAAGGAAGAAAGTAAACATCACAACACAAGTAACATGTAGTGAATAAAAGCTACACGCGAGAGTCGGGAAGAACTCAAGACGAGCTCAAAATGAGAAGATCCTAAGCCCACTGAAAGTAGATTGTCAATTGAGAAACTAAACTATGATCCAGGTTCACGGCATCATCAATTATAAATATTCCTCTACCTTTTTTTTCTCGTCATGATTGATTAATTCAGATCCTCGTAAAAAAAAAAAGAATTATTATAGTTTTCACTTCAACCACAAGAATATTTGTAAAATCAACCCAGAAAACTATGAAAAAGAACAAGGATTAAGCAGGCGACCAGCTTTTTTCCTTCTCTAAAATGCAGCAGATAATGTGCCCGTATTCTCTGCCAAAGTAAATTGCATGCATGTAAGGATGTAAATTTCAGGAACAAATTTAATTTATTTAATGAATTTAAACGGTGAACTGGATTCAACCAATAAAATAGTTCATGTCAGATTTGAGCGTTAATTAACAATTAGTATCACCTAAGTTGAGGTCACCTATGTCTCGATTTTCGAGTAGGTATACAAATTTCACGTTATTAATTTATTCTTTTAATTTTTACTTCAAGATACGTCACTAGTATTCTTTAATTTACGAAATTTGAGCGCGACCCATGAAGAATAAGACGTTCGACATCGAGGCAAAATTGAACCCAAAAAAAAACAAGAACTAGGACGAAAGAAGGATCAGCAAAGGCTGATGATCAAAATTAATTTTTTTCTAATAAATATTTGATAAAAGCTATTGGAGGCAAACAGATCAAGAAAAAAAGAAAAAGGACTAAAATATAAAAGTATTCACTGGTGTATGATATAAATGATTAACAAAATAAAAAAATGACTAAAATAGAGAAGAAGTCTATCAAACCTACGGAACTAAATGTGCAATTTTTTTCTATATATAATAATAATAAAATCAAACCATAGACTAACGGATCTTTCTGTGGATGAAATTTATCAGTAGAATAGGGGTAAAATTAACTATAAACAAGAAATGTCGATATTTAAAAATGAATGATTAGTCTTAATCAATAAGATAAAAATTTATTGTGATCTCATCAAAAAGTAATATATAGGAGATGTGAAAGAAATATGGAATGAGAGAATTGTGGGAAGTGGGAAATTGTAAAAACAAAATAAGAGAAAATATTTGTGCAATGACTAATATATCCAAAATCAGTTTATTTCTAATTATGTGGCTACTTTTTTAAATGAGTAATTAAGTAATTTTATAATATTTATTTTGTGTATTTTCATGAGAACGGTTACAAAATACAACTCTCCCTTAAATAAATAGCATACAATCACATTTTGAGAAACATAGCTCATGTAGGCAACAATAATATATACTATGATTTATTCAAACCCTATTTTTAGGTGCTAGCAAAAATTTAAGTGCTATAGACTGTTCAGAGTACTAATTTCACATGAAAAAAATGCAAGAATATTTATGGATTCACATGAAACTTGAGTATCATCACTTAACATCTTGAGCTTTTAAGTGGATATGAGCCCAATCCAGTATAAATCTAATGGAAATTCAATATAGTATCAAAGCAAAATTAATATAGTATCAGAATTCAGGTTACGCGTATTACGCCAAATGTGCGTATGTGGACCCATACCACGCCAAGCCTAGTATATATACATGTGCAGTCAAGAGTGTGCCTCGTGTAAGTCCCCCCTCGCCCCGAGCACAGAAGATGAGCACGGCTTAAGATCAGTTGTTGAGTGCGGGTATTTAAAGGTATATGACAACGCATACACAAAAATAGACCACACGCTGCACGTGAGAGCGAGTGTCCAATTTTTAAGTGAAAATAGGCTCAAGTCCTTATAAGCATAATGAAAATTCAATATGGTGGTATCAAAGTTTCATAGAAACCCATATATATTCGTACATTTTTTTCATTGGGATTAATACTCTCAACATAGACTGTCATAAATTTTACTTTGAACTAAATGGGTTTTATCTGACCTGCATGTTCTGATCATATCGGTGTCAAGTATCGAAATAAATCATATATATATATGTGTGTGTGTGTGCATTTCCCAATCGACTACTAATATAAAAGTCAGTTACGTAATGTTTTTTCTCGATCCCTAGTGGAAGAATTAAGCAAAAAGAAGAAAACAATGAGTCAATCCTTAATTGAGTGACATGTTTATTTCCAATTTCCACAAATAAAACAAAACATCCCACAGCGTTGCCATGAATTGTGATTTTGTTAAGAAAAGAATTTTTGAAAAGTGGGTCCCGAAGCCTTCATAGTCCTTTCTTCTTTTGTTGCCACTCTCAGCTTTACAGCTGTAAGAGAGCAAAAATTTAAAAGAGCTGGCCTAAGCAGAATAACCTATTTTTCATATATCAATATCATTTTTAGGGTTTCACTTACTTTATCAATGAATCACATTAATGAATAATGATTCAGTTGATAAATTGTTATATTCAGGTGAAGAAAAAAAAATGACAAATCAATTATATGTACATCTTTTGTAATTTTTACTATATACATGCTTGCTTACTCATGTGGCGTCAATCTCTTGACCTCTTTTTTTCATGTCAAAAGCCCCGCTCATTATATGATAATTAAAGTCATAAATTTCAATTTACACGTTATCATATGAATTTAATGAATAAGATGAAAATGGTGCTCAAATTAGCAGAATGTATATGCATAACCAATTACTCTCCAAATTTGACGATTTTCGTTTTAGAAGTGATCGATGACATCGCATTCGGATTGAAGTACAGAGGCTTGGCGACTTGAATTAAATCTAAGGCATGTAAATTCAGAGATTGTCTAGAATGCGCACCTGATAACAACTCAAGCGGTTGCGGAGAAACGCATTTCACATATATTGCCAATTCTAAAAGGGCTAATCACCTAAAACAAAGTATCATCTTTGCACTTTTTTTAAATCTAGTACGAGATTCGAAAAATAGTATAGAAAGACACGATTTTTCTATTTTTTTTCTAAATATAACATGACATCTAAAGAGTAGCATAGAAATGCGCGACTTTTATACTTGTTCCTAAATATAGCACGACCATTAAAAAATAGTATAAAAAGACACAACCTTTAGGTTTTGTCGCGTGTCTAGAACGACATCAATTATTCCGTCAAATTGTAATGATAACGGCTAATATGGAGCAAACGATGCTATGTAACACAACATGATTGGACGAGCAGACCTGATAAGTTTTTATTTAATTAAAAAATAATTATAAAAATAAAAAATTAGAAGAAAAGATAAGGGAACTTAATAAGAGGAAAGGGGGAGAGAACCGACGATGTTGGCTACGCTGGTGGCTACCATCTCCCAACTGGGGTCGTTGGCTGCGGCATGACCCTAATTATGTGGGTGGTGGCTATAATCGGGACACCCATAGCAGGAATTGAAAGAGTCCCAAAATTGGTTACTTTCTCATTTTCGGCGGCGAGGGCCTAATTGTGGCCCCCGCAATCTACAATCAGCTCTTTTTTTTCTTTTTTTAGAAAAAAATATTCTTTTTAAATTTTTAAAATTTTTAGAATTATTTTTTAATTAAATAAAAATATGTGGGACCCATTCGTCCAATCATGTTATGCCACGAGGCGCTGTTAACTGTTATCTTTACATTTGATGAATAATTAACGTTGTACTAGAGTAGCAGTTAAACTTGAAGTTCGTGCTATTCTGTGTTATATTTTAATGATCGTGCTTTATTTAGAAAAAAAGGCAAATATCGTGCATTTTTGTACCACTCTCCAAAGGTTATGTTATATTTTTAAAAAATATAAATGCCGTATATTTTTGTGTTATATTTTATAAAGGTCGTGATATATTTAAAAAAAATACAAATGTTATGCTTTTTTAGGTAATTAATCCATTATAAAAATGCGATTTGTTACCTATATAATTGATTTTAATAGCATTCATACTCATCTCGAATCAAGAGATTTATATTCAATTTTTATGATGAAATTTTACTCACTCTTTTATTTATTTATATTTTATTTCTACAAAACTCATGAGCTTTTATATAAAAAAAATTATAACTACCGGAAAAAAATTATAAAAAGGGATTTAATTATAATTAATGAAGAGAGATGATATTAAAGAGAGACCAAAGAAATCTTTAGCCATCATATTATTCGACCATAATTGGGGTAATGCGGGCGACAGAGAGACTGATTTAATGATTTATTTTTTTATTCCTTCGGACTTATAGTTCTTCTTGGGAGCTAGCTCAGCTCAGCTGTTTCCCTTTGAAAAGACAATTCAATTCAATTCTCCTCTCTCTCATGAATCATGAGCCCTACTATCGTATCCTACACTTCGACCTGCCAACTAAAGTAAGTAAAAAGACCAAGCAACTCGAAAATATAATGCAGTTAGCAAATTATTCTATTAATGAATGAATTGCAGTGCGAAAATTCTAAATGCACTAGAAGCAATTTCTACTTAGAACAAGCTACTTTCAAGTAAAGATTAATTTTAATTAATAAGTTGAAGGATATTATGTGATTTCATCGAAATAAAAAATCAAAAGCAATAAAGGACACATCACACCACAACAACAAGACATCTCCCCAACACAGTCCAAAGATCTTGTCCCCCAACACACAATTTCGTTTTCGAATTCCATATCCCACGGCGCTGACCTTTTCAAATTCAACTTTATCTTAAGATTTGGTGCGAACCCCATTATCACGTAACCAAGCAAAAAATCATCCCCTTTTTGGTATCTTATCGTGGTCGGGAAACGAAAATTGTGTACTGTGCTTATAACTGAAGAATGTATTATTATCTCTATCGTGCATGCACATCTTTCATTTTTTCTCAGTCGAACTTAAGTCGACTGCACTAGTAGCTAAATGCACGGTGTGTACCATGCTGCCATGTCGCATCCATGCAAAATAATTAGCTTTGATCATTAAGAACATTGTCTGCAATGTATATCATATAAGGAAACAACTTATAACGAACTGCGATTCTCAATCCAAATCGACTGTTGACGGAATAGTCCATAACTCCAGTATATAAATCTTTTTTTTTGCAAAAACAGTGAGCTCATCTAATGATCTTTAGTAGCTATAATATTGTGTAGCTAGATTTAATTATCCTTTGCAAAAGAAGTCCCATTGTTTTTCGGCGAAAAAGATGTCCATTGTTTAGTTTAGTATTACCCGTGCAAAAAGGTACCGAACACCAAAAAAGGGAAAGGAACGCATTCTCTATTGGGAATATTACTCGATTGAAATTGGCGCATCATTAGTCTCTACTGGCAGAATTACATTACATATCATGTATAAGACAAATATGACCCAAAAGCCAAATGTTACAATATTTGAACTTGATTTCAAGTATCTACGCAAGCTGCATTCCAACATTCAATAACTTTTCATATTAATTAGAGAAACCTCATTCAGTACAGCAACATTCGTTCTCAGTTTGAAATTAGAAAGTTTCGAATTAAATTCTCAACCTAGTATTGGAAAAATGACCTTGGTAATTCTATTTTAGTATTGCCAAAAAAAAATGGAGTTGGAAAGAAAAAAAAAGCACAAAAATCCCCTCATGATTAAGAGTTGGGACAAATTGAATCCTGTGTTTTTTCGAGGGACGACTAACAATCTGTAGTTAACTAAATAGGACATAAAGAACCTCACCACTACTCTTTTCTTCATTTTTAATTCTCAACCTTTAACATTTTCTTTTTACTTTATGATCTTAAATTTTTTTCTTTGTCATTTTTATACTTAACTTTCAAGAACTTTTCACTTTAATTCTACCGAAGGGAGGAAGGGGCTAAGGCCCCCAATTGGCGGCCCCGACCCCACCCTCGTAGTCACGGCACCCATATAGGTCGCTGGTAATCACGGGGGTGGGGTCGGGGTCGCCGATTAGTGGCTTCAGCCCCCAAATTGGTCGGAACCTCAACTCAAGGTCCCAACTAATTCGGGGGCTGGGGCCGCCAATCAACTACCCCGACCTCAACACCGCGATCGTTGGTGTCCTCTGAGGGTGCGGTCAATCATGGGGGTGGGGTCGGGGGCGTCGATTGGTGCCCCCGACCGCACCCCCGTGGATGTCGGCACCCGCGCTGGCGATCACAAGAGTATTGTCGCGGTCGTGGTTGCCAATTTGCGGCCCCGGCTCCTCCCTCCCTTTGGTAGGACTAAAGTGAAAAATTCTTGAAAGTTGAAGATAAAAATGACAAATAAAAAGAGTTTAGGATTAAAAAGTAAAAAACATGTTAAAGGTTGAAGACCAAAAGTGAAAAAAAAAAGTATCGCTGAGGTTCTTTATGTCCCACAGAGTAAATTACAAAGTGTTAGTTATCTATTGAAAAAATACATGGTTTAATTTGTTCGAACAGCTAATGATAAGGGAGTTTTTGTAACTTTTCCAAAAAAAAAAAATTGACAGCTTTCGGTGAAGAAACAATTTTGTCATGGAATGGAAAAGAGAGGGAGGGTCTTGGTCTTGGCATACACGACCAGTGGCGGTGAGTGCTCCACATGAAGCGAGGAAAAGCAACGCATTATTGCGCAAATAGCATATAAAGAAGAGCTTCCACTCCGTCATACATTCATTATCCATTATGATCGATATATACCCTTAATTCCATATCATCAACTTCAGGGCTTCCCTCTCATATAGTTTCTATTTCCATAAGTCGATATAAGCCATCATGTGCATGAATCATACATATCACCATAATATACAAATCTAGTAATCTTTTCCCAATCTTGTTTGCCTCATATATATGCTATTCAGATCTTGCCTTCTTGTGTTGGCTGCATGCATGTTCAGTGGACCGTGTTAGGGTTCTTCTAAATCATGCCATAGATCTTGCAATCATGATTAATCAAGTGAATTAAGGACGGAAGTAATAGCTGGATGCGAAAGTCAAAGCACATGGCCAAGATAATTCATATCCAGCCGACATAAACCTCATGGAGAACCGTTTAATACATACATACGGCTTAATGAATTATAAAAAAATATAGGGGGAGGTTTTCTTTTTTATGATGAAAATAAAAAAGGTACTTGTTGGGGTCGCGGGTTGGTGCAACAAGGTTAAGGTCCAACTTCCTTAAACCCTCTTCTGAATGGCAAAGAGACCATCAAACGATAATGGAACTTGATAATCTTCAAGATAAGGTCTCAGGATTCGGCTTTGGGTCGGAGTTGGAGCAAGACCCTTATTACAAAATCCATGCATATATATATATATATATATATATATATATACGTGTACTGATATTATTTCCACTAAGCACATAATAATGGAACAAGAGGGGCGCTTCAGGTGAAGGTACGCGCCATGGGAGGCGCGTGAACATGAACTTACAGATGAATGAGTATATATTATTTATATGTAGGCATATTGCATAGAGCCTTTTTTTTTTTTTGCTGGAAAAGGTATATAGAGCCTGTGATTCATACAAAAAGAAGAAATCCGAATAGCACGCCAATTGATCTTATTTGTTCTTGAAAGTTAGGGTTTTCGGTTGTTCCTTTTATATATGGAGCTTCTTGGCAGGATTCTAGAAATAGTGCCTCCAAAACCAGGACTGGACTTTCCTCCTAACTGGGTGAAATATTATGTTGCTGTCATGTTGCTAACTTGCGGGAACTCACCCGTCCCATCGAGGGCCGATTCCGTAAGGTGCAATAGTTGCTGGATAGGTGACACTCAATCGGTTCAATGCCTATCCCTCCTCAATGGACCATCACCTGAGGGGACGAGATAGTTTCATATATATGCTTTTTTTTGTTTTGGCTGAACAGTTTCATGTATGTGCTATCTTTTCATAATGAATAACATATATATCTACGAAATATCTGCATCAGTTGCACGAATAAGTTAGTGGTAAGAAGTCACAAGGACGTTCTTGAGGCATGTCACCATGAAGTTTTAGCAGCTTTTAATCCAAAAGTGGAAGTTTTACATGTGAGTCTCGTGCACTGAAAAAGCACAGGTTATGGCACAAACAATATTTTTAATTTAGCGCAAAAACATGAATTCACATATAAAAGTAATCGGTCATGAAGCACGCTATATGCATATGGATAGTAACGTAACATTGAATTCAAAAAGGCGCAGAAGTTACATTTCATATTAGAAAAGTTGGTCGAAACTTGGAAAAGGAAAATATGCATCTCTCCTTCTTCCCATCAAATTTCTCAAATATATAGTAGTAAAGAACTTCAATTTTCATTATCAATGTTCGATTTGTCCCGAATCATACAATGATATATAACCATTTACATGACTACGTATATTTTTCCTCCTCTCAGTGCACATTCGATTCAATTGTTTCTCGAGTTGACATATTTTTTTGACGTTAATGTCTATGGGGTGGAAAGCAATAAAGATGTCACCTGGGGTTAGGATTTGGAAGGATCCAAATCTGCATCATGTGTCACCATCGATGAAAGACGTAGGACAATGAGAGCTGAAAATGGCATCAAACACGGCAGCAGAACTACAAAAATGCTTTTGAATTTATTGAATCACATATATTCAATAACCCAACATCAATTATATGTCCCATATTCCATATATTTCATATAAATAATTTATATATATATATATATATATATATATATAAGATATTATATGCCTCGAAATGGACTCAAAAGGGTACGTAGATATAGCGGCAAAATAGGCAGTAAAAAAATTTAAAGAGTGGTAGCCCTCCACTCATTCATTCCCTCCCTCCCGTTGCTTCCCGCCCTGTCCCTTCCCATCTCCCTCCTCCTCCTCAGCTCTTTGTTCTTTTCTGATGTTCATAAGTAGATATGATACCATCGGAACCTCGTCCTTTTTATTGCTTTTTATCCTAGTGTCGGCTGGACATCTCCTGACTTCTTATCCGTAATTGGCTCTGCATGTCTGCATCAGTGACCTTGCTCTCCACCTAGGGCAAGCTAGTGCGGGCTGCGCACAGCGTTCATGAAAACCCGACCGAGCGACAATAGACTGCCACCAGCATTGTTGCACGAGTTGCTCTTCTCTAGGAGCTGTACTCTGCTTCTCTTGACAAGAGGCTGATGATGATGATCCTCATTGGATATATCATCAGTAGTGCTACTGATCAAGGATGATTCGGTTGCACCCCTAGAGCTGCTCTGAATCTGGCCGCTTTTGCGCTTGTGCAAGTTGATGACACCGTGGTCGGTGTTTCGGGCCTTCGATATCCCCAGGATGAGTTGATAACAGCCGTCCACTTTTTCCTGTTGAAAATTGATCAAAAGTACCAAGTGTGAGAGACTGATGGGGATTAGTCCAAATCTAGATCGTGCTAATCATATGCTTTGCATAATTAACTGCACTTTTGCCTGATGACATGCTAATACAAAAAAGACTCTGCTGTGCAACAAGTGGTAAAGCTAATTATGTTCCCCGATCTCAGCCCGTTGATATACATTCAAGACCGGTATTCGCGAGTTTCTAATGACAATTGTTAGCACTATTCAAAAGTATCTCAAGGAAGACAGATCCTAAGAAAAAACGAGCCGATGGGTCACAAAGTTACACAACAATGTGGGTCCATACGGATCATTTACGGGCGTGATTGGCCGGCCAATAATATCGAGCTTAAATTAGACGTTTCTGACAAATGCGACTAACAGGGAAATGAGAAAAACCCAGACTTGAGGAGATCCCCACCTTACTCATACGAAGAACTCGAAGTAGCTGGGCTTCGTACTCGATAGGACTATCTGTCTCGACCTCTTCGATGACGTGCATCATCGTAGCGGTGGCCAGTACAGAAGGAAGATAGCCCACAGATCTTGAATCTGCAAGACAAACACATAACACGCTTAACCTCAGAAGATCTGACAATACTTATGTCTTTATCTGTTCAAGTCAATTGTCATGTTTCTGTTAGATGCTTAGATAAGTCAACTGCCTACCGGAGACGACGGAGAGGAGGAGGGCTTCACATCTCCTGAAAAACTCCCAGTGCACTTCGCTCTTGAGGCCGAGCCTCCTAATGATGTGGTCGAGAAACGAGAGTGGGGTCACCGGGTGCATCTTCCATTTGAGCGTGGACAGCACCAGCAGCTCCATTGTCTGTATGGCCTTCGCCTCGAACACGTACTTCGCTTCCCCCACCTACAACAGAAAGAACAGCAACAAACAACCGATAAGGACCGCAGAATTCTCGTACCGGCGGACAGTCAAACGATCATATGACTAATCACATTTAATGTAATCATTTCTCTACATTGTCATGTTAATCCTTTCTGGTCAAGACTCAAGAAACAGCGAACAAAGAGGATATTCGAACAATAACTTATCATACATTATTGTTTTCCCCTCTTCTATTTTACTGGTTTACGGGTTCTTCGTATAGCCAGAAATGATTCATTGGCACTTTTAGAGGGTCTTGACATTAACCAAGGCCGAGAGAGTCTGTGAAATGTAGTTCATACTTGGAGGTCTAAAAGGAAAGGCACATAGGTCTCTTCAACTTTTGCAGCCATGGAGACGCAGGCCACCGCGACGAGCTGAATCATCCACGGCTTATCGCTCTGCACGCGGAACCTCGAGAGGAACCGGTCCACGTAATCGATGGCAAGCACGGCGGTGAGGGCTGAGAACCCGTAATGAGCACTCACTCTCAGCATCCGCTCCACGGCTTCTCCACGAACCGATCCCGAAGAAACAGATTGCTCTGTTCCGAGACCCGACTCCTCCTGCTGGGCCTCTTCTTTGGAGAAGAGAGAGAGCAGCTCCTCGTCTTCCCAGAACAGATCCTGTTCCAGCAGCAGGAGAGGAAGAAGAGAAGAGGGCTTCCTCCCATTTCCGATGCAGTCCTCTGCCGCTGCATCTTCCACCCCCTCCTCTTCTCCTTCTTCTTCCCATCTCTGTTCTTCCTCGCAGTACAGAGCATCTAGCAAGAAGAAGTGACTTTCTTGTTCTTGGGTCTGCTCACTGCTGCTATGGTGGTGATGGTTGTTCTGTAATGCCATCTTCTCCTCAGAAGAAGAGGTTCAGTGGTGGTTGATTGGGTCTATCTCGTTCTTGGTCATTGCTGAGAGGAGAGCAATAAAGAGGAGGAGGAGGAGGAGGAGGAGGAGAAGAAGCTCAGACCCATCTCTCTCTCTCTCTCTCTAGCTCTGTGTCTGAGTTGTTTGTTGCAGAGACTGGGGAGTGGCTCAAAGCAGAGCTGAGAAAAGAAAAGAAAATGGAGGGACAGAGTGAGTGAGTGAGGTTTCTACCTATCAGTGGGTTTCAGTTTCACGCTTGTCCTCCTTTCTTTATATATATTCAGACGGGATCTTGGAACCAAGGAACAGCGAAATTTCGAAAGCAGTCATTGATTTATCTGGTAATTTCTTGTAGCTCACCCATGCTTGGATAATTTATTAAAACACCCTTGTAGTTTTCTAGCTTAGATCTTCAGCGACATTAATCGAAAAAACAACCTATTAAATTGTCTCACTGATAAAAAAAGAAGAGTCTCACTAAAAACATATTAAATTGATTTAATTAAGTTGCATGTGAGACTAAATTAAAGGATACATTCTATAATCACCCATATAGTTTCGTTATAGAGTCAAGGACACAGCCTAACATTTAAAACATGATAGTACATCCGGTATATAAATCCTTTGAGAGTTTTAAAATCAATATTAGGCCCCCTCATGCTTGGAATAATGTCTTTTGAAAATCTACCGAAAGTGTCACTACCCATTGAAAGGTTTACAGATGATGTTAGCTAGTATTCTTAAATACGAAGTGTCGCTGTTTTATTTTCAAAAACATGGAGTGTCAATAACAGAACTATAAATGATGTTTGTTGAATTTGTCCTAAATTAAATTATAACGGATTTTTCCAAATTAAACTTAACAAATTATTTTGTTGCTTGAATTGCATAACAAAACATCCCGAATCTCTTACGTGGTAAATAACAATAAGTAGCATTATAATAACGATTAGTGAGGTTGTCGCCACCACCTAATTCTAATTGCTAGCGACCTTACTGATCATCAGCGACCTCAATTAGGGGACAATGGCCCTGTTGAGACCACCATCGCCCCTATTCCATAATAGGTAGCCGCCAAATACAGCAACTACGCCTATACCTTTCCTTGTTTTTTTGTTTTGTTCTTAACTTTTCTGATTTGTTTATATTTAGAAATTATAATTACTATTTAAAATGATTTTTTGGATGGAAAATATATTTATTATGAAAAAATTGAAGTTCATATTAAAATGGTAAAAATGTAAAAGATTGAGGGTAGAATAACAAAAATAAAGAATTAGGACGAAAGGGATAACATTGCTAAAAGTCATAGAATCAAACCTGCCATTTACCCAGCTTTGATAAGTTAATGTACAAGAAATAGGGTGTAGTGCAGTGGTTAACACCCTCATATGGTAACCTAAAGGTTCTAGGTTCGATTCTCATCAGTGGGACTATATGTGTCCCTTTATTTAGCTTTCCTTTATATTTTCTTATATTAGACCATGAGCCTCCTACTGTAACCGGAAAAAAAAGTGGATGTACCTGTAAATTTGAAACTCAATTTTGCTGGGGTAAAACAAGAAAATCAATTTACATTACCAAGGGCTAAATACGGCCGGAGAATTTGCTTTTCAAGCTTTCGGTCCGTATTCTTTGGTAGGCAAAAATGCAACTGCACAGACATCAAGCCCGGCCCCATGAAAATAACCTATTAGGAGCAAAATAATGAGAGACACTTTCCCACAAAAAAAAAAGAAAAAGAAAAAAGAAAAAGAGAGAACAGGGGGAGAGACTAGAGAACGAGAGAGAGAGAGAGAGACTGTTCTCTATTTTTTCGGGGAAGAAAGTATTTCTATGATAGATGGAAAAAAAAATATTTTGAGGGACTATATATTGATTTATATAATTTACACTAGAAAATTTACGCTTCTTGAATAAAATACTCATAAATTGAAAATACATGAGGCAGAAATTCACAAATTCAATTTTTCCGTTTTACTTTTTATTTTATTTATTTACTTAACCATGTAAAATTTGGGCATATTGAAAATTGAAAAAGTTGGGGTGAAAATTTAAAATAATAATAAAAAAAGTAAAATAAATGAATTGAGATATAACGAGGAATTGACAGAGAAAGAGTGGAGTAAAAGGTCAGGGTGAGACTGAGAGTGACTATATGTAATATGTAAATAGGGGAGGAGAAGTAGGGAAAATAATGCAGTATAATGGTGCACAATTTCACTTCTTTTAGTTTTAATTCTCGCTATAAGTTACGTGTGCCGCTTTATTAAATATTTAAAATTTTTATTTTATTGTATTAGATTCATACCTCATTATGATTGAAAAATAAATATGGGAGGAGAAAAAAGATGCTTCATGTGTACTCGAATTTGGGTGAATTTACAATTCTGTCGTTACATTTAATTTTATATTTTATATCATTGAATACAGTTCAAAAAAAAAACTGGGGCAATTTTCTTTTGATACTAATAGTATAGATAATAGTAAGTGAGATAACGAATGTTCAAGATTTTTTTTTTGTCGTAATCTGGAACTAATAGATAATAAAGGAAAATGAAATAAAGGAATATAACGAGGATTAGATCCGAAATGTTTTAATTTCGAGTTGATGACTAATACCACCGCATTATATTGGGAGAAGAAGACGGGGAGAACTGTCCGGGGATCTGTTCTTAGTTGGTAAGCTCTGTTTTTTGTTTTGTCCCAATAAATTAAGAAAGTTTATCTTGGGGTTTGTTCTGATGGGCATGTCCCTTGGAAGAGCTGTCAATATTTTTGGTTGAATGACGTCTAAATTATTGCAGCTCCACTACCACATTTTCAACTTCGAATAGTTTTTTTCCTTTCGAGGGTACAAACAATCCTCGACAAAATTTGATAATGCTAGAATTCTGCCAAGTAATGGACATTATTATTCTACTCGAAATGGTGCTATGGCTATACCTTCTAGGGATAAACATTAATCCCCTCATGATCTTGATAATTAAACATATTTCCTTATAATGCGATGACATGAGTTAAGTACAAGCTGGCATGTTTATGCATTATATTAATTACTTCATCCATTGTCTTCATATATTCAACATCGACACATGCTAGGAGGTTCACATTACAAATAATTCGCCCCCTCCTATTTTTTTTTTCTTATTGTGAATTAGGGCCCGAAACCCAAGATCTCCTCCTACTATCTTAAAAGAATATGAATGCAAGGCCCTAAATGTCTGGTAAGGAGAGTTTTCATACGTACCGGCCTTCTTTTCTTTTTTTTTTTTTTTCTTTTTTTTGCTGAATAATGGTGTTATTCTCTTTGAACATTCGAGATATGTGTTTAATTCATTATTTAAAATATTCGAGAAAATTTGGCAGCAAAAATATTTTGATTATGTACAACATATGGTGTCATATCAAAAATAAAAATTTCGATTACAAACGATATATGTGAACCTTAATAATTAGTTATAGAATAGAGAATGAAAAATAATACCACATAGTACGCTATTTTCACCATTTTCACGCCATTAGTATTTCGTAAAAAAAAATGAATGGAATGTCAACGTGGCGGTTTTATCGGGAAAATTTTGCATAAATGGCAACTTGAGAGATGTAAAAATAAATAAATAAATTAAATAAAATCAATATCAAAAAATCTAGTCTAGAATCGGAGAAGGGGGTAGGGGACCCCAGGCCACCCACCCCCTGATCGGTGTCGTCGGCCGGCTTAAACAATTTTGGTGACCTGGATCGTAGGGTGGGTGGTTGATTGGGGTTTTCCCTCCCCGCGCCAACGTTTGAGATAACCAAGCCCCCACCCCTGTTGGGCATCGACCCATAATTAGGGTCACCAGCCAAGATTGGACCCCCATATGAAAGCGGCCACCATCTCCCCAAAATTGGACCCCTAGATCGGACTCGCTGGCATAGTCTGAGCCGGGCGGGGGGTGGTGAGCCACTCCCCTATCAGGGTTGAATCCCTCAATCTGGAGGGTTCAGGGTGCACTTACGAGCCACTCACCCCTCAATCGAGGTCGTCAGCATGGTTTGAGTCGGTTGATGACCTCATTCTGTCCTAAAACCATGAGGAAAAAGAAATCAAATTAAGGGATCCTATTCGGCCGACGGGCGCTTGGGTGGCCAGCGGCGACGCCCCACTCCTTCTCGATCCATCCTTGGTTTTTCCTTTTTCAAATTTAAAATTTTTTATTTTAATTTGCTTTAAGTCCCTCAAGTTGTCGGTTGTGTGAAATTCCCCCAAAAAAGCCACCAACTAAAATATTCCGCCAATCTTTTTACGTAATACCGACGACGTGCTGCACAGTGAAACTTTTTTTCCTATTGTATGGTGAAATTATTTCAATATATACTGTAGCGTGAAAAGAGTCACAAAACAGTGTTATGTGGTGTTATATGTATATACATAAAACAAAACTCGAGTCGAATTCTCATGCCGCCACATCATCAAAAATAAAAAACGGATCTTTCTCGCTTTGTCACGTCATCACTTATATATTAAGGAAATTTTTTATTATTAATTATGCAGTAGAATATATATTATTTGCACATACCCCAACATAATATATATTATATACGTTAGCTGCTATTCAAGAAATTTTTTTATATTGTAGCAATCGAATTGCCGTTCATATATATTGTAGAAAAGTATAGAGTTGAAAACCAATATTAACGAATATAAAGATAGCGCACAATCTTGCATAATAGGAATACAAATAATTTTTATATTGGCAGCTATATATATATATGAAGATACATTATAGAAACTATATATAGTTGAAAATACATTTTGGCCGCTCACATACAAATTTATATTATATATTGGCAACTATATATATTAGATGTCGTATAAATTATAACTTTTACCATCATATTTTCATTTGTAAAGAAGTGTGTGAGACTCTACAAACTTATATATATATATATATGTACACCATGTTGCATGCTCATCGAGTGCCAACACTAATCTTACGTCATTTTAGTCGTTTTGATGATATTTTGCTTGGAGTGTTTATTATTTTCTTTTGATTCATATCACATATATTTATTCAATTCTTTTTTCTCACATATTTGCATGAGAACTTTTTATTTTCTTTAAATTGATATATTTGCTGACATATTTTAATCCTTTTTTTTGTTACATATTGGCATGAGAATTTTTCCTTTCATCTTTTTTATTTGTTTATAGCATAACAAATTTTGAAGTGCTACAATAGTTAATTACTTGTTAAAAGAATTGGGACAAAAAAAGATACATGTGTAAATTGTTTTATTTATTTAGCTATCTTCTCTTACATCTCAATTTCTTCTAATAAGTTTTTAATTCGTGCATATATTTATAACATTTTTCTTCACCAAAATAATAATATATATATTTTTTTTTATCTTTCCCGTCCAAAGCACAGGTATTCAACTAGTTTTCCTAATAGGAAATGAAGAAATAGGAATCGAAAGACTCAAAATGGTAGGACCTATAATCAATCTCTTGATTAACGGTTAAAAGACGGTGCATTATTTCACCGAACCTTCCCCTTTCTCAGTCTGCCATAAACTTACATTAGTCACTTTATCGTAGGATGACAAGAGAATGGAATCTATAATCTCTTCATTGTAAGTAAATAGTGAGTTTCATCTTATGAAACGTCCTCCTTTCTTAATGTGTCATAAACTTATATTCTTCACTTTATCGCCCAAGATCAACACATCTAACTTTTACAAGTCAATTGGGAGGTTTTATTTACTTTCTTGATTTTGAAACTAACCGGGGAAAAAAGAAAGAGAAATAGATAGAGGGGAATAAATCAAATAAAAATATGAAAAGATGGAAAAGGTTGAAATCAGAAGATATGAGAAGGGATTCGGTTCGGAACTGCGTTTCTTTCCTTTGCTTTGCCAGTTCATTTCTGGAAAGAGACGCACCAAAAAGAAAGCGAATAAAAGACAAAAACCCCCAACTTTGGTTCCCAGCTCACTTGTACTCCACGCGCCCGCCATCATATTATAATCAAGGACCAACCTAGGGTTATATTTCAATTCGCCCCCTGAAGTTTTATTCCATTTTCAAACTGCACCCCCTGAAGTTTCTTCGCTCTCTATCTTATCGTGATTCATTTTCATTAATTTTTCTAATGCTAGGAAGGTTCTTGACGGGAATAAGATCATGCATATATTGTCTTATGGAAATGATGATGACAAGCTTGAGTATATTATTAGTTAAAACAAGTCCAAGATTAATTCACATCACGCTATCTTCGGTTAAAATGTGATGGTATCAGAAAATAGTGGTCGACAATTACCCTTAATTAGCACCGATTTCTGTATCTCACTTCAAAAAATAGGAGTTGAATTGAGCATCGTTAACTGATTTGACCCTTTTTTGCCTGAGCCAAACACCTATAATCTGAAGAGAAGAGAACTAGAGAGGGTAAATGTCGAAAATTGAAAAAAAAATTAGCGTAATTAAGTTCGTGAGTACTCTCTGTTCGTATTTAGGAGCCTAAAGGTTTATGGTTGTGCATGGATGGTCGAGTTAACATCTCATTCATGCTAACCCCATATTATTGCTGTTGAGTTCTTATAAACGTACGACCCTGTCAGGTTGAATTTACTCGATCTACTTTAAACGGTGTCTGCTCTTGATCGTGGCCATTCAATATAATCATCATGTTGAATATATGTGGCTCCGATATTCATCATATATGGGAAAAGCTATGTTCTGCTCGGCAGCTTGGGATAACTTCATTATTTATCAGGGCAGGTTTACAGTAATATCTCCAGCGTATCGAGCCCATGCCCGCCTCTATCATCGCAGATGCAGAGTCAACTGATTGTTAATTCAAACAAATCTCATATTCCTATGATTTGATTACCCACTATGATCTTCATGGTAACTACCACGCACAAGTTAATGACGATTATTCCGCACTAATATCCCCCATTAAGTTAATGATTGAAGGATATCTGTGCTCGATTCACAATTGAAAGCTATAGTTTGATCAAGTTAATTAATGATTTCAGGGCATTTGTGTTCAATGTACCTTCTCTATGTAGCAACGATTACGAATCATAAAAGGGTCATTTCATGTCGATGTACAGTCCATGAAGTTAATGATTTGGCAGCAATATTTGTGTTGGAGAACGTTTCAAAATATGAATTTTTAGCTAAAATGGACAACGATTTATTCGTTTTGTCAAATCTATCATATACTTTTTTTTGCTCAAATCTATCACATTGTTTACTTTTTGCATCAAATCTATCCCGACATTATCTTTTCTGTCAACGTCTAACGGCCGTACTGACGTGGCATGCGGAGAGATAGTGGACCACACTTGCCACGTGGGCGTCACGTCAGCACGACTGTTAGATGTCGACGAAAAAAATAACGTCGGGATAGATTTGATGCAAAAAGTAAACCATGAAATAAATTTGATAAAAAAACATATAATAGATTTGACAAAATGAATGAATCATAGATCATTTTAGATAAATACCCTTCAAAATATTATGCTCATAAGTCTAATAACAAAGGACCGCAATGGGTATACATGGTACGCATAAAGACGCTCATCATCATTTGGAAGAAAAAAGGTTTCGAATTATCTTTCCAGTTCTCGTGTCTCTTTGTTTTCAATTCCCTATCATTTATTAGATCCATAGGATACGAGTTTATTTTATGACCGAGAACTATAAGAACGAGCACGAGTCTTTTTTAAAAGTCTTAATTTAGCTTATCGTCATGCAATTTAATGCCAACTCGTCCTGATCTGCTGCTCTCTTTGTCTAGCAAGTTCAGAGATCTAAGCTTTCTGCGAAGTCCAAGAAGATCACATGATCATCTCAGTCTCGTCACCTGCATTTTCCTTGAGCAATGGGTCTTTTATTATCACGACAAATTAACGTTGGATCAATAACATATAATACACAGATGTATATAGGGTGCAGTCGATTATATTTATTTGGATCCCCTAATGTTACAGACCGAGACCGAATAAATTTATATATATATATATATACACACACATATAAGCCACTCTCCAATCGTAAATCATAATATTATGGCACGAAATTTTCAAATTTAGATGATAAACTCCATAGATTTTTTTGGTAATACTTTTTATTCATTAATACCTTTTATTCATCAATTCTCTTTTGAGTTTTGAGGCCACCAACACTTAATTGATTTCCTCTTTCTTTTTTCTTGATTTTCTTAAAATAAAGGAAATTTATTTGGTATTAATTAGACTACATAGTCTAATTCATTGATTAACGCCCTTTGGAAATAAATCAATCATTTTCTATGCCCTTTTACCTGTCTTATTATCCTTTTTAGCTGCAAATGGAGCAAACTTTTTACAAGATCCAGTTGGGTCTAATTCACTACTAATGTACTACATCATCAATTAAGCATCCGCAAAAGTCGTCCAATTTATTACGTCGAAGCTTTTAATCATTTACTCCAAATTTCCAACTAACCACATGGTATGTTTCGTACTATAAAATGATCAAAAAAGAAATAATGCATTAAACAAATTATAATACGACAGTATTTCCTTTTAATTGGAGCGCGTGCAAGAATTAATGTGAATAATTACTTACACTATGCAAGCAAGAGAAAAATCAAAACCACGAGACCGGATGCTAGTAAGGAAAGATGATAAGAAAAGAAATTATTGTATGAGAATTTTTATATTAATTTTGATTTTTTCGAAGTCTTTGTGAGATGATTATCAATTACTTCAGTTTGATCTAAGAAAGTCATATCTTAAGTAATGGTAAGTATGAAAGCACACCATCACTCATTCTGACTAAGGTATTTATCTCGATTCTATAGCAGAACGAGATTGGAAGAGTATAATGGAAAAGAACACATAGGTGTTGTTGGGATCGATTTGTAAGGGTCGAAAGGGATTTAACACACGATAATCTCGACAAAACAATTGAAAGGAGATAAGGGTAGAGAAGCTTGCATACTCGAGTTCCTGGTTCGGGCTGGCAATGTGCCGGCAATACGTCCACGAGCAAAAGAGGCTTTGCCGGTTCTTCTTTTACTATAGGCGATGATGTCATGGAGTATAGAGTGTTTTCTCGAAACCCCAATTATAATGTTCTCTCTCTAGATCATCTCACCTTTTCTCTCACCCCTTATGTAATCTTGTACAAGAAGAAAGAATCGGGGAAAATAAATCCCATACAAGGAAGAAATCGACTGAGCAAGGAAATACAGAACTAGCCAAATCTGATTCTGATATGCTAGATTTCGCTCATAAATTTTGCTACTTTCTGTAATCAATTACACGGGCTACCATAGGCAGGTATGTGGCTTATGTCATCTTCAGCTTATTCAAATTGCAGTTGGTTGTCTGCAATACTACAATCGACTGTCCGCAGCCTGAGTCTTTCCTATTGCCTTCAAATCTTGGGGTAAGAATTCGAGACACACTCAATAAGTCTCCACTTTGGCTTGAATTCTCCAATGCTCCGTAGATGATATGCTTCCTTTGCCAAAAGGCCCCGCGGGCCAAAATCAATCTCTGCATAATCCCAACCAAGTTCGAGCAATGCTCGAACTTCGAAACAGGAAGACTCTTCGTCATCATATCTGCCAGATTCTCAAGAGTATTGATCTTCTCCACTCGAACATCTCCAGAGGCTTCGTACTCACATCAATACGCTTCGTCTTCTCATGATGCATTGGATCCTTTGTCAATGAATTGTACTATGACTATTGCAGTAGATGATAGTCGCATCCTTATTCATGATTAGCTCCTCAGGCAAACCTCTCAACCATATAGCTTCCTTGACTACTTCAGTCACTACCATAAACTATGCCTCTATGGTAGATAATG